>NC_080796.1:10051626-10403501 GCF_028018385.1 Neofelis nebulosa | reverse complement strand
AATAAAATAATAATTTATTACAAACTGTAAAACTTTGAACAAGCTTTCTCACCTTTCCTAATCTAAAACATAGTAATCATAGCACCTGATTCTCTGGGTTGTTATGGGGAAAAATGAGGTCTATCGTGTAAAGCAATTAGGACAGGGCCTGGAAATAGGATGTGTTCAACAGAAGGTAGCTATTACTATAATTGCTTTCTATTAGATTCTGATGCAGTGGGTCCTGGTTCTCTATCTTTTCAATATTAATAAAGTAAAAAAAATTTCAGACTCAAATATTATAATGATCACAGAGATTAAAGAAATGCATAATAACAAAGTTGATCTGAATTTATTATCGCTTTGAAATAAATTTGTATTTTTTAGTTCAACACAATATATACATTTGCAAATAGTGGTTAATTATATGATAGATGTCATATACTCAGTTCAAAGACAATGCCCATTTCATATTCCACATTCATTTTTTGGAAATTGAGATGTTACTGGCATATAACATCTTGTTAGTTTTAAGTGTGTAATCATACTTTTACATTCTTAAAACTCTCTATTAAATTTTATAGCCCCCCCCAATAAAAGTCAATAACCAACAGGACAGAACAAAGCTGGAGACTGAAATAATTTGAGAAAGAGATATTCATGTGAAATTCTGGCCAAAAAAAGGTCTGGAGGGTATTGCCAGAGGTTCATTTCAAAGAATCTAGTGAGTGTTTTGGTAAAGTAGGGGAAAGGGCTGAAGAAACAATTTCAGTGAAACCTGGCTATAAAAAAAAAAAAAAAAAAAAAAGATAATCACACTTTCATGTAAGATTAATTATCATCTAATTAAAACCTCACTTGAAGAAGCAACCAAAAAGTTAGTGCATTAGTTCACAATCGAAAAGTAATGAAGGGAACATAACAGACATCACTGGCATCTCACGCCTTAGATACAGGACCTTGTGTTTCTATTCCCGGGAGGTCACACACACAGAGGGCCCTCAAAGGTGGTGCTGCCTCACCACCACTGAGGCTGACTAACAGGAAAACAGCAAGTTTCTGTCTTAAAATACTCCCTGGAGTAATCTACCTTCTCCCTTCATATGCGTTTAAAGACAGGCTTAAATATGAATAGTACCTGCAACTTCAAGAGCTTTGGCTAAATTAAACCCCTAGCATATTTCACGAATTTTATACTCACAAGTTTGAAAACAACTCTGCCAAGAAGACGAACGGAATCCGGGGGATACCTGGGTTTGCAGCTTTTAAGACATTTGCATTCCCGCTTGTGGTCTTGCCAAGCTTTTTTCTGTTAAGACAAGAGTGGGGAGGGAACATGTGACAGAGAAATGTAACTTTCATTTACAATGGCTTTGAACATTGAGAGTCATCAACACTAATTTAATTTCAACAGCCTAAATAGAACTGCATAATAGGAAATGAAAGCAATATTCTAATACTGTTAATCATGCAGGATCCAGTCTTTGCCAAGCATGCAATTACCAGGCTGGACACCAAGGCTTATGCTCCCACTCTGTCCTTTAATATGCCCCATGGTTATTACCTGGCTGGTGGAGTCCAAAGAAAGAATCATTATGGCTTACTTAATAATGTATAAGATCGTCTTTTAGCTGATTAAATAGAGTTCAATAATAGATGGTAATTTTGAACACAAAAAGAAAATATCTCACCAAATTAGAAAATAAACACATGGTTCAGGAAAATTAAAAGAGGGCAGACAGCTTTCTGAGTTTCTGTGCTGCTACGGTGAGTACAGAAATATCAGGAGAGCTAACATACAATAAATATGAAACCTTCTATATTTAAAGACAACACAGAAAAGGGTTATTAGCTAAAATGACTAAATGTCACTTGCCCAGGACCGTTGTGTTTTATTTATTTTGTGGTCCTGGCTTAATCATTAACAATTAATAGTGCCTCTTTTCATTCTGAAAAGTGTGGTCTGGATGATAAATTTCATGGTCCCTTAACCGATGATCCTAGCCATGTGCTGGCATGGCTGAAAAGACTGAAAAGTGGCTGAAAAGTGAGCCAGTCACCAATCCTGCAACACTGTAGATTATGGACTCTCCCTGAGTCTTAGGGTCAGAAATGTTAGAATATCCCCCTGTGAGCGGGAGACAGTTCGACCAAACGTCTAATATGTTCTATTCCAACAGGGCTTAAGTTCCATCACTGAAATGCCTGATGCTCACAGGCATTCTTGCTTCACAAACTATAAACGTGCCTCCCAACTTCTGGCCCTATTAACATTCCTCCAGGAGGAACTCCCTTTTCCATCCACAGCACAAACATGCAGTGCAACCAAAAATTTCAAAAGTGCAGCAGCTATTTTGAAAACGGACTTTGATTCAAGTTGAAGCCAGCATTTTGTTCAGAATCACTGCCCCTGCTGAGTTGCTGTATGAAACTGTGGCCCGTGTGCTATTTCCTCATAATTCTAATCTTGAAGACATTGTTTACAAGGGGTGTCTCACCTCTTTTACCAACTCTACCCATGGTTGCCTCACTTCATTTCTTTATATCCACCATGGCAATGCTTTTAATGTGATGTTTGTAATCTTTTTTTTTTAGTATTTATACTTCACTCATTTCTAAATAAGACTGAGTTGCTTCGAAGTAAGGATGTATATGAAATAAGTTTATAAAATTAGAAACAGAAAATGTTACATCTATAAAAAAGAAAATAGTCCTCTAGCATTTATTGAGCATCCTACAGTATGTCAGACACATGGGTGGGCAATTAAAAAACGGTATTTCACGTGATATTCACAAAAATCCAAATGGTAGATATTATCTTCTATTAAAGATTAATAAAGTAAGGCTGGGATCTGACTACCAAGCTATGTAAACATAAAAGGGGAGTAAAAATTCTTAGTATGCCAAACAGGAGAGCTAAGTAAGTCCCATGTTCATGCACTAAATTGATCTGGGCTAGGCAAAAAAAAGCATAATGGCTTATATAACTCTCATCTGACAGGAAAGAAAAACACACGGCCTTACCAACTATCAAATCACAGAAGGAATTTATCCCAAGAATGCTAATTAATGTACTGGACAATGTCTTCAAAAACAGTTTATAGTTCTAATGGCCTTCATATAGCTACTTCTAATGTCCCTACTCACTAAAAGGCATACTATTAAACTATAACTCAGGGAAAGAAAATGTTTCTATTTGTTTAAGGGGCTAGTCTTAGACTAGCAATCAGCAATTTACCAACATGTATAAGATCACTTAAAAAAAAACATGGTTCCGGGGGCGCCTGGGTGGCTCTGTTGATTAAGTGTCCGACTGTGGCTCAGGTCATGATCTCATGGTTCATGGGTTCCAGCCCCGTGTCAGACTCTGTGCTGACAGCTCAGAGCCTGGAGCCTGCTTCAGATTCTGTGTCTCCTTCTCTCTCTGTCCCTCCCTTGCTCACGCTCTGTCTCTGTCTTGCAAAAGTAAATAAAATATTTTTAAAAAACACATACGTCCATTGTCCAATAAGTTTGAAAAATGCTACATAATGTATACCCCACTTAGAGATCTGAAGTAATTTAGTTTGTGAGAAGTTCAGTTTGCTAAAAAGCTCTGCATTAAAGAAACGTATAAATTAGCTAACACAAGTTTCTCACGATTGTTACTGCTATCCTTTGGGAAGGTAGGTTGGTATATATGGGCTCCGATAAACTAAATTAGTGATATATTAGCTATTACATACTTTCCTTCATGTGATCTTTGAATTCATAATCATTCACACTGACAGGAAACTAGAGTGCTGATATTTTTTACTTCTGATTGAAGGGAGAACCGTGACTTTGGTGGAAGACTTTTCATTCAGTATTAAAAGTTGAGAAGCCTGACAGATGCCTTCATTGGCCATGTGGACAGGAATGAACCACAAGTGCCAATGGGTCTCTGAGAAAGCACTCTGGCCCTGTTCAAAACCCGAGCAAGTGTCCAGATGACAAAGGACTGCATCTACCAAAATAAAGCTGAGACCATTTGGACCAAAAGATCTTAAGAACATATTTTAATCAATACTTGCTAGTATAAGAGATCATCCATAACCCCCTTACGTTTGGAGCAGCTCAGTCTCCTGACAGTTCAACCAGGGTGAAGTAGCTACAAAATGTACCCCTAGGTAACAAACCAGTTGATCTGTTAGGTGACATTATTTAGAAATAAACATCCAAATTTTGGAGAATTCTTCTCAAAACAACTTTAGGTCTTTAGCATAATTAATATTGAGTTCTTATTTCTTAACAGTAATTAGAAACTAAACAGTATGTTTCTTAAGGCTATTCCTAAATTGCTGCAGGTGAAAACACCAGAGAACATATGTATCTCCCCATTTCTTCAGCAAAAAGATATTCATTCTTTTCATCTAAAAGCCAAATCAAATCTATATAATAAACACAGAAAGCAATCATACCACTTAAAACTGGTCTAAAGCACAGTGTCAACTTTACAGTCTACTTCCTATCTTACCATGATATTAAAACCATGTTTCTAAAATGTTAATTATTAGGATTTATTGTTCAGCTTCACCATCATATCTTACTATGAGGCTCACTATCAGAGGCAAACCACAGAAAAGGCTAAGAAAGCAATCTTGTAAGGAACTGCATTTGACTTTGAAGCAAAACTCTACAATCTTACAAAAACATTAGGCATTATCTTCACTCTACAAACTTTAACCTTGATCTAGTCCTCAACAGCTCATAATCTATCTGCCAATTTTCTCAAAGACAACCTTCTTGATTTACTTTTTCCTACTTTTTTCCATTACTGAAATGCAGGATGTAATTAAGATTTTGTTCACAATACTGGCTGTAATGTTTTCTGTTCTCATAGTTGAAAACTAACAATAATGTACAATAGGCACAAATTAGCATGAAAGACAAAGGAAATTTAAATATTGCATTAAGACACAAAGACAATGGGAAAAAAGAGTCTGAGATGAAAAAAAAGGAAATGAAGACATCTATGACTCAATCCCATGTATTGGTAAATGAATGACTCAAAAAACAACTTCAGAATCTCTACATTTTCATGTTTGGTAGTATTTATATTGATACAGAACATAAACTAAACCAGTAGCTCCCAGGGTGCCTGGGGGGGCTCAGTCATTTGAGAGACCAACTCTTGATTTCAGCTCAGGTCATGATCCCAGGTTCCTAGGATCGAGTTCTGCATTCGGCTCCATACTGAGCAAGGAGCCTGCTTAAGATTCTCTCTCCTCCCCCTCCCGCCCCTACCCTGCACATGCGTTTTCTCTCTCTCTCTCTCTCTCTCTCTCTCTCTCTCTCTCTCTCCCTCCCTCCCTCCCTCCCTCCCTCCCTCTCTTTCAAATAAATAAACAAGCAAACGAACAAACCAGTAGCCCCAAATGGGGGTAACCCTAATGTTGAGGGTTGTTTGGGAAATTTATGGAGGTGATTTTATTTGTTAGGATGCTTGGGGAGAAAACCATGGGAACTTAGTGGCCAGGAACCAGAGGTGTCGGGCACCCTGTATAGGATAATTCCACACGATGAAGAATCATTCCGAATCCAAGATGAATTTTAAAAGTCCAACAGGGGTGTCTGGGTGGCTCTGTCAGTTGAGTGTCTGACTTCGGCTCAGGTCATGATCTCACAGTTCGTGGGTTCGAGCCCCACATCAGGCTCTGTGCTGACTGCCTGCTCAGAGCCTGGAGCCTGCTTCAAATTGTGTCTCCTTCTCTCTCTGCCCTTCCCCCATTCATGCTTTGTCTCACTCTGTTTCTCAAAAATAAATAAATGTACAAAAAAAAAGATTAAAAGTCCAATAAAACATTCTACAGAGGGGAAAAACTTGTTTGTAATTATCCAAGCCTGGAACTAAGCCTTGTTTCACATAAAAAAACGAAGAGCTAGTTTTTACACAGCCTTGATAGCACTGAATTTTCTAGGTAAATCAAGGAAAGATTGCATTTTAAGAACTTTAGTGAAAGCTATTTAATATTTTATAAAAGCATATCACTGAAGGCAAAACCACCGGTGGTATTTGGAGTTAGCAATAACACACGCTTTCTGATCCTGAATTTTGTACTTCCCTTTCCAAGGTGACTGTACAGACGCAAGTATATGACTTCTTAATTATGTCTTCCAGTCCAGTCATGCCTGAGCATGTATGTGTGTATGTGTGTATGTGTGTGTGTATAGAGAGAGAGAGAGCACGCATTATATAATATAAAATATATTAGTTTATTGTAAGTTATCATCATTTTCCTTCTCCTTTACATTCAAGTTATGGAATTACATTGATATTGAATTTTGAAAATATGTAACTAGGTAGATTGTATTTACTACAGAATTTCATTTCAAGATACTACAGAGGACCAAAAGTATTATTATAAAAAGCTAGAGTTAGGTCTATGAGAGCTCAAAACTGTAGAACTAGAACAATGCTACACAGCACACACAGACATAAAAATACTTATTTAAACACACAGCCTGGGACAACCTCAGGGATTCTGACAGTAGTAACGAGACAGGATCAGGTGTCTGAATTCTTTTTATTCACTGAGGGTGATTCCATATGTAGCTAAGTTTGAAAAAACCACCGATCTAGACTAAATTAAAAAGGCTACTGTATATACTAATAGAAGAAACAAAAAAGTACTTTTCTATACTTATTAAACTATTATACAGTCCTATAAGAATGAACATTTTATAATACTGACGTAGGGAAAGTGTTTCTAAGCAGGACATAAAATCCAAAAAGGAAAAGAAGTACATATTAAACTACATTAAAAATAAGTAACTTTTGTACATCAGAAAGAACAAACCTAATACCACAAGCAAGGTTGAAAGATAAAGGTCAAACCAAGAAAGCAAAGTCTACAATGTATAGGAAAGACAGTGTTAAATGTCTCTAAAATAAAAGGAGGTGCTAACAAAATAACTAAAGAAAGGATGAATATTTCAATGAAGGAAGGAAGGAAGGAAGGAAGGAAGGAAGGAAGGAAGGAAGAAGGAAGGGAGGGAGGGAGGGAGAGAGAGAAGAAAGAAAGAAAGAAAGAAAGAAAGAAAGAAAGAAAGAAAGAAAGAAAGAAAGAAAGAAAGAAAGAAAGAAAGAAAAGAGAAAGAAAGAAAGAAAGAGAGAAAGAGAGAAAGAAAGAAAGAAAGAAAGAAAGAAAGAAAGAAAGAAAGAAAGAAAGAAAGGCAAGCCAGCCATGAATAGGAAATTCATGCCTAAAAAGGAAAGAAAAAATAAACAAAAAAGACAAACCACACCAGGGATCAAAGGCATGCTAACAGAAAGAAGGTAATACAGGTGGTCCATTAGTGTAGCGACTATGAATGAAACTAACAGCATTTGGAAGAGTCTAGGGTCTACGGTCTAGATCACTCCAGCCTTATCAGTAGAACTGTAAGGTTCTCTAATCTTTCTCATAGGTGTATGGTAATGAACACCAAAAATCTTAATGTGCATATTGTTGGTATACGAATAATATTTACAATACACTTAATCCTAACAAATCTAATTGGTGTACAGAAATAAGTGTAAGAATGCTCATCATACATTTATTTAAAAAACTGAAAAACTGGTGGGGCGCCTGGGTGGCTCAGTCGGTTAAGCGTCAGACTCTTGATTTTGGCTCAGGTCATGATCTCACAGTTAAGGGTATTGACCAGCATCAGGCTCTGCGCTGACAGAGCTGAAAGCATGGAGCCTGCTCGGGACTCTATCTGCCCCCTCCCCTGCTCATGCACACACACTCTCTCTTTGTCTCTCTCTCAAAATAAGTGAACATTTTTTTTTTAACTCAATGGTAATAATTTTTCAGCTTTTCCTAAAAGAAAAAGCTATTTTTGCCTTTTTCCTTATGCTGTCCCAATATTGTTTGAATTTTCTACAAATATCATGTTACTATATTTACAAACAATAGCGAATATCATTACCTTTCTTATGTCTGGTAACTGTGATTCAGGGAGAAGTATTTTTATATGAAAGAGAGAACAAAATTACTGTCCAATAAACTCTTTTAAATATTTTTGAAAATCTGCTTGTAACTTAAAGAATAGCTTAAATGTATTAATTTTTAAATGCTAAAAAAAAACCATGCTTCAATGAAACCATCTGTAATGCAAAGACTTACTCAGTAAACTGTTTTATCAGTTTATCTTCACTCACATCCATTTTTTTAAAGTAAGTGTACTACCAATTAGGTACATCTTGCATTTACCAGATGACAGACATCTGATGATTTCTTCTAAAGCCAGTACCATTTAGAGAAGATATAACTTACTATATATTTATCATTGATCATTTGAAATTAATGCCATCTAAAAGGAAGAAAGGACAGTAAATCCTAACAACTCTTTCTCTGGCCAGTCTCACATGGTCCTGATTACTAAAGAAGAGAATTGATGAGATGTTAAAACGGAAAGAGAAAATCAGTTTATTTCAACTTTCTTACACAAAATAGCCTTTGCACTACTATGACATTCCCCTCCCCTCCTTGGATATGATCGCTACAGCTCAATAACCCATTTAAATGCCACTAAACATTGGGGACAAATGGGTGGCTCCGTCAGCTAAGTGTCTGACTTCCGTTTTTGGTTCAGGTCATGATCTCATGGTTCATGGGTTCAAGCCCCACATCCGTGCTAATGGCACAGAGCTTGCTTGGGATCTTCTCTCTCCCTCTCTCTCTGCCCCTCTCCCTTCCCCCACTCACACTCGCCAGCTTTCTCTCAAAAATAAATAAAAAATAAACTTTAAAAAAATACTGTTAAACACTGGGTTTTGATTACAGTAAATACCCATCTTAGGGCAGTTTATTATTGTATGGGATAGAGTATTACAATGCATATCGAGACTGGTTTCAGTAAAACACATCTAATTCATGACCGGGGCTCCCCAGACATTCATTTTGTAAGAAGACTGGATTCAATAATGTCTAAGGCAGCCTCTCAATTATAAAAATCTATGATTCTGTAAAATCCACAGGAACATATAATCTGAATTATGAATTATGTCAAAATAGGTCTGAAGCCTGTCCACATAAGGCTTACATAGAGCTGAAAATTTTCCTCAAATTTTAGATCATTTAGAGAGTATTTTCCTCAAATTTTAGATCATTAAAGGATGAAGAAATTGGCTTAAAATGTACAAAAAGAGAATTCTTTTCAGCCATTTATTCAACAAACGTGTTTGTCATTAATAATTGAACACCTTCTGGCGTGGAAGATTTTACAATTTTTTTTACCACATTTTCATGATTCATTCCACTCACAATCAATATTTACAGAGATTTCCTATAAGCAAAACTTAGAGAATACTTGAGTTGCCCTGCAACTTGCAGGAAGGAAAAGAGACCCAACAGTTTTCCAATCACTTACAGACCATTTAATAGCAAATAAACAATATCTCTATCTTCATGCCTCAAAAGTAGTCTAGTATTGAACTGCAGGTTGACAGATACATGAAGATCAAAGCTGGAATCTGGAAAAGGAAAACCAGAAAGCTAAGCCAGGTGTCTAACAAGCTACAGCTGACTGACAGGTATTGATTAAAATCTTGCATAAAATCTCCTTACAGCACGAGAGAGACCTAGTGATAGACGTTAGACTTATCACCTTAAAAGCTTACTGAGTGCTATATCAAATCTAGACCTTCCCACTAGGTTTAATCAAATTAGATAGGGCCAAATATAAAGATGGAGTAGGGTAGGAGAATGGTCGTAGGGCATCAAGCTGACAAAAGAAACAACAAGTATTATTTCTCGGGAAAATGGAAATTACAGTTTCCTGATTAACTGAGGAACAGTTAATAATATTAGTGCCCCAAAGTCAGTCAGCCATCATCTAGTGCAGAATTCAGGTCAAATCCATTCTGCCACCTGCTTTTGTAAAGTTTTACTGAAACACAGCCACATTCACAGTTTATACTCCCTCATTTCACACTATGACGGCAGAGCTGAGCAGTTATGACAAGAAATCTACGGCCCACAAAGCCTAAAATATTTATCACCTGGACCACTACAAAATAAAAAGTCTGCCAACCTCTGATTTAGTGAGAGGTCAGATCAAGATGGAATGGCCTATGTGACATATTTTATCTAGAAAGGCAAAATAATTCACTCACCTCTACACACTTCCAATCTTCTGTGAAAGGAACTTCCACGCTAATCCGAACGTCAGCACTGTGTTCTAGCTGAACACGGCAATGGAGCACATATATTTTGTCTCCCCAGCCCAAGTAAGCATCAGGTTTTTAACTCCAAAAGTGGATTAGAAGAGCCATCAACGAATGAGGAGTTTAACGTCCTTTCTACAAGTCAGAAACCAGGGGTAAGACAGGCTGCAGAAACAGGGCAGCGGAGGCCGCCTCAAAGGGCAGTTACCTTCCGAGTCTTTTCTGAGAAGGCAGCCACCTGCCAGGGAGAACTCCAGCTGGGACCCGGCAGCAAGAGTAAATGTCAGGCACAGAAGGGGATTGAAAGTAGCCGAAAAAGAGAGACTTACCCAAAAGTCTTATACCAAACAGTGTCAAAATACCTACCTCCTTGCTATTGGAATGACTGTGAGGAAGCACAGGAGGGTCAGAGTCGAGAATCTAGCTGCATCTGACGCTCCTGTTTCTGATGCAGAGATCAGAACTTCTGCTGGGTCTTCCCGCCCCACACTCACCCTCCTACGACGGCCGCCTCCGCAGCCACCTCATTCTTCAAGTGGCATAAAGGCTGTGAGCCCTTATTACAGAGGAGGAAATGATACCTCGGCACACTTTAAGGCTCTGCGGTAAGTGGTATTTTTAAAACAATTTATGGAGCACTAATTTACAATGAAATGTACCAATTTCAAGAGTGTAGCTTGATGAGTTCTGACATACACACACATCCTTGTAACAACACCAAAGTTAAGACAAAGACTGTTATTACCCCCCAAAGTTCCTTTGTCTCCCTTTCCATCCGAGCCCTCCAACCCGGGTAAGCGGTGACCTGGTCGCCATCATTATACACGAGCTGTGCCAACTCCAGAACAGCACTACATCCTTCGGTCTGGCTTTATTCCCTCCATGTAACGTTTCTGAGATTCGCTCATGTTGCCTCAGGTAGCAGTAGTTAGTTCTTTCTTACGACTAGTTGTGTGTATATGCAGTGTGTGTGTGTGTGTGTGCGTGTGTGTGTGTGTGCACACATGTATGTGTGCATGTGCATGTGTGTGCATGTTCCACCTAGGAGCAGAGCTGCAGGTTTATGTGGTGAGTGTACACTTAACATTTTTAGAAACTACCAAACTTTCCCAAAGCAGTTCTATATTTATACTCCCACCAGCGGACTATGAGGTATCCACAACCCGGTCTGCACTCAGTGTAGTCAGCATTCTGCATTTTAGTCTAATGGGTATGTAAAGGTATCCCAATGGGGTTTTAACTTTCATTTTTCTGATGACTAATGATGTTGAGTATTCCTTGCTGTATATCTTTCTAAAGTTCAAACCCATTCAAATCAAACCCATTTTACTGTGCTACCTTACTAAGTTGCATTTTCTTTTTTTTTACTGTTTGTTTATTTATTTATTTGAGAGAAAGAGAAAGTGCACATGGGTGGGAGAGAGGTGCAGCAAGAGAGGGAGAGAAAGAATCCCAAGCAGGTTCCACGCTCACCACGGAGCCCCACATGGGCTCAAACTTACAAACCACGAGATCATGACCTGAGCCAAAGTCAAGAGTCAGAAACTTTTTTTTTTTTTTTTTAACATTTCTTTACTTTTGAGAGACAGAGCACGAGCAGGGGACACAGACAGAGGGAGACAGAATCTGAAATAGGCTCTAGGCTCCAGGCTCCGAGCTGTCAGCACAGAGCACAACGTGGGGCTCGAACCAATCAACCGCGAGATCGTGACCTGAGCCGAAATCGGACACTTAACCAACTGAGCCACCCAGGAGCCCCAAGTAGTGAACATTTTAAATAAGTTATGGACACAACTCCTTAGCCAATTCCTAGAAAAGCAAAGAGCTCAGCAGGGGGTGTGCCTATAACATGCAAACTAACCGATCTAGAGCCCTACCTTGGCTCTCTGCTAAAGTCCTAGAGTAACTAGACCCAAGTACCAGGCAACTAGAGACCATGCCTATAATCCAAAACCCTCAGGAATTATACAAACTAGGCAGTCCTAACTGGTTTGGCCTGCTCTGCTTTGCCTTTCCCACAGAAAGCCTAATAAAGGCTCCAGCCTCAGCTTCCCCCTGCTCCCACCTTCCCTCTGACTACTGTGAGGGTTCTGCATGTGGCCCTGTATGGCAATCCATGCCTCCTGTTCTGGGGCCTAGGAGTATAAGAAACTTTGTTTTGCTGAGCTTCTGCTTTCCATCTTGTGACTGCACCTATCACATGAAAGAAAACAGAACAGCGTCTATTTCTGGACTCTATTCATTGCTCTATACATCAATCCTAAGGCTAGTACTACATTCTCTTCTTACTGTGGCTTTAGGTTACGTCTCCAAGTCAGGTGGTCTAAATCCTCCAACTTTGCTCTCCTTTTACATAAAGGACTCAGTTTAAGTGTTCTGCATTTCCATATAATTTCAGTCAGATTATCAATCTGTGGGTCTTTGAATGAAACTTCATTGAATATGAATCTATACAGTGGTATTTTCAAAATGACTTATTATAAGTGCTTATGGATTTTGAACTTTTAAAATCAATTAATAGATAGGACTTAACTTTGTGTCCCAGAACAGAATATAAATATTAATCTTGACAAAAGTGAAGGTATAGGTGGCAAGTTATTGGACACAGAATGCTAAGAGACAGAGGGATGAGTGGGAATACTAATATCTTCACCTTTGAAAGTGGGGAATCGAGAGATACTATCTATACAGTAAATCCCCCTTACCCAGGGGGATCATTACAAGACTCCAGTGGATGCCTGAAACTGTGGATGGCACCAAACCCTCTATATGTGACCAACAGGCAGGTAGTGTAGACAATGTGAACCCGCTGGACAAAGAGATGATTCACGTCCCATGTGGGACGGAGTAAAACAGCTGGGACAGCGTGAGATTTCACCACACCACTCAGAACAGTATGCAGTTTAAAAGTGATGACCTGTTTACCTCTGGAAGTTTCCATTTAGTATTTCTGAGCTGCGGCTGAAATATAGAAAGGGAAACCACGGATAAGGGGACACTACTATACTTGATTAAACATAAATAAAGGCTTGCCCATATTGTTTAAAGTTATAAATGCAAGAAGGGGAAATTGAGCCTAACAGACTATAACAGTTAATCCCAAACCAACATGGCCGAAGCAGATTTTCCCCACCTGAGTCTCTTATACAGTCTTCCCCATGTCATAAATGGGGTCATCATCTCACCAGTTACTAAAGCCAAAAACCAAGGAGTCTTTCTTGATTCTTCTCTCCCTCTCTAACCTATATTCATTCCCCTTCTATTTTTTTCAGCCCCTCCTCTGAGCACCACACAAGCATACCAGCTGCCTATTCAACATCTCCACATGTGTTCAACAGGCACAAACTCAAAACCTGTAGGCTAGACTTCTCTCTGAACCAGCTCTTCCCTCAGATTTCCGTAAGTCACAAAACGGCACCACCATTCATCCGAAGTTGCTCAGGCTGGAAATTTAGAAGTCACCTGTTACCATTCTTTCTGCCTCACTTCTGACATCGAACCTATTGGCAAACTTTCACCTACACCTTCAAAATATGTCTCAAATCCAATCATTACCACCTCACTGCTACCACTCTACCTGAAACCATCCAAGCTTTTGACCAGATCAGTGCCTTGCATATACTGAGTTCTCAATTTGAATGAATGAATGAATGACTGCATGCATGCATGAGCAAATTCAGTCAGTGCTTCCTTCAAAAGATACCCCAAATCTGACTGATCCTCTTTGCTGCCATTACTACAGTCCTAGCCACCATCATACGGTGACCAGACTACTGTAATAACCTACTGACAGTTTTTCCATTCCCTACCTTTACCCTATAACCTATCCCCACAGCAGTCAGAAAGTTTCCTTTAAAATCTCAGTCACACCATAATATTGATCCTCCTTCCCCCCCTTAGAACCCTACAGTAGCAGCCCATCACATACAGAACAAAATGTGTATTTTTTAACCATAGCATATAAAGGCCTTATCATAACCTGGAACCTCTCATCTCTCCAGTCTTATCTCCTACAACTCTCTGTGTCGCCTCCTCTGGTCCAACCTCTGGTCTTCTTGTCCTTCCCTGAACACAGCATATTCACTCCTGCTTTTACATTTGATGTGCATCCAGCCTGAAACTCTCTCCTAATCTTGGCATGTCCTGATTACTTCTTTCAGGACTTGACTCAAATGCCACTCCTGACAGGTTTTAGATCGACAGATGGATAGACAGATTATAGATCGGCAGGCAGACAAATAGACAGATCTCCTTATAAACTGTATAGGTATATATATCTCTCTCTCTCTCTCTCTCAAAATCTATTTGATGTATAGATATGTTTACACTATATGTATATATGTATGTGTACACACATACACACAAAACAGTCTCCCAATCGCTATCATTTTCTCTTACCTTCTTTATTTTATAATATAAAGATAATATTATATATTGCTTTATTAACTTATTATACGTCTCACCTGGAAAATGTAAGCTTCACTGGGCAAGGGCTTTCCGTGTCTCTTTTAATACTATTGTACCAGAGCCTAGAAAAGTCCTGGTGTTGAGGCCTGGGTGGCTCAGTCAGTTAAGTACCTAACTCTTGATTTCGGCTCAGGTCATAATCTCACAGTTCGTGGGACAGAGCACATTGGGCTCTGTGCTGATAGCACAGAACCTGCCTGGGAGTCTCTGTCTTCCTCTCTCTGCTCTCCCCCACTCATACCTGCGCTCACTCACTCTCTCTCTCTCCCCCCTCAAAATAAATAAACATCAAAGAGAGAAAGACAAAGATAGATAGATAGGAAAGAAAAGAAAAGAAAAGAAAAGAAAAGAAAAGAAAAGAAAAGAGAAAAGAGGAGAGAAGGAAGGAAGGAAGGAAGGAAGGAAGGAAGGAAGGAAGGAAGGAAGGAAGGAAGGAAGGAAGGAAGGAAAGTCTTGATGTTGGGGTCCCCAGAGGCTCAGTCAGTTAAGCATCTGACTCTTGATTTTGGCTCAGGTCATGATCTCTTGGTTCCTGAAATCAAGCCCTGTGTCAGGCTCTGAGCTGACAAGAGCCTGCTTGGGATTATCTCTCTCCCTCTCTCTCTCTGCCCCTCCCCCATTCACACTCTCATGCGCACGCGCGCTCTCTCTCTCTCTCTCTCTCAAAATAAACAAAGAAGGAAGGAAGGAAGGAAGGAAGGAAGGAAGGAAGGAAGGAAGGAAGGAAGGAAGGAAGGAAGGAAGGAAGGAAGGAAGGAAGATGGACTGACTCTGGTGTTGACACTAGTATTTGCTAAGTAAATTAATAGATAAAACCATAATCAAGTCCTTCAAATCTTAACTCACTAGCCTCACATCCAGCTGCTTTTCTTTTCTGTATTTTTTTAAGATTTAATTTTTTTAGAGCAGTTTCAGGCTCACAGCAAAACTGAGAGGACAGTACAGAGGCCACCCATTCACTTCCTACCACCGCACATATTATCAACATCCTCACCAGATGGCGCATTTGTTACAACTGATGAACCTACAGTGACACATCATTATCAAAGTCCATAGTGAACATTCAAGTTCACACTTGATGTTGTACATTCTATGGGTTTGGACAGACGCAAAGTCTATCCACCGTTATCCAACTCCTTTTTATTCCTCTAACATGAGAAGTTTGTTCCTCCTTCAGTTCCTTTACATCTGCTGTTCCTTTTATGTAAAAAAAAATCTGTTCTAGATCTTTCCATGGCTGGCTACTTTTGTTGTCAATTAGACCCCAGGTCAAATGTCAACTCTACAGGAAGTCCTTCTGTAATTACCTATTCAAAGGGGAGCTCGGACTCACCCAAATCATATTCACTCATCTAATTGTGGGTATTTGGTATTCTCGTCTCCTTGCTCTATAATATGAACTTTATGAAAGCCAGGATCATGTTTACTTGTCACTGCTAATTGCCCACCACCCCAACACCCAGAATGACTAGCTAGTAGCTACTCAATAAGTATCTACTGGATAAACTTTGGATGAATGGAAGGTTCTCAGACAATTATGTAAGAAGAGGGAGAGGAAGTAGGTGCTGATGTAGGTGAGCTAAATTCCCTCACCTACCAGAGCAGGAGGTGAATCAATAATGCCTACATAGATGGCTCAAGAAGTATTTCCCCATCTCACTTATATGTAGACTCTAAAAAGAACCAAACTCAGATACAGAGAACAGATAGGTGGTTGCCAGAGGCAGGGAGTGCAGGGTAACGGAAATGAGTGCAAGTGGTCAAAATGTACAAACATGTAGTATACAGGATGATGACTATAGCTAATAATTACTGCATTGTATATTTAAAACTTGATAAGATGGTAAATCTTAAAAGTTCTCATCACAATAAAAAAGATTATAATTATGTATGATGATAGGTGTGAACTAAACTTACTGTGATGTTCACTTCACAACAGACACATAGATCACCTCATTACATTGTACACCTACAACTAACACAATGTTATACGTCAACTGTATCACAACTAAAAAAGTAAAGAGATATTACTATG
The DNA here is from genome assembly GCF_028018385.1 of Neofelis nebulosa. Classification (NCBI taxonomy): domain Eukaryota; kingdom Metazoa; phylum Chordata; class Mammalia; order Carnivora; family Felidae; genus Neofelis; species Neofelis nebulosa. The sequence continues at coordinate 10,386,846 of NC_080796.1, read as the reverse complement.
GACAGATTAAATATAACGTAATGTTTTAAAATCTAATTTGAACCAACAAGTATCACTCATGAATGTATTCATTCATTCGCTCGACCACTTACACTCCGTGTACAGCAGAGTACAATGCAGGGAGCACCCCCACCCCACAGTGAACCTGGCCTTCTAACTGCAGAAACAGGCAATTAAACCAATAATTAAGATAATTTCTGGGTGAAAAAGGAGAGACACGAACTGGTCTCGGGAGTTTAGGAAAGAAGGGAGTGACATTTAACCTGGGTCATAAAGGATAAGTACTAGGAGTTCAGCAGATAGGGGGCAGGCCTGGGTCCAAGCCCAAGGACTCATATAGCCAAAGGCCCAGAAGTAAAAGTGTAGCCAAGTCCACAAAGTTGAATTTCATCCTGAGGAAGCAGCCAGGGCTTTCTGCTGGTGGGTGACAGATCATGCTTACGCTCTGAAATAAAACAGTCACTCTGGCTCCGGGGTGGAAAACAGAAAAAGAGCTGGCAGGAGCACAGAGGCTGCAATCAACTTAGGAGGGAGCTGACAGTGACATGCACACAAGTGGTGGTAGAGAAGCTAGAGAGAAGCGAGCCAAGTTAGATCTTCAGGTGGTAAAATCAGCAGGACAGGGTGATTAACTGGGCATGGGGCCAAGAAAGGACATGAGCCAAAGACAGTGACACCCTGAACGCTCAGCCTGCTGGGTGCTTGGTGAAATAACTCACTGAGGCTAGGAAAGCAGGTTTGAGCGAAGAAAGTGCACTCAGGTCCAGCTATAGGGCATTTGAGATATGGGTATGCCATCAAAGTAGACGTACCCCGTAAGGTATGGGGCTGGTGGCTGAAGCTGGAGATGGGAGTTTCAAGGAAGATTAATATACAGATGCCGACTGACATTGCGGAAGGGGATGGGATCACCCAGCAAGTCAACGAAAAGTGAGCAAAGACCAGCTTAGGGCCCCAGACATTTGTAGAAGTCAAAAACTTAAATAAGAACAAATAATTTCAACCTTTATAGAGTTTTCTCTTTTTATTTACAATTAGATATGAAGCCAACTTCTCTAGAACACTCAGTGCACGTCCTGGCACAGAACTATTTGTGAAATAAACTAAGGGCTTGGCTTTCTTCATTATTACCAGTAGTGAGTGTAATATTCTAGACTCCAACTTATTAAATCACCCTGTTAAGGGGCGCCTGGGTGGCTCAGTCAGTTAAGCATCTGACTTCGGCGCAGGTCATGATCTCATGGTTCACGGGTTCGAGCCTTATGTCGGTCTCTGTGCTGACGGCTCGGAGCCTGGAGCCTGCTTCATGGATTCTGTGTCTCCCTCTCTCTCCGCCCCTCCCCTGCTCATACTCTGTCTCTCTCCCTCTCTCTCAAAAATAAGTAAAACATTTAAAAAAAATTTTTAAATCACCCTGTTAAATGTTGACTAACGTGAGATTCAACAAAAATGAATCAAATCATGCTGTAACTAAGCATAAAATGTAAACCCACAAATAAGATTAACATTGTTAAACAGGTCTATAATTATTAACATAAAATAAAGCCTCTCTCTGCTAATATAGTACTTTTAAAAGTATATAAACTGCAGTCTGATACAGTATCCCTGCTTATTTTATTCAGCAATTATTTCAATTAGAAATGTACATCTATGAATCAAATTAAATCCAGCAGAGGTAAAATAATAATTGGTGAATTTACTTGAAATTGGTGTACTTTTTAACAATATTACAAATTTTGAGCATGCTTTTTTAAAAGAAAACTTAGCCCACTCGTCCTCTTTGACCTCAAAATCCTCTGTGACGTTCTGGTTATGACAATATAGAAATAAGACTGGTTCCCACAGATAAGCCCTCTATTGCATCATATGGCACATCATAATATGGCAGACACAGAGGAATACAAGGCCCCTGATGACAAGATACTCTGGCCAGGATCAGAAACAGTCCTGAACACAGCAGTCAATGCATACGTGTATGTGTACACTATAGACAAAGTGCAGACTGACAGCTTAGTGTGTATCCTCCACTCACAAAACAAACATACAGAGATTACCTCTGGAAGATGGAAGTAGGAATGGGGAAGGAAGCTGGAGGAAACATCCACTCTTGTTACTTCACTTTTCGGTTGAAAGATGAAATGTGAAAATCAATGACACTGAAAGCATCCTCATGGGCACCAGGGACATGAGACCATAGAATGCCTCAATAGCTTCTCTCAGACAACTCGTGGGCGCCATGGCCCCACACATCAAATGCTAAGCTAATGAAGCAAAGTTATGTCCCTCCAGGGTAAATACATTATAGATTTTATGCTACAAATTCACATCCTCCATATCAATTTCCATTCCGAGGGCGTCTGCCTCCTGTTCATTACTGTTCCTAGTTCAGTTTGTCAGTTTAATTTTGTGCTGCTTTGTAGGAATCCACAATAATTACAACATTTAATTCTGTACCTGAAGGGTGAGCTAAACAGAGCAGTTTAAATGCATATGTTCCAGCCAATCTTTGACTCCCACCCACCTCTGCACACACCCCATCCCCCACACACATACAAGCACATGCACTAGCTGCCTTATATATGATATCTTTCACCTCACTAGCTCTTTTCCCATTACTTTCGACAGTATATCTGACGATGACATTATTATTGATGCTACAGTAAACAGCTAATATATGTGGTAAAAGTACATGCACTATAATGAATCAAAATGACACACCCACCCACCAAACTCCCTCTACTCATTCTAATCAGATAATGGATTTTTTTCTTTGAGTGTACTACAAAAGGAGGAAGTAGCATTGGAGAGAAAAAAAAAAACATTCATAAAAACGGGGGAAATAAAAGTAAATGTTTAGGTCATTGAGATCAGAAAGGAAGTTCATCAGAAGGTTTGTGTCAAGTAACATGTAGTCCGTCAGTAATATATAGAGTATAGTCTTCTTAACTTAAAGTTTCCTGAAACGTAGCTCAGTTTCACATGAATAAGCTAGATAACATCACTACAACACAGTCTATCTAAAATTTATCTTGTAGAAAAAAAGCACAGCCCTGTTTCATTTTTTTGGTTTTTGTTATTATTATTGCTAACGATCTTACATAAATCTGGTAGCTTTCTAACTGTGACAGAATTTTTGCTTTACAAATGAAGTGAAAATAATCCAACTGGTTTTTACATTCCCTATTTTTATTAAGGAAGTTTTACTTCTAACCTTCTATTTTTGTATTTTTTGTTTTGTGTTCCTTGACGATAGAACGCAACAAAAGCCAGGAAAAAATGTGAATACGATAGGAAACAGAAAACTATATCTAATCAGAATGATAGAACAAAAATTCCTGAGATAAGCATGGCTTTAAGCACGGCTTAAAAAGGAAAAGAGGAACTCTGGGTGCGTGTGTGTGTGTGTGTGTGTGTGCGTGTCCACTCACGTGTGCGTGCGCGCGTGCACACACACACACACACACACACACACACACCCCTACCTCAAAATAAGATGAGTGGAAGGTTGAGAGCAAGGGACTCAGACACAAAACCTCCAATTAGACTTTTTATTATGATGCAATTCATTACAGCATAATTACATTTCTTATGAAATGATTAATCATAAGGTTAGAAGAAAAGGTTATGTTGAATATTAATTATACATCCTGTAAAGAATTTCAAAGCCGTTAACAGCGGTATTCTCATAGACTGTCAGTTGTTGTAAATTAAACTCTAGGAAGGCAATTTGGCACTATCTTTAAAAATCCAAAATCTGGGGCGCCTGGGTGGCTCGGTCGGTTAAGCGTCCGACTTCGGCTCAGGTCACGATCTCACGGTCCGTGAGTTCGAGCCCCACGTCGGGCTCTGTGCTGACAGCTCAGAGCCTGGAGCCTGTTTCAGATTCTGTGTCTCCCTCTCTCTCTGCTCCTCCCCTGTTCATGCTCTGTCTCTCTCTGTCTCAAAAATAAATAAACGTTAAAAAAAAAAAAATTAAAAAAAATTAAAATCCAAAATCATATATCCTTTTACTAATCAATACAACTGGGAAGAATTTATCCTACAACTAATTTGTGGAAGTGAGCAGAAATGTGCACAAAAAGATGCTTGGTCCATTACTGGCAACACCAAATATCGAAAATAATGTAAGCATTCCTTACTGAGGAAATTATGACCATGGTGCATTCATATAAGGGAATCAATGGGATGGTACCGAAAGTTCCTCTAGACAGATGATAAAACAAAAAGGAGAATGAAGGTATACAAGAGTCACCCATATCTGGTTTTTTTTAACAAAGAATATAAATATATGAATGTGCTTGCGTGAGAAAATGCAGCGAAGCACACAAGAAACTTAACAGTGATTATCTCTGGGCACTGGGATTGAGATCAGGAGGACAAGGAGATAGGAGTGAATATTTTGTGTGTGATGTATGTGTACTATGTATTTAGTGTATATAGAGAGATATCATATATATGATTTTTTACCATACACAACTATTAATTTTTAAATTGAAGGGAAATAAGTTAAAATAAATCAAAGATTGAAAAGAAACAGAAACAGGCCAACAGGCATCACAGAGCACAATTTTAAGAGCAGAGAACTGAAGGGGCGCCTGGGTGGCTCAGTCTGTTGAGCATCCGACTTCAGCTCAGGTCATGAACTCCCTCCCGGTTCATGAGTTCCAGCCCCAGGTCAGGCTCTGTGCTGACAGCTCAGACTCTGGAGCCTGCTTCAGATCTGTGTCTCTCTCTGTGTTCCTCCCCCACCCCCCTCTCTCTCTCAAAAATAAATGAAGATTTTTTGTAAAAATTATTAAAAAAAAAAAAAAAAAAGGGCAGAGAACCTAAGGTATGATTTACATACAGCGGAGCATTCTTACCTGGCACTTGGCACTGCAGTATTTGGCAACTCGGCATTGAGAGCATCGCATCAGTTTTTCCTTCCTGTTTAAAAAAAAAAAAAAAAATTCCCATTAGGAAATGAATGACACCGATGGGTTCTGCTCACCCCATTTGTATGGTCCCTTAAGACTGAGATTTTCACACTCATGGACATCATCTTTCATCCTCAATGTGAGATACGGACATAGTAATAACTCTTTTTTAAAATAGCGGTGAGGGGTGCCTGGGTGGGTCAGTCGGTTAAGTGTCCGACTTCAGCTCAGGTCATGATCTCACGGTTCGTGGGTTCGAGCCCCGCGTCGGGCTCTGTGCTGACAGCTCAGAGCCTGGAGCCTGTTTCAGATTCTGTGTCTCCCTCTCTCTCTGCCCCTCCCCCACTTGCACTCTGTCTCTCTCTCTCTCTCAAAAATAAATAAACATTAAAAAAAATTTTTTAAATAAATAAAATAAAATAGTGGTGAAATGTATATAATATAAAATTTACACATTAAACATTTTTACGTGTATAGTTCAGTGTGTTAAAAAGATAATTCAAGGGGCGCCTGGGTGGCTCAGTCAGTTAAGTGCCTGACTTCGGCTCAGGTCATGATCTCCAGGTTCGCAAGATCAAGCCCCACCTGGGCTGACAGCCCAGTTCATATCCTCTGCTCCCCTCTCTCTCTGTCCCTCCCACACCTGCTCTCTCTCTTTCTCTCAAATAAACAAACATTAAAAAAAAAAAAAAGATAATTTGAGGCACAAAATGGAGTCACTTATGCTTAGCACTATATCATGTTTGAGACTTAACTATAGTTTTGACTCCCCCAAAAGTGGATTCTTAAACCAGTCTATCAGAGATTACTAGTTAGGTAATTTGCTTGATAGACCACTGCTCTCCCCTGATGAAAGTGATCTTGCAGTAACCAACTCATTTTTTCACCTACTGTAACTGCTCTCTTCTGCCCACAGAAGTCTTTCATTTTGTACAGCATCTCAGGGCTACTTTCTGTCTGCTACATTGGATCCCACCCAATTCATGAACTTCTGAATAAAGCCAATAAGATCTTTAAAGTTTACTCAGTTGAATTTTGTTTTCTGGCAAATGGCATTAAGTATATTCATTTGATGTGCAACCATCACCACCACTAATGTCCTTTTTAACAAAAAAAATCAGTTAAAATCAGAGATTCCCACTGAAACTGGAAGTTTTACTTCACAGAGATTTTAATCTCTCCATATGAAATAGAGAATTCAATCCCCATGACTACTTAGAATGGAAATATCCTATACTCTTCAAATATAAAAAAAAATTGTATACGTCTTAACCTATCATATAGTTTAATTATGAATATCCTCCTCTGGAAAATGATTTTAAAATTCCATTAAATCCAGTTACTACTTGAGACATGCTGAATTGAGATGCTCCAAAGTTACATCTCCCCCAAATCACCTGCATAAGAAAAAAGCAAAGATGAAGAAAAGGTTGAATTATAAAATAAAAAATAAATGAACCTGATGATAAAATTAATAGTGACAAATAAAAGGCAGGAAGGATTGTGGATACTTTCAGGGCAGCCAAGAGCATTAAAAAGTCAAACTGTAATTTTAATATCAATGACAAAACAAAAACAAATCCTTCCAAGCACTTCTAATGGGCCTGGTACTATTCAAAGATTTTTACATCTATAGTTTATACTTAATTTCAAATAATCCTATAAGTAAACAGTCTTATTATGACTACTTTGGGGATACACCAATACATTTCTCAAAAGATAAAAAAAAACATAGTGCAAACTAAGAAGACAACCATAAAGTGCATGGCAGGTGATACTGAAAGGGTAAAAACAAAATCCTAAAGAGAATCAGAACCTGAATATACCAGGTACTTACCTCTGGGACAGCAAGGGTCAGATATGGAGCATAAAACAAGGGCAGAGGTTAAAGTCTAAATAAAGGGAAGCCAAAATGCCTGCCATCCCCAAGTATAGAATTGTGGCTGTCACATATCAACATCCCAGGCAACAATGCAAACCCCAGCAACCTGGCCTTCAAGCTCTTACTATGACTATCACACTGGACTACTGCTCTTGGGTAAAACTGGATAAAACCAAAATCTACCCATAAGCTGTTAAGAGACACACATCAAATAAAAGGACCCACAAAGGAGGATGAAACGGATATGCCAAGCAAATATTAACTAAAGGAAAAGCCTATGTAATTACATCAATTTCAGGGGGGGGGAAGCACTTTACAGTTAAAGATCTTGTTAGAGATAAATAAGGTAAATACTCAATGATAAGAGACTCCAGTCACCAGGTGTTAGATAACTAGTGACAAATGTACCCAGTCTCAAAATATATGAGGTACAAGAAACAGATCTGAGGGAAAAATGACCGACACAATAAGTTAATACATGTAAGGCCCTTAAAATAGTGCCTGGAATATAGTAAACACCATATAAGTATTAGTTATTGCTATAAAAAGATACAAAGTCTTTTTCAGGAATTCAAAACCAAGCAGATAAAGAACAGGGGTTCAGGGCACCTGGGTGGCTCTGTTGGTTAAGCCCCACCCCCATTCACACACTGTCTCTCTCTCCTTTAAAATAAATAAACATTAAAAAAAATTTTTTTAAAGAATAGGGGCTCAATAATTTATTCGATCTCAGGCAATACACAGACCCTTATCCCTGTCATATGAATGTGCATTCACATATTCCTGTTCAGCACCCACTGACCATTTACAAAAGGTCCCACAAAGTAAATCACAAAGCAAATCTCAAAAATCCCGAAGAATCAATATCATATAGATCATTTTCTCCAACCATAAGGGAATTAAATTAGAAATCAGTAACAAAAACAAACCCAGTGAAATATCATATGCATGAATATTTAAAAGCATGCTTTTACAGAATTCAAGGATCAAAGAATTATAATGAAATTAGAGTATGCACACACACACAAACACACACACTTTTTTTTTTTAAGTAGGCTCTACACCCAAGTCATAGGGGATGGAACTCCCCTTGAAATCAAGAGTCACATGTCCTACTGAACCAGCCAGGCATCCCAAAAATTGATTAAATAATGGAAAAATATCAAAACTTCTGAGATAAAATGAACACACTACTTACAGGAACATTTATAACTTTAAATGTTTATGTTAAAAAAACTGAAAATAAATGAGCTAAACATGTAAGTCAAGACTTTAAAAATAACAGAAAACTAAGGACAGCATCAGCAGGAAGTTATACAACATACGAAATAGAACACAGTGATCTAAGAGGACGAGCAAAACCAGAGGCACAAATAATATCAACAAATTTCTTGCAAAATCACTTAAGAGAAAGTTTCCAAACAAATAATATTGGAAACAAAATGGAATGGAACTCAAGATTCAGTAGACTGAAAAACAGACAAGAGAAAATTCTGAAGGAACGGTAGCAGTGACATAATTTTCTAATCTCCTTAACTCTCCCCATGAACAAAATGACAGCACGAGTTAGAGAACAAACCTGAGTATCACTCGCCACCCAGGAAAACATCACAAAACGTGACTGGGCAGAGGAAACCACTAACAGCTCTGAGACTTAAGTCAGTGTATTTGTGGGAGAAAACCAAGAAGGCCACGGGGCCTCCAATAAGCCTGAAAACAGAAGAAGCCCCAAGCGGCAAAAAGAGGCCCAGTGTGTCCAGCCAATGTGACAATGGGAGCCAAAACTGGGACAGGATGCTTTCTGCAAGAATCTTCCAGAGGAGGAAGTCACTGGGACTCCCCTGAGTGCTGCCCTCCTCAGACCCGACTTCTCAGATTTTCCCTCCTCCTCCTTTTCTGGTGTAAGTTATTCAGAGGCGGGGAGCCTGGGGGGCTCAGTCGGTTAAGCCATCCACTTTAGCTCAGGTCAAGATCTCACAGTTCATGAGTCCTAGTCCCAAATCAGGCTCTGCGCTGACAGTGTGGAGCCTGCTTAAGACTCTCTCTCTCTCCCTCTCTCTCTGCCCCTCCCTAACTTGCTCTCTCTGTCTCTCAAGATAAATAAATAAATAAACTTTAAAATAAGGCAATTTCTGTTACTTGCAAATATAAAGCCCCAGCTATATAAGGTGTTTCTTCTTGATTTTAAAAATTAATGGGCAGAATCAAGCTACCTCAGAAGATCAGCGATGAACAGGTTAGCAAGCAAAACTGTGTCCTCTCCCTCCCATAGCAACCAACCACAGGCTTTCATGAATTTTCACAGAATGCTGGCAAAGTGAATAGCAAGATTACTCTAAGTACCTAAATAATTTAATTGTTGTTTTGATGGGTGGAAGAAATTTCTTAACATGAGTTATTTAAATGTTCAGGGTTACATATCAAATAACAAGTTCTCAAGTTTCAAAAACAGGTCAAATGAATCCAAGAGAAAAGTGGTGTGTGTTTGATCAGACAACCACTGAGCCCCGGAAGAGGTCCTGCTTCTCTCTCGGGCTCAGGCTGAGAACAGAATCGTGTGAAGCAAATTCCACCACTGCAAAGGAGAATGAGTTAGAGGAGTTTCCTTCCAATACTGAAATTATTTGATTCTGCTTCTCTTGTGCCAGTAACAAATATTAACTAAATTTGAAGATGACAAAAAGTTGTACGCGTTTTAGGTGAATTACGGTAGTCTCAGAGGCACAGAAAAGTGATGAATATAGAATTTTCAGATCACAGAAACATCCGGTTTACAAAATGATTAGCTCAAAGTCCAAACGGACTTTCTGAATGAAAAGTAATCTAAGGAAATAGGTTAGCAACATATCAGTAACAGAAAATGATTAATTTACCTCTTTTCCCCTCTCCACTCAAGAGAAAATAATAGCATTCTAACCCCAAATAGGAAAAGCTATTAAAATTATTTTACACCAAAATCAGTGTTATCTTTAACTATGTCCACAAAAAAAGCAACAAGGAATCCCCTATTACTCATTCATACAAACTGTGACAGGCTGTAGAACACAGTGTCAAATCGGAGAAAATTCTCAGGTAGCTCAGTGCCCCAAATACAGTGGTTCATGGAGCAAAACAAGTCATCTCTTCCAAGTAAAGGCTGGGACATAATTAGCTTCTCCAACAGCACAGGCAAAGGAAATGTAGAAAGGAAATAAAAACAGAACAAAATTACCTGTTCCTCCAGTATACAAATCTAGAAGTTGTATATGGGTACAGGAGAAATCACTGTGTCTAAAAAATCAAAGAAGAAATGAGATTAAGTGGCTCCTTCAAATCCCAACAACTGGGGTAATATTTAAGGGAATGTCTCTCTGTCCTTGGTTATCAGCAGGAGGGGAAACTATCGAAGGGTTTAAAACTCTGCCCTAGGGGGCACCTGGGTGGCTCAGGTCATGGTCTCCCAGTCTGTGAGTTCGAGCCCCGTGTCAGGCTCTCAGCTGTCAGCACAACCTGCTTCCGATTCTGTGTCTTCCTCTCTCTCTGCCTCTCCCCCACTCACACTCCTTGTCTCTCTCTCTCTTTCAAAAATAAATAAACATTAAAAAAAATACAAAACAAACAAACAAACAAACCTCTGCCCTAAAATAATATGGGCAGTTGCCAGGTGGAGGAAAAGAAGTTTCCTGGGAAGGATACAGAAAACAAATCCTAGTGATTCAAATTTCCCCCAGCCCTGGCAGCTGCAGAATCCATTTTAAACTCTGCAGAGAAAACAACGCATCCACAACACATTCATACACAGGCCAATATGTCTCCACCCCTCAGAAGTCTCCTGGTGTCCCTTGCAGTCAAAGCTCTCCTTCAACAGCCACCCGCACACTCACTGCTGGCCAGGCAGTTCAGGCACCGCAAGGAAGCCCGGCCACCCCATCAGCCTCCGAAGCCACTCATCTGGATGGAGCACAGCCCTGTACAATCTGAAGCAACCCAGGACCCAGCGTGTGTCTTTGCAGCCTCTTCTGGGCTAAAGATCCGTGCCCAGCAATCTTTTGCACACTTTTGTCCTTTTTCAAGGCTGATCACTGTGAGCTTTGAGAAGAAATGTGAGCTGAGAGAAAGAGCAGACTTCATCAGATAGAGCCTGCCGGCACCACTCACGCTTGCTAAAAAAAGAGGGCTGACCGCAGGATGTCTGATGGAGTACCCCTGCCTGAACACAAGTTTTAAGGAAGATTCTCCAGTAACAATTCCTATGAAAATATTTCTTCACATAATCAGGACAAAAGATGCTCTGTGGAGTATGAGGAATATGGACTGTTTTAGAATAAAGAGCTCTATTTGTTTAAAAGGCAAAACCCAAAATAAGTGAAATCTAAATATAATTTTTAAAAGAGACCACAGAAATAATATTTCTTTAAAGAATCTTTGTTTGTAAACATCTCCAAAATCTCAGACTCCTGATTCATTAGAAACGTTAGTGTTATGTACCCAAGTACCTGCCTGTTTCCCCATGGAAATTTCTGGAGCAAATGAAACTCTGCACTATGAAAAGGAGATTATCCCAAATAAAAAGTCATGCTATTCCCTCCAAGGGTAGTACAACTGTTTTTACTCTGACCAAATAAAATACACCGCAAAATGCTAAACAGAAAGCATTCTCTTTGGCATAAATATTCATAATAATACAGAAAAGGAAACTTCCATTTTTGTTTCCAGATGGTAATTATGTTGGTATGGGCCTAAAGGCTTTTTTTTTAAATTAGAGATTCTCATCCACAGTCCACCTAACTATCAAATAGTGGGGGTTTTTTAATGTTTATTTATTTGAGAGAGAGAGAGAGAGAGAGAGAGAGAGAGAGCAAGAAAGAGAGAATGAGTGGGGGAGGGGCAGAGAGAGGGAGACAGAGAATCCCAAGTGCACTCTGCTGTCAGCGCAAAACCCAAGGCGGTGCTAGATATCACAACCATGAGATCATGACCTGAGTTGAAATCAGAGTAGGACCCTCAAGCAACTGAGCCAACCAGGTGCTCCTCAAATACTTTTTAGTACAAAGTAGCAGATGTGGTCAAAGTAATACAGACTCCTAACACGGAAAAGCAGAATTGGTTTGGATTCATTTTTCCACATCCCTTATCACTTTATTTCAGACTTCTAACATTCAAAGTACAAAACAAGAAAATGCAATGGTCAATTATTTCAGAAAACAAAAAAATCTATGATCCCAGGCACCATACCTTCCTGGGCAAAACACAAGCAATTTAAACTCATATTAGCACTTACGGAGGAAAAAAAAAAAAAAAAAAAAAAAAAAAAGCACAGCAACTAACTTCAACTTAGGTCACGATCTCATGGTTCATGAGTTTGAGCCCTACATCGGGCTCTGTGCTGACAGCTCGGAGCCTGGAGCCTGCTTTGGATTCTGTGTCTCCCTCCCCCCCTTCCCCCCCTCCCTCCTCCCCTTCCCCCCCTCCCTCCTCTCAAAAATAAATATGCACCAAAGAACTGGTGACTTACAGCTGGTTTTTAAGGCAAAGCAGTTTAAGGTAAACTGAAGAAAGCTGTGACCAAAAGGCACTGAAGAGGGATTTGATCTAATAACATCTCTGTTCCTAAACGGGAAACCTCTCAGCCTAGTCAGGTAATAGGACTCTGGTAAGTCAAGAGATGTGTTCAATTTCCCCAAGTCTTCCTGAAATCCAAAGTAATAAAAATATGAGAAAGAAGAAAAAATATGATTTTGCCCAAAGAGTGAAATCAAATACCCTTTAAACAGGTAAGCATTGTTAGTATAAATACCACACAGCATTAACATGAAAATCAAAGTACCAATGGGTAGAATTTCAAACAAGGTATAAGGATAGCTGATCAACATTTTCATCAATAGACTAGGACCTAAGTCTTCAAACTGGCAAAAGATGGTCACCTTGATTTCGGTTCCAGGAAACAGTGTGTCACGAAGGAAGAATTCTCCATCAGCTTCCTCTTATTAAAAATGAAACTTAAAAAAAAATTAATCTCAACAGCACTGTGACTGTATTTTAGCTTTAACAGTGAGAAAACCAAAAGCCAAATTCACTATCTAATTATAGTAATCTCTTCATTTCAGAGGCCCAGAAGCATCTCCTCCTTCCGCCTGCCTTAAAAATTTGCCCTTCTATTTTATAATTAAGTCTATTACTTTGTTTAACTTTTAATTACAAATTTCCTGAAGTCCTCTGGAAATAAGCATAATGAAATCTCAAGTAACTCATTCTCTCTTTTGGAGAACAACATGAAACTTGAAGTTGTTGTGGCTGTTGTTTTTTAAGTTTATTTATTTATTTTGAGGAAGGCTAGCATGGAGCCTGATGAGGGCTCAAATCCGTGAACCATGAGATCATGACCAGGGCCAAAATCAAGAACTGGACACTTAACTGAGCCACCCAGGTGCCCCTCAATTTAATTTTTAATAATTTATTGAGTTTAATCTCATATTAGATGCATGCTTTGTAAATTAATTTCCCACAGACTGTGTCTGTATTATTTCTCAACTAGACACTGTAAGAGAATATAATACAGTGGTTAAATCATTGACACTGGAACCATATGGCCTAGAACCAAATTCTAGTCTACCACCTAGTAGCTGTATGATGCTGAGCAATTTAATACCTCTAAACCACGACACTAAAATGAGAATAATAATAGTACCAACACTACTTGGCTGTAATGAGAATTAAATAAAATATGTAAATCTCTCAACATTGTGCTTGATTCATAGAAAGAGCTAATTTTTCTTAGTACTATTATTCCTTTAAGAGATTTTTTTTAAAGCAACTCTCAAAAGAAGTTCCTAGATATCATTTGAAACACGTCAGTGTTGAGTAGAAGTATTTTTAAAAGTTCAGCCATTCTAGAAATTCAGAATTTTAGAAACCTTTAGAATGTTTTTCCCAGTTATTTTCAAGTTCTTCATATAGTTATCTCTATATTATTGGAAGAGAGTACAGAGACAGTACAAGTTATTTACTGAAATATTCATGTATGTAATTAAATGGTAATTACTTCTTAGCTTAGAAGCAACCAAATATGAATAAAATGTAACAATGAAACTAGTGCTTTTGGGGAAACTGTTGGTCAATGTGAGTTTTAAATGTTCTAGAAGTTAACACCTGGACCCAAATAATACAAAACTTGTATACATTTTTCTCTTATCTCAAAAGAAAAAAAGAATCAGATATAATAAGGTTGCATTGAACGCTTTTATTTTTCTACATAGGTCAGAAGAAAGGCTGAGAAAATCTTAATGCATGAAGTTCCCCCTCCCCTCATTAGGCTGGTAGAGAAAAGTCTGCAGCACAGGAGAGAAAAGATAATTAACTCTTTCTAGGTAAGCTAACCCATTTTACTAAAAAGTAATTTCCCTGTTTATAGCTCATTTACAATAATCTTTAGAAGACGGAAATTTGTAACTGATCAACCTTGACTAAACGGAGAGAATCCCAACCGCAATACATGATATCATGCATTTTCCCCCAGAGAAAATGGGAAAGAAAACAATTTTTGAAATGTCATTACTCAAATGGTTTTTAAAAATTATATGGTGTTTTCAATGGGAAATTTTAATTATCTTTTTTCTAATACAAAGATCTTCTGGGTGCCACATCCTTCCTGTTGTTGCTGCTCTTTACTTCACTGGGCCCATAAAATCACTGAAGACTCTTTGTACCATGGACTGTGACGGTTCTGGAGAAATTCGGATCAAAAGACATAGTTCTTGCCTTCAAGGACTGCTGATGCTACAACAGAAGCACACCAGCAGCAGCACGTTCTATCACCTCCTGTGCTAGAGACCCGTAAGACGGCAACAGGTGACGAGTGGTAAACTGAGGCATCAGTCGTAATAGCTTTTGGTCATCACAGGTCCTAGGGTATGGCCCTAAGAAGAGGCACCTAAACTGGGGGAAAGACAAAGGCAATGAGAAGTGGAGATGAAGAGGCCAGGTGTGGGATGGACGTTCACCCAGGAGTAACGATGGAGACAGAAAAAGTGAGCCAGGATGTGAAGAAATCACTGGAAGGCGGTGAGGTCATGCGGGTATGATGGCAAATGCTTCCAAGTGGCTGGCAATTTTGAGGGAGAAGAAAACATTATCTAAAAACAGCAAGGGGAGAGAGGCCTCTGTTTCTCTGGACACTGAGGTACTGTTAGGGTAGGGAAAAAACAACCAGAACTTGGAAAGACAGAAGCACCGTCCTCAGAAGGCAGGCAGGTTTCAGTTAGAGCAGGAAGGAGAAGGGAACATTCAGAGACTTTCAGGATAGGGAGGTTTTTAAAATGACAGAACATGTTCCAGGTGATATAGAAGAGAGGATGGGGCAGGGAGTGCAGTGTTGAAAAAGGGTGAGGAGCTGAGTTAGATTAAGGTAGACACAGAACCATAAGGAGCCAACTCTGGTATGGACGGATAACTTTAGATGTTATCTGATTTCAGAGGCCAAGCTCATTTCACCAAATACTACTCCTAAAATACAGTTAATGCAAAATGACAAAAGTTATAGTCAAAATATGTAACAAAATTCCAGGAAATTTCAAGAGCAGAAACAGCTACCAGAAGCCAGGTAATAAAAGATGACCAGTGAACCAGAACTACAGAATAGTAAGAATTAGCTAAGTGATTCAGGTTAAAAGGGAAGGAGGGTGGCATCTGAGACCACGGAATAGCACTTAATAAGTACAGACTTCAGCCCGAAGGCAATCCTTACAGCTGCTGCACAGGGGATAGCAATAGAGAAAACTGTAAAAACATTAAGGGGCCAGACATGAGTAGTCTATAGATCCTAAAGGCCTAAGCTAAGAAAACACTGATGGCAGTAATAATAAACAATTTCCAAGTAGGCGTGGCTACAGAAAACAGAAAACCCAGTATTACAGTGGTTTGACCACACAGGGTTCTGTGGTTTCTCTCATGTAAACTAAGTCCGCAATTGGGATTCTCAAGCTGGAATGCAGCACCATGATGATCAGGAATCCAGCTCCTCTCATAGTCATTAGTGAATCCACGGTGGCTACTGGAGCTCCAGACATTTCCAGGCAGCAAGAAGGAGTAAACACAAGAGAAGTACACCATCCACCGCAGTAACCACCCTCTGAAGACCCTTCCTAAAATCCCACACACGACTTATAACTCGCTGGCCAGAACGAAGTCGCAAGGCCACACCTAAATGCAAGTTAAATAAGAACATATGAGCCTTAGCTGAGCTTGCTGCAACCTCAAATTAAAGTGGGATTCTATTATTAAGGAAGAAGTGCCCAATAATCATTAAATAACCAGCAATCTTTCCATAAAAAATGACAACAGAACCTAATATTTTTTGAATACTTACTGGAATCAAGCATGTACATGTATATTTTATCCAATGCTAATTATAAGAATTTGCATGGTAGATCCTTTCATTACACAAATTTCTATTATAGATGAGAAAAGTGGGGTATACAGAAATTAAGTAATTTTCCAAGGTTACACCCAAGGTACTGTTCTCTTCAAATTCCACAGTCTACAGCCTTAAGCACTGTGCCAAATGTCTAGTTATAAGCTTCTTCCAACAGTCAGGGAAGCGGTGTCAGGGCCTGAATCAAAGCAGGGAAAAGTGAAAATACAGGTGGGAAAATGGCTACTAAAAATGATCAAGAGCCACTTTTTTTTTTTCTAAATTTTTTTTCAACGTTTATTTATTTATTTTTGGGACAGAGAGAGACAGAGCATGAACGGGGGAGGGACAGAGAGAGAGGGAGACACAGAATCGGAAACAGGCTCCAGGCTCCGAGCCATCAGCCCAGAGCCTGACGCGGGGCTCGAACTCACGGACCGCGAGATCGTGACCTGGCTGAAGTCGGACGCTTAACCGACTGCGCCACCCAGGCGCCCCAAGAGCCACTTTTGAAAACAATCTGGCAGTTCTGCAAAAGGTTAAATACAGAATTACTATATTACGCAGCAATTCTAGTCCCAGGTACACAGCTAAGAGAAATGAAAACATTTGTCCACACAAAAATATGTACATAAATTTTCACACCAAAGAAGTGGAGAGACTCCAATGCTTACCAACTGATAAACGTATAAATAAAATGTGGCATATCCATGCAATGGACAATTATTAAGACATAAAAAAATGGTAGTATTGATATATGCTACAACATGGATGAACCTTGAAAACATCATGCTAAGTGTCAGAAGCCAGTCACAAAATATCACATATTCTATGATTCCACTGATACGAAATATCCAGAATATCCAGAATAACAAATCCACAGAGAAAGAAAGTAGACTAGTTGCCCAGGACTGGAGTGGCAACAATGACTGGGATAAATGGGAAGTGCCTCTAATGGATTTAGAAATTTCTTTTGGGGTGATGAAAATGTTCTAGAATTAGCTGTGGTGATAGTTTCACAACTCTGTGAATATAATAAAAACCAATGAATTGTTTACTTTAAATAGGTAAACTGTAAGTTAAGCATCCATCTTTGGCTCAGGTCATGATCTTGTGGTTCATGAGTTCAAGCCCCACATCAGGCTCTGTGCTGACAGCTCAGAGCCTGGAGCCTGCTTCAGATTCTGTGTCTCCCTCTCTCTCTGCCCCTCTCCCCCTCTCCTGCACTTGCTCGCTCTCAATCTCTCTCTTTCTCTCTCTCTCTCAAATTAAATAAACATTAAAAAAAAATAGGTAGGGGCACTTGGGTGGCTCAGTCAGTTAAGCATGTGATTTTGGCTCAGGTCACGATCTCACGTTTCGTGAGTTCAGGCCCTGCATTGGGCTCTGTGCTGACAGCTTGAAGCCTAGAGCCTGCTTCAGATTCTGTGTCTCCCTCTCTCTCTCCCCCTCTCCCACTCTCCCACACTCGCTCGTTCTCTCTCTCAAAATGAATAAACATTTTTAAAAAATAGGTAGGGGAGCCTTGGTGGCTCAGTCAGTTAAGCATCTGACTTCGGCTCAGGTCATGATCTCACGGTTCATGGGTTCAGACCCCGCATCGGGCTCTGTGCTGACAGCTCAGAAGCCTGGAGCCGGCTTTGGATTCTGTGTCTCCCTCTCTTTCTACCCCTCCCTGCCTTTCAAAAATAAAAAAACATTAAAAAAAAATAGGTAAACTATATGGTATATGATTTATATCTCAACAAAGCTGTAGCCAACAGAAACAAGACAACCAAGAGATGGCGTAATTAGCTACATTCTTCTGATTAGTTCAGTTCTATTCTAATGTCTGAGGAGAACAGAGAATGTTGGACAAGGACAATTCTTTACTTCTAAGGTGAATACAGCCCTTTGCTTCCATCAGAAAGGGAGACCAATGGGACTTCCACACAATGGCTAGGTCCCCCCCGGACAGATTCCAAACTCCCACCCCTCAGGGCTCACAGTCTGTTCTAGAAATGGAGATAAAGCCTGTTCCACCCTTCACACTTCCTGAGACAGTTGTCTCGCCTTCTCCCTACACAGCTGCTAGAGAACTGAGTCAACTTTATCTCACATGAATAGGAATATTCACAAAATAGTCACTAGTTTAGGGAGTCCCAGGAAAGGCTTTCCTATTAAAATTAAGGTTTCAATGCAATCTGAACCAATAGATTTCTTAACTTTGTTAAGGATGAAAGCCTTGGAAGAGATTGTGAACCTAGGATATGCTAATATGCAAATGAAGATATATAACTCATTTAAACTGTTTTAACAACTTAGCAGACACAGATGACAAAATAAACCAAGGATAGCACTGAAGAGACTAAAGACACTGCCTGGTGACAAAAAGCGGGGAAGAGACCTAAGTTTACCAATGCTTTTGTGTAGAGTATCATACACAAACTGCAATCAAGTTAAATCAGAAGACTTAGATTCTGTCCCACCATGAAGAAGACCAGTGAACTCACTGAGACATGTACTAAAGGCAATGAGGACTTCCTGGAAAGGGAGCTGCACCTGGCCAGCAGTATCTCTCACACTGCCTTGCATGTTTTACACAGTGAATAAATGCCTGCAAAATGAATAAATGCATTTACATATATAAGTACTTTCGACTAGACCACCAAGACCAGTAATGCTTGAGACCTTTAAAAGAGAATCACAGCAAATTCTTCCAAAATGGTTCTCCTAAATGTCAAGAGGCAACTGCTAGAATAGTCTAAAGTTAGCCCTTCATGCCTCTCAAACTTAGTACTGTCTCAAAGATAAAAGTAAAATAGTCTCTACCTTCATTCAGGTAAATATCCCAACGAACATAATACAATTTTCAAAACTTTATGTTCAAAATCCTTGGTTTAAGGGCAACCTCAAAATTCTAACCTGGTAATCATGCATATTACTGACTGACTGAGTGTGCTAGGAGGAAAAAAAGTATGCACCACCATGTTTTTCCCATCTGCTTATTTATAAAGATTTTAAAGTTTATAAAAGTTCATAAGTGAAAATATGTGCACACACAGAATAAACATCCTTTAAAAAAAATCCAATACTCAGAAACATTAGCTGCCAACAATGGCTAGGGAGTAACTGTCGTCGTTTTAGAAAAAGAAATTCCTCATATGCACTTTTCAAAAACTTTACTGAAGTATTCTTTTCAGTGAAACTGCTTCTAGTACACTTAACATTACTAGACTGATTAAATTTTATTTGCACTTATCATGCTAAGACTATGTCTCCCAGCTAAAATAAAAATCTGCTTCTAGGGGCACCTGGGTGGCTCAGTCGGTTAAGCGTCCGACTTCAGCCAGTTCACGATCTCGCGGTCCGTGAGTTCGAGCCCTGCGCCAGGCTCTGTGCTGACAGCTCAGAGCCTGGAGCCTGTTTCGGATTCTGTGTCTCCCTCTCTCTCAGACCCTCCCCCGTTCATGCTCTGTCTCTCTCTGTCTCAAAAATAAATAAACGTTAAAAAAATTTTAAATAAAGTTCCTAGCATTCTTAGACCACAAGTCAGCTCAATAAACAACTCCAGGCTATGGGTCCTCTTCCCAAGTGAGGGGCCCTGCCCTCCTCCCCTTTCCCCAGGAAAGATGATAGTGCAGAGGAAGGCAAAGGAGCATCACAGGCATG
Organism: Neofelis nebulosa; assembly: GCF_028018385.1. Taxonomy (NCBI): domain Eukaryota; kingdom Metazoa; phylum Chordata; class Mammalia; order Carnivora; family Felidae; genus Neofelis; species Neofelis nebulosa. Next base: position 10,367,009 of record NC_080796.1, on the reverse strand, counting down.
AAAGATACCAAAGCAATCACCAACGTGATCTCTCTTCACAGCAAGTGCGACCAGCTGGGTGGGCATCTGAGCGAGCGAGAAGATCCCAGGAATCACTGAAAGGAGCCCTCCTGAGAATATCCTCCTCCCAAAATGACAGAAGGCAACAACAACTGGTACCAGCAGCCTGGCTTCATTTGGGTGCTTGACAACACATCAGACCTACTGAATCCAGAATGAGCATCTCAGTAAGATCTCTAGGTGATTCTCATTTCTTTTTTTTTTTTAATTTTTTTTTTTAACGTTTATTTATTTTTGAGACAGAGAGAGACAGAGCATGAACGGGGGAGGGGCAGAGAGAGAAGGAGACACAGAATCGGAAGCAGGCTCCAGGCTCTGAGCCATCAGCCCAGAGCCCGACGCGGGGCTCGAACTCACAGACCTAAAGATCGTGACCTGAGCTGAAGTTGGACGCTCAACCGACTGAGCCACCCAGGCGCCCCTAGGTGATTCTCATTTCATTAAAAAGTACAAAACGTAGCCATACCTAAAACTGAATTACAGGCAAATATTTTGGATAGGGAGCCTCTTTGGTTTAAAAATATATTCTCCTTGGGGTGCCTGGGTGGCACAGTCGGTTGAGCATCTGACTTCGGCTCAGGTCTTGATCTCATAGTTTGTGAGTTTTCTAGCCCCGCGTTGGGCTCTGTGCTGACAGCTGGGAGCCTGAAGCCTGCTTCAGATTCTGTGTCTCCCTCCCTCCCTCCCTCTCTCTCTCTCTCTCTCTCTGCCCCTCCTCCCCCACTCATGCTCATTCTCTCTCTCTCTCTCAACAATAAAACATTTTAAAAATTAAAAAAATAAAAATATTTTATCCTTGAAATGGTAGGCAGCAAAATCTAACGTATCACATGAAATAAATGCTGTCATGGTGCTGCGTTTTAGAACATGGTCAAAATATCAAGATGATTTATCCATGATCTGTAAAAGTTAGGACAAAATACACATACACACACATATTTACGCACATACAGTATTATGTTACAACAAACTGAGTCAAAAGTGCAGAACTGTAATCCACCAAATTATTTAATTTAAAAGTTGGTAGTTCAAAGCATAAGAGACTCTTAAATACTGAGAACAAACTGTGGGTTGATGGGGGGTGGGAGGGAGGGGAGGGTGGGTGATGGGTATTGAGGAAGGCACCTTTTGGGATGAGCACTGGGTGTTGCATGGAAACCAATTTGACAATAAATTTCATATTAAAAAATGTATAGCACAAAAAAAAATAAATAAAAATTCAAAGAAAAAGTTGGCAGTTCTTGTTTTACATAAATTTGTTTGAAAAAATAGTGATAAAGGAAGGTCTAATTTATTTCAGCAACATGGAGATCCACGTATAAAACACCTAAGGTTTTAATGAAGCATGCGATATAGGAAAACAATTACTAGTAAAAGGTGATAAATATAGCCCAAGAATAGAAGGCATTAAACATACCCAGACAAAAAAAAAAAGAAGTAAAAAAGATGCTATCAGGTTTAGGAGAAAGATTCATGATGTGGAGAAAGGCAAGCAAAAATAGAAACGAAAGTGAGTCACAAACTTATCACAGCAGTACAATTGTGCTGCGAAGATTACAGACAGCAAGCAAAATGATTAGCGTGTACTTAATAATGTATTACTCCTAAAAACTTTAAATTGATGTTTACGGTCATGTTTTCCCCTCACCAGAGCAATTCTGAGATGAAGAGACAAGTAAAAACAGCAAAGGCTTTTAAAACGCACCCTACAATAAATTTTCCAAAGTACGTCAGTCTTCCCCAAGATGCACCTGCCATAAAGTCTGACAACCCTAAATATTTAAACTTCAAAGATAAACTAAAGAAAGACATGCTGGAGTCCTCCACTCACAAGGTGACTGTGTCACTGAGCTATATTTAGTGCAGTACTCGTGTGCTCTTACCCCATCCACATCCCTGTGTGTATTTCATCACACAGGACAAAGCACGTAACAGGTGCTCAATATTTAGTAACTGGATGAATGGCTCAGATAGCTTAGTCCAATGATAATGTTTATAACAAAGACCATATACATAGAAAAAACTGCTAGTCCACAGCCAACCCTCATTTAGCACTGAGTACCTTGCGAACACGTATCACTAGTCATGGGGGACATGACTGTAAGAAGTAACAAACCTTAAGGCCTAGTACTGTCACCTTCATACATAAAACAGCATTATCAAAATGCATTTTGTCTCCTCAAAGACAAATCATTCAAGGGAAGGGCACATGAAAGATCATCCAAGACGGACCTCTGGACATAAACACCAGCTGCTGATCCACACCCAGCATGGATAAGCATCTGATTCCCCTCATTTTTCCTCCTGCATCTCTGCCCACGTATCCCTGATAACTTCATCCACCAGAATTGACCAAAAAAAAAAAACCTCTTATCACCAAAACCCGGCTCCTCTTCTTAAACCACACTAAATACCAACAGCTTTCTACTTCGCTGCCATGCACATTGCAAGCATGACAGCTTTTATTCTTTCTTTAACATTTATTCATTTTTGAGACAGAGAGAGAGCACAAGCCAGGGAGGGGCAGAGAGAGGGAGACACAGAATCGGAAGCAGGCTCCAGGCTCTGAGCTGTCCGCAAAGAGCCCGACACGGGGCTCAAACCCACGAACCATGAGATCATGACCTGAGCTCAAGTCAGACGCTTAACTGACCGAGCCACCCAAGTGCCCTTGTATGTTGATATACACAATATATAGAGAGGAATGTGAAAGATATGAGAAAAAGATCTATGGTTAAGGAGAAAATGAAGGCATTAAACAAAATTAAGCCATCTGGAACAATGGGTGTGACTGGTGAGAGAAAGTAAACACTTGGAGGTGCCCATAGCCGTTTCAGAGGAGAACCTTGCTAAACCTGGTTTATCAGGTCAAGGAGGGAGGATGGAAAACGTATGGCTTGCTTTCACTATACATCCATCACATATACTTTCTTCTGGGTAAACTGGAAAATAACATGTATCTATTTTGGAGCAATATTATAATATGGAAATATTCAGGAAAAATATCCTGAGAGATAATTATCTTTTGGATTTTTTTTTTTGGATTTTTTTTCGGATTGTTTTGACTTTTGTATTATTTTCTATAATGATGCTATAATGATTTTTATATTATATTCTACTTTTATATTATATTCTGTAACTGATTTTTAGAGCAGCTTGCAGCTCATGGCAAAACCGAGAGGAAGACAGAAGGAATGCCCATATACTCCCCACCACCCCACATTCAGAGCCTTCTCATTATCAACATCCCCCTCCCCAGTGATTTCTCAGTCAAAATTGACGAACCTACACTAATACATCCTAATCATCCAAAGTCCATAGTTTACATTAGAGTTCACTCTTGATGTTGTACATACTATGGGTCTGAACAAATGTATACTAATATGTATCCATCATTATAGTATCATACAGAATATTTTTCACTGCCCTAGTAGACTTCTGCTCTGACTATTCATCCTCTCCACAATCCAACCCCTGGTAACCACTGCTTTTTACTCTGCCTGAAAAGTTTTGTCTTTTCCAGAAGGTGATATGGTTAGAATTATACTATGTAGCCTTTCAGGCTGTCTTCTCTCATTTCGTGATATGTATGTACATTACCTCCGTATCTTTGTGATGGCTTGGAACCTAATTTCTTTTCAGTGCTGAATAATACTCCACTGTCCGGGACTACTAGAATTTATTTCTCTGTTCACCTACTGAAGGACATTGTGGTTTCCTCTGACTTTTGGCAATTATGAACAAAGCTGCTATAAACATCCACAGCAGATACTTCTGTGAACCTAAGTTTCTAACTCCCTTGGGTAAATAGAAAGCAGTATGATTACTGGATGATATGGTAAGAGTATGATAAGTTTTGTAAGAAACTGTCAAACTGTCTTCCAAACTGGCTGTTTCATGTTGCACTCCCACCAGCAGTAAATAAGTTTCTGTTGCCCCACATCCTCACCAGAGTATGGTGTTTTCAATGTTCTGGATCTTGGCCTTTCTAATAGAGACATAGTGTTATTTTATTTCACTGTTTGTTATCTCATAATATCTGTTATTTTAATTTGTGCTTCTGGGATAGCATATGATGGTGGGGTATCTTCCTGCATGCGTATTTGACATCTGAGTATCTTCTTTGGTGAGATGCCTGTCAAGATCTTTACCTATTTTTTAATCAGGTTGTGTTCTTATTGTTAAATTTTAAGAGTTCTTTGAATATTTTGGGTAGCAGTCTTTTATCATATGTAAATATGATCTTTTGCAGATATTTTCTCCCAGTCTGTAATTATGCAAATATTTTCTCCTAGTCTGTATTTTGTCTGTTCGTTCTCTTGACGTTGTCTTTTGCAAACCAGATGTTTTAAATTTTAATGAAGTCCAGTTTATCAAGTATTTGTTTCATGAATCGTACCACTGTATTGTAGATTTACTCCTGTGCTATCTTCTAGGAGTCCTACAGTCTTGTGTTTTACACTTACGTCTACTGACCATTTTGAGCTAATTTTTGTAGCATGTGTAAGGACTGTGTCTAGACCATTCCCTTTTTCCTCTGAAGTCCAACTGCTACAGCACCACCAGTTGAAAAGACTGTCTTTGTTCCACTGTATTACCTTTGCTCCTCTGTCAAAGAGCAGTTGACTGTTTTTATGCCAGTCTATTTCAGGGCTCCCCAGTCTGTTTCCACGGATATAATCATCTATTATTTTGCCAGTAATACATTGACTTAATTGCTATAGCTTTATAAGTCTTGAAGGTGGGTAGCATCAGTCCTCCAACTTCGTAATTCCACAATAAGGCATTGGCTATTCTGAATCTTTTATATCTCTAAACTTTAGAATCAGTTTATTGATATCCACAAAATAACTTGCTGGAGTTTTGACTGATATTGCATTGAATTTATAGATCAACCTGAAAGAACTGACTTCTTCACAATATTGAGTCTTCTTATCCTTACAATGTGGAATATTTCTCCACTTATTTTCTTTTATGTTTATTTTTGAGCGAGAGAGACAGAGCATGAGTGGGGGAGGGGGAGAGACAGAGAGGGAGACACAGAATCTGAAACAGGCTCCAGGCTCTGAGCTGTCAGTACAGAGCTTGACATGGGGCTCGAACTCACAAACTGTGAGATCATGACCTGAGCCGAAGTCGGATGCTTAACTGACTGAGCCACCCAGGCACCCCTATTTTGTTTCTTTTCATTTCACTAAACAAAGTTTTGTAGTTTTCTCCATACAGATATACATATTTTGTTCGATTTATACCTAATAATTTTGGGAGTGAGTACCAATATAAATGGTATGGTATTATATTTTTTGTTTACTTATTTTAAGAGAGAGCAAGCAGGGGAGAAGCAGAGAGAGAGGAAGAGAGAGAGAGAGTTCCAAGGAGGCTCCACACTGTCAGCCCAATGTGGGACCTGAACCCACAAACTGTGAGATCATGACCTGAGCCAAAACCAAGAGTTGCACACTTAACCGACTGAGCCACCCAGGCACCCCAGTATTGTTTTTAATTTCAAATTCCACTTACTAATTGCTGATATGTAAAAAAGCAACGGACTTTTCTATATCAACTTTGTATCCTACAACCTTGCTATAGTTGCCTATTAGTTCCAAGAGGTTTTTGTCACTTCTTTCAGATTTCCTACATAGCGGATCGTGTCATCTGTGAACAAAGAGCTTTATTTCTCTCTTCCAAATGTGCATCCTTTTTATTTCTTTATTTTGTCTTATTTCATTGACTAGGAATTTCCAGAAGGATGTTGTAAAGGAGCAATGAAAGGGTAACATCCTTGATTTGTCCTGCACTTACTGCAAGACCTCTGGTTACTCACAATTGAGTATGTTAGCTGTAGGTTTTTTATAGATATTCTTTTTCAAGCTGAGGAAATTTCTAGTTTACTGACAGTTTTTATCATGAATATTAGATTTTGTCAAATGCTTTTTCTGCATTTACTGGCATGCTAGTGCAGATGTAATTTTTCTTTTTCAGCCCATTATTTTTTGTATTGTGGACCAACATTGCAAACCTGAGACCTATCTCACTTGACTGTGCTGTATAATTCTTTATACATATTGATGGATTTGGTTTGTCAGTATTTTATTGAGAATATCTGCATCTATGTTCATGACAGATACTGGTCTGTAATTTTCTTCTCTCATAATGTCTTTGATTTTAGTTATCACGGCAATGCTGACCTCTTAAAAAGTATTCCCTCTGCTTCCATCCTATTAGAGATTGTGAAAAAAAAAAAAAAAAGGTGGGGGGGATAATTTCTTCCTTAAATGCACAATAGAATTTACCAGAGAAATGATCTGGGCCTGGCTGTTTCTATTTTAGAGCAATATCAACTATTGATTCAATTTCTTTAATAGATACAAGCCTATTCATGTGCATTTTGTGTGCTTTGGCAGCTTCTGTCTTTCAAGAAATTGGTCCATTTCATCTATATTATAAAATTAATGGGCATAGTGTTGTTCATAGTGTTCCTTTATTATCCTTTCAATGTTCGTGGGATCTGTAGTGATGTCCCCTCTTTCATTTCTGTTATTAGTAATTTGTGTTTTCACTCATTTTTTCCTCAGTTGGCCTGGCTGGGCTCTTGGGATTTTATTGATCTTTTTAAAGAAACAGCTTTTGGTTTCAATGATTTGCGCTATTAATTCCTTGTTTAGAATTCCACTGGTTTCTGCTCTAATTCTTATTATTGCTTTTCCTCTGCTAACTGTGCAATTAATTTGCTCTTCTTTTTCCAACACAGAAACTCATATAATTGATTTAATATCTTTCTTCTTTTTTAATGTATGCATTCAATGCTATAAATTTCCCTGTACATAGGCTTTCGCTGCACTGTAAAAATTTTGAAACTTGTTTTCATTTTTATTCAAAATATTTTTAATATTTATTTATTTTAGACAGAGAGAGAGCAAGAACACACAAGCAGGGGAGGGGCAGAGAGGACAGACAGAATTCCAAGCAGGATCTACACCATCAGCACAGAGCCCAATGTAGGGCTTGAACTCAAAAACCATGAGATCATGACCTGAGCCAAGATCAAGAATCAGACCCTTAACCAACTGCACCCCCCAGTCACCCCTAATTCAAAATATTTTTAAATGTCTACTGAGATTTCTTCTTTGACTGATGAGTTACTTAGAAGTGTGTTGTTTAATCTCCACATATTTTAAGATTATTTTTCATCGATTTTGAGTTTAATTCCAACGTGTTCTTACAACAAACACTGTCAGTTACTACTTTTAAATTTGTTCAGGCTTGTTTTATAGCCTAATATGGGATCTCTGTTGGTGAATATTCCAAGAGAACTTGAGAAGAACGTGTATTTTGCTGTTGTTGGATGAGGCAGTCTATGAAGGTCAATTATATTCAGTTGATTGATGGTGTTGTTAAGTTCAGTTATGTCCTGATTTCCTTTGATGGATCTGTATATTTCTCCAACTCTAAAAATAGATTAATCTATTCCTCCTTGCAGTAGTATGAGCTTTTGCATCACATAGATAAGCGCTCTTTTGTTGGGCAAATACCTGTTAAGAAATGTTCTATCTTCTTGGGGAACTAACGCTTCTGAACTTGAGTAACACCCTTCTTTATCCCTGCTACCATTCCTTGTTTTGAAGTCTACTCTGTCTGAAATTAATACAACTACTCCTTTTTTTGATTAGTATCCGTGTGGTATATTTTACTCCATCCATTTTACTTATTTTAATTAAATATAATTTATTTATTCACTTTTAAATTTCAGTATGACAAACATACAATGTTATATTAGTTTCAGGTATGCAATATAGTGATTCAACAATTCTATACATTTCTCAGGGCTCATCATAATAAGTGTAGTCTTAATCCTCTTCACCTATTTCACTCATTCCCTCACCCACTTCCCCTTTGATAACCAGCAATTTGTTCTCTATATTTAAGAGTCTGTTTTTTGGTTTGTCTCATTTTCCTTTGTTCATTTTGCTTCTTAAATTCCACATACGAGTGAAATCATATGGCATTTGTCTTCTTCTTACTGACTTATTTCACTTAGTATTAAACCCTCTAGATTCATCCATGTTGTTGCAAATGGCAAGGTTTCATTCTTTTTTATGACTGGGTAATACTCCATTATTACCACATTATTTTTTTTTATGACTGGGTAATACTACATTATTGTATATGTATATGTATATATATATGTATATGTATATGTATATGTATATGTATATGTATATGTATATGTATATGTATATATATACCACTTCTTCTTTATCCATTCATCAATGGAAACTTGGGTGGCTTCCATAATTTGGCCATTGTAAATAATGCTGTAATAAACATAAGAGTGCACATATATTTTCGTATTGGTGTTTTCATATTCTTTGGACAACTATCCAGGAGCACAATTACTGGATCATATGATAAATCTATTTTTAACTTTTTCAAGTACCTCCATACTGTTTTTAACAGTGGATTCTTTAGTCTGCATTCCCAACAACAGTGTACAAGTGTTCCTTTTTCTCCAAAACCTCACCAATATTTGTTGCTTGCGTTTTTTATTTTAGCCATTTTTTTCAATGTTTATTTATTTTAGAGAAAGAGGGTGGCGGGGGAGAGGAAGGGAGAGAGAGGGGACAGAAAATCTGAAGCAGGTTCTGTGCTGAGAACAGCAAGCCCGACATGGGGTCCAAAATCATGAACCACAAAATCATGACCTGAGCCAAAGTCAGACACTCAAATGACTTGAGTACCCACATGCCCCTGATTTTAGCTATTCTAACAGCCGTGAGTGGTATCTCAATGTGGTTTTAATTTGCATTTTCCTGAATATTAGTGAAACTGAGCATCTCTTCATGTGTCTGTTGGTCATCTGTATGCCTTAGAGAAATGTCTATTCATATCTTCTGCCCATTTTTAAATTGGAGTATTTGTTTTCTGGGTGTTAAGTTCTATATATATTTTGGATACTAACCCTTTCTCAGATATGTCATTGGCATATATCTTCTCCCATTCAGTAGGTTGTCTTTTAATTCTGTTGACTGCTTCCTTTGCTGTGCAGAAGCTTTTTATCTTAATGTAGTACCAATAGTTTATTTCTGCTTTTGTTTCCCTTGCCTCAGGAGACCTATCTAGAAAAATGTTGGTATGGCCAATGTAAAAAAAAATTACTCCCTGTGCTCTCCCATCCATTTACCTTTAATAAGTATGGGTCTTTATGTTTAAAATGGGTTTCTTATAGAACATATATACTTGGATCTTGGTTTTTGACCCATCCTGACAATCTTTTTTTTTTTTTTTACTGAAGAAACTAATTGACATACAATGTTATATTAATTTCAAGTGATCTGACAATTCTGTACGTCACACAATGCTCACCACAATAAATGAAGTTACACCTGTCACCATATAATGTTATTACAATATTATTGACTATATTCCCTATATTGTATTTTTAATCCGTGTTATATGTTTATTTTATAACTAGAGGTTTGTATCTCTTAATCCCCTTCATCTATTTCAGACATCTCCCAACCCCATCCCCTCTGGCAACTACCAGTTTGCTCTCTGTATTTATGAGTCTGTTTCTGTTTTTTGTTCATTTGTTTTGGTATTTAAATTCCACATATAAGTGAAATCATGTGGCATTTCTCTAACTTATTTCACTGAAGCATAATACCCTCTAGATCCATCCACTCTGTCATGAATGACAAGAAATCACTCACTTTTACAGCTGGGTAAAATTCCTTTAGACGCATATGCACAGATATGTATCACATTTTCTTTATCCATTCACCTACCAATGAACATTTACATTCATTCCGTATCTTGGCTATTATAAATAATGCTGAAATAAACATAGAAGTGCATATATCTTTTCAGTTAGATATTTTCTTGTTACTTAGGTAAATATCCAGAAGTGGAATTACTGTATCATATGATAGTTCTGTTTTTTTAATTTATTTTTATTTTAACAGAGAGATGAGGGAGGGGCAGAGAGAGAGGAGAGGGAGGGAATCCCAAGCAGGATCTGCACTGTCAGCACAGAGCCTGAACTCACAAATAGTGAGATCATGACCTGAGCCAAAATGAAGAGTCAGACGCCTAACCGACTGAGCCACACAGGCTCCTCGGATATTTCTATTTTTAATTGTGTGAATTTAATTTTCTTTTCCACAGTGCCTGCACCAATTTATATTCGCACCAATAATGCACTAAATTTCCCTTTTATCCACACCACTGCCAACATTTAATTTTTTCTCTATTTGATACTAGCCGTTCTGACTGCTGTGAAGTGATATCTCACTGTGGTTTTGATTTGCATTTCCCTGATGATTGGTGATATTGGGCATCTTTTCATGTGACTGTTAGCCATCTGTATGTTTTCTTTGAAAAAAAAGTCTATTCAGGTCCTCTATCCATTTTTAATCAGCTTGCAGTAGTGAGCTGTAAGAGTCCCTCACCTATTTTGGATACTAATCCCTTTTCACCTACATCATTTGCAAATATCTTCCCCCATTCAGTACAACACCTTTCATTTTGTTAATGATTTCTTTTGCTAAAAAAATAAAAAAATAAAATAAAAGTAAAATAAAATAAAATAAAATCTTTTTGTATTGATGTAGTCCAAATAGTTTATTTTTGCTTTTGTTACCCTTGCCTGAGGAGAATTATCCAACAGATGTTTCTAAGGCCAGTGTCCAAAACATTACTGCCTATGTTTTCTTTAAGGGGTTTTACAGTCTCATGTAGCACATTTAGAACTTTAATCCATTTTGAGTTTATTTATGTGTGTATGATGTTAGAAAATGATCCAATTTCATTCTTTAGCATGTAGCTGTCCAGATTTCTCAGCACCACTTATTAAAAAGACTACCTTTTCCCCATTGTATATATTCTTGCCTTTTTTCATAGATTAATTGACCATATAAGCATGGGTTTATTTCTGGGCTCTCTTTTCTGTTCCATTGGTGTATGTGTCAATTTTTTGTGCCAGCACCATACTGTTTTTTTTTTTAAGTTTTTTTTTTTTTTTTTTTTTTAACATTTATTTATTTTTGAGACAGGGAGAGACAGAGCATGATCGGGGGAGGGTCAGAGAGAGAGGGAGACACAGAATCTGAAACAGGCTCCAGGCTCTGAGTTGTCAGCACAGAGCCCGACGCAGGGCTCAAACTCACAGATGGCGAGATCATGACCTGAGCCGAAGTCGGCCGCTTAACCGACTGAGCCACCCAGGCGCCCCCATACTGTTTTGATTACTATAGTTCTCTAGTATAGCTTGAAATCTGGGATTGTGATACCTCCAGATTTGTTTTTCTTTCTCAAAATTGCTTTCAATACTCAAGACCTTTTGTGGTTCTAAAAAAGTTTTAGGATTATTTGTTCCAGTTCTGTGAAAACTACTCTTGGTATTTCAACAGAGATTGCATTCAATCTGTAGATTGCTTTGGGTGCATGCACATTTTAACAATATTAATTCTTCCAATCCATGAACATGGTATACATCTTTTCATTTGTTTGTGTCATCTTCATCATCAATGTCTTATGGTTTTCGGATTATAGGTCTTTCGCCTTCCTAGGTATTTTATTCTTTTTGATGTAATTACAAATTTTCTTCTACTTCATTATTAATGCATATAAACACAACAGATTCCTATTAATTTTGTATCCTTCCATTTTACAGAATTCACTTCTTAGAACTGGTAATTTTTTGGCGTAGTCTTTAAAATTTTCTATATGTGGTATCATGTTATCTACAAATAGTAAGTTTTATTTTTTCCTTACAAATTTGGGGAAATTTTATTTCTTTCTGCTTTATTTCTGATTGCTGCAGCTAGGACATCCAAGATAATGTTACATGAAAGTGGCAAGAGTGTACATCCTTGTCTTGTTCCTGACTTTAAGGGAAAAACTTTCAGTTATTCATCGTTCAGTATGATGTTAGCTATGGGTTTTTATATATAGGCTTTATTACATTGAGATTTGTTCCCTCTAAACTCATTTTGTTGAGAATTTTTATCATGAACAATTGTGAGATTCTGTCAAAAGCTTTTTCTGTATCTATTCAGATGATCAACTGATTTTTTACCCTTCATTTTGTAAATGTGGTTTATCACACAGATTTAACTTGGGGATAATGAACCATCCTTGCATCCACAGAACTCCCAACTTGATCAGGGTGAGTGATTCCTTTTTTTTTTTTTTTTAAGTTTATTTAATAATTTTGAGGGCCTGGGGGAGCAGGGTGGGGGGAATGCAGAGAAAGAATCCCAAGTTCTGACAGCACAAAGACCAACACAGAATTCAATCTCACAAACCATGAGACAATGACCTGAGCAGAGATCAAGAGTCGGACTCTTAACTAAGCCACCCAGCTGCCCCAGTGAATGATTCATTTGATGTACTGCTAAATTTTATTTCCTAATATTTTGTTGAGGATTTTTGTATCAACATTCATCAGGTATACTGGGCTGTAATTTTCTTCCTTTGTAGTGTCCTTCTGTGGTTTTGCTATCAGGGTAATGCTGACCTTTTAGAATGAATTTGAAAGCTTCTCTTTCTCTTGATTTTTGGAATAGTTTGAAAAGGATAGGTATTCACTCTTATTTAAATATTTGGTAGACTGGGGTGCCTGGGTGGCTCAGTCGGTTAAGCATCCGACTTCAGCTCAGGTCACGATCTCACAGTCCGTGAGTTCGAGCCCCACGTCGGGCTCTGTGCTGACGGCTCAGAGCCTGTAGCCTGTTTCAGATTCTGTGTCTCCCTCTCTCTCTGACCCTCCCCCATTCATGCTCTGTCTCTCTCTGTCTCAAAAATAAATAAACATTAAAATTTTTTTTTTAATTTTTTTTTTTAAATAAATATTTGGTAGAATTCACCTGTGAAGCCATCAGGTCCTGGACTTTGTCTGCTGAGACGTCTATGATTACCAATTCAATTTAGTCACTAGTAATCAGTCTGCTCAGGTTTTCTATTTCTTCCTGATACAGGTTTTAAATATTGTATGTTTTTAGGAATTTCTCCATTTCATTTCAGCTGTCTTGTTGGCATATAATTTTTCATGGTAGTCTCATAATCTTTTGTATTTCTATGATGCTGGTTGTTACCATTCTTTCATTTTTAAATTTTACTTATAAGACATCCTTTTTACATGATGAGTCTGGCTATTCAAAGAACCAGCTCTTCGTTTCATTAATCTTTTCTATTATTTTTTAGTTTCCACTTCATTTCTTTGCACTCTGATCTTTATTATTTCTTTCCTTTCTAAATGTGGCCTTTGTTTGCTCTTTTTTTAGTCCCTTTAGATATAAAGTTAGATTGTTTGAGATTTTTCTTGTTTCTTGCATCACTGCATCACTATAAACCTCCCTCTTTGGGGGCACCTGGAGGCTCTTTGGGGGCTCAGTCAGTTCATTGTCTGACTTTTGATTTTGGCTCGGGTCATAATTACTGGGTCATGAGATTGAGCCCTGTGTTGGGCTCCATGCTCAGTGCTTAAGATTCTCTCTCTCCCTTTCTCCCTGCCCCTCCCCCACTCCTTGTTTCTCTCTCTCTCTCTTCCCCCCTAAAAATAAATAAATGAATAAATAAATAAACAAGTATTTTTAAAACTAAACTTCCCTCTTGGAACTGTTTTTGCTCTGTCCCAAAGATTTGGATCCATGGTGTTTCCATTTTCATTTATCTCCAGGTATTTCTTTTAGTTCTTCTTTGATTTTTCATTGACTCACTGGTAGGATGTTGTTTAGCCACGATGTTTGTGTTTTTCCAGTTTTTTTTTTTTATTGATTTCTAGTTTTATACTCTTGTGGTTGGAAAAGGTGTTTGATAGGATTTCAATCTTCTTGAATTTATTGAGACTTGTTTTATGCCTAACGTGATTGATCTTGGAGAATGTTCCATGTGCACTTGAAAAAAAAATGTGAATTCTGCTGGTTTTGGATGAAATGTTCTGTACGCTTCTGTTAAGTCAATCTGGTTTCATCTGTCTTTCAAAGTCACTGTTTATTGATTTTATGTCTGGATGATATATCCAATGATGTAAGTGGGGTATTAAAGTCCTCTACCATTATTGTATTACTGTCAGTTTTTTCCTTTACATCTGCTAATACTTGCTTTATGTATTTAGGTGCTCCTGTGTTAGGTGCATAGATATTTATAATTGTTATATCTTCTTGTTGGATTGACCCTTTTATCATTTTGTAAGGCTTTGGTCTCTTTTTTTTTTTTTTAATTTCAATTTTTTTTTTTTACATTTATTCATTTTTGAGAGACAGAGACAGAGCACAACCCAGGGAGGGGCAGAGAGACAGGGAGACGCAGAATCCGAAGCAGGCTCCAGGTTCTGAGCTGTCAGCACAGAGCCCGACGCGGGGCTCAAACTCACAAACCACGAGATCATGACGTAAACCAAAGTCGGACGCTTAACCAACTGAGCCACCCAGGTGCCCCAGGCCTTGGTCTCTTGTTACAATTTTTGTTTTAAAGTCTATTTTGTCTGATACAAGTACTGCTACCCTGGCTTTTTACTCGCTTCCATTTTCACAGTATATCTTTTTCCATCCATTCATTTTCAGTCTGCTTATGTCTTTAGGTCTGAAGTGAGTGAGTCTCTTGCAGGCAGAATATAAATGGGTCATCTTTTTTTTCTTCACTCAGCAACCCCCCCCCTCATGTTTTTTTTTTGTTTTTTTTTTTTTTATTTTTAACATTTTTTTTTTTTTTAATTTTTTTTTTTCAACGTTTTTTATTTATTTTTGGGACAGAGAGAGACAGAGCATGAACGGGGGAGGGGCAGAGAGAGAGGGAGACACAGAATCGGAAACAGGCTCCAGGCTCCGAGCCATCAGCCCAGAGCCTGACGCAGGGCTCGAACTCACGGACCGCGAGATCGTGACCTGGCTGAAGTCGGACGCTTAACCGACTGCGCCACCCAGGCGCCCCCTCATGTTTTTTTATTGGAGAACTTACTTGTATACTTTTAAAGTAATAATTGGTAGGTATGTACTTATTTCCATTTGTTACTTGTTTTGTGGTTGTTTTTGTAGTTCTTCTCTGTTCCTTTCTTCCTCTCTTCCCTTGTGATTTGATGACTTTAGTGTAATACTTGGATTCCTTTCTCTTTATTTTCTGTGTATCTATTATAGGTTTTTGGTTTGTGCTTACCAGAAGGTTCACATATACAGCAATCTATATTAAGCTCATGGTCACTTAAATTCGAACATATTCTAAAGACACCAGTTTTACTCCCTTCCTCCACATTTTATATATTTTGCATCTTTTTATTTTGTGAATTCCCAAACTAATTTTTTAGATATGATTTTTACTGCTTTTGTCTTTTATCTTCATCTAGTTTTATGATAGATCTACTACCTTTACTATATGTTTGCTTTTATCAATGAAATTTTTTCCTTTCATGATTTTCTTAATTCTAGTTATGGCCTTTTCTTTTACACTTAAAGAAGATCCTTCACCATTTCTTCTAAGTCCAATTTAGTGGTGATGAACTCCTCTAACTTTTGTCTAGGAAACTCTTTATAACTAAACTCTGAGTGATAACCTTGCTAAGTAGACAATTCTTGGTTGTAGCTTTTTTCCTTTCAGAACTTTGAATGTATCATACCACTCCCCTGCGGCCAAAAAGTTCCTGCTGAAAAATAAGCGTAACTCTATGGAGTTATGTATGTATGTATGTAACTAGTTGATTTTTTCTTGCTGCTTTTAAAATTCTCTTTAGGTTTAGTTCTAAACATTTTAGTTACCATATGTCTTATTTTCTGTCTTGATGTAGACCTTTTTAGATTTACCTTGTTTTGAGTTTCTGTGCTTCCTGGACCTGGATATCGGTTTCCTTGCCCCAGGTTAGGGAAATTTTCAGCAATTATTACTTCAAGTAAGTTTTCTGCCCCTTTCTCTATCTCTTCTCCTTCAGGGACCCCTATATTGCAAATGTTAGTACAGTTGATGTTTTCCCAGAGGTCCCACAACCTATCGTCAACTTTTTAAATTCTTTTTAATTTTTGCTTTGCAGCTTGGGTGCTTCCCATTATCCTGTCTTCTAGATCACTTATCCATCCATGTGCATCTTCTAATCTGCTGCTGACTTCCCCTACTATATTTTTCATTTCAGTTATTGTGTTCTTCAATCCTGGTTCTTTTTCATATTTTCTATCTCTTTGTTGAAATTGTGAGTTCCTCCACTCTTCTCTCACGTCCAGTGAATATCTTTATAACTATCACTTTGAACTCTTTTTTGTTATTTTTTTAACATTTTATTTATTTTTGAGATAGTGTGAGTGGGGCAAGGACAGAGAAAGAGGGAGACACAGAATCCGATGCAGGCTCCAGGATCTGAGCTGTCTGCACAGAGCCTGACACGAGATCATAACCTGAGCCAAAGTCAGACACTTAACCAACTGAGCCACCCAGGTGCCCCCTTTCGACTGTTTATCATATAAACTATTTACCTTCTTTTTGTCTAGTATTATTTTCTTTTTTCTCCGGATGTTTTGTCTTGTACTTTCATTTGGAGTGTATTCCTTGTTTCCTCATTTGCTTGAATTTCTATGTTTATTTCTATGAATTAGGTGAAACAGCTACTTCTCAAGAACATCCTCTGTGTAGACGTGCCTGGCAGCTTTGGCTGGCTGGCTGAAACTGTAGGAAGTACAATTTGGAGGTCCCAGGACCCTCTACTCATAGGCCACCTTGGTGAGAAACCTCAAACTGTAGTGAACACAGGCCAGAAGGTGTCTTTGCGTGCACCATGCTGGGGCTACCTTAGTGGGACACTTCAGCTCATGTGGGTGTGGGTGGGGATACCTCCTTAGGGAGACAGCTGGAGTTGGTGTGGGCTAGGATCCTGGGGTTTGCTGAAGCAGCAGGCCAGCTAGAGTGCCCAGACCCTGCTCCTGCCTACACTATCAAAGTAGAAGGAAACATAAACAATGACGCTCACCAGCACCTCTATCCCCTGAAGAGTTCAAGTAGGTCCCTTATCATTTCAGACATGCCAGGGCCAGTGAATGGGTTTTCTTAACTTCTAGTCTATTTGCCCTTTAAACTACAGCTTTACTTTTATGCCCCGGGGTAGGGAAATCTGCACATGGGTCCCTCAGCATACTATCCCTTCCCACTGAAGGGGTTGGGGTTCCCATCATTACCACATATCCATCTCAGTCACTATTCTCTATGTGGTCCCTGTATCCTTTGTTGTGCAAAGCTGTTCACTAAGTCAGCAATTCCTCTTCAAAAGAAATTGCTCTATATACAGGTGTAGATTTACTGTGTCCATCAAGGACATGAGTTCAGGGTGTTCCTATGCCACCATCTTAGACCCTGGCCCAATGTGATATTATATGAATGATCTGGTCACCTGGTTCCCTTCAGGATGCTTGTGACAGCTGGTTGGGCAACTCTGAAATCTGGAGAGTAGGCCATCAGGAAGAATAGGCTGGAAGTTCTCAGGCACAAACCCTCTGTCTTTTAACTGATCTGTATCAGACTACTAATAATCCTCATGATTACTGATACAGTTAGATTAATATCTACCATATTTGATACTTTTTCTGTTTGGTACCCTTGTTCCTTTTTCCTATTTTTGTCTTCTACTTTTTCTGCCTTTTGTGGTTTCAATGAGCATTTTATGTGATTCCATTGTTTCTTCTTTCTTAGCATGTAAGTTATACTTCTGGTTTTTACTTTTTATACTGGTTGCCCTGTATTTTGCAACATACATTTACAACTAATCTTAACCCACTTTCAAATAACATTATACCACTTGATGGGTAGTGTGAGTACCTTATAACAACATAATCCTAATTCTTCCTTCCTGTTCCTTGTATCGTTTCTGTCTCTTATGTCACTTATATATAAATGTATGTAAAAATGTATACATACAAATATAAGTGTACACAATTACATTGTTAATACTATCATTTTGAAAATCTGTTACCTGTTAGATCAACTAAGAAGAAATGAATTTTTATTTTACCTTCACTTACTCCTTCAATATTCTTCCTCTATGTAGAGACAAGTAGCTGACCTATATTATTTTTCTTCTTTCTTTTTTTTTTAAGACACATTTATTCAGTGTCATGATCAGACTACTGCATTTAGCAATCAACAGCATAGGTGCAAAAAAAAAAAATCTACATTAAAACCCTTTGTTGGAATGCTTTACACTTTCCACAGACAGAAACTAAAAACACCTGTTCTACAGTCAGTCACAAATACAGTCCTTGAGTTTTTTGTCCATGCATGGAGTATTGTCTAAAACACGTCTCCTCTGTAGCTTGACTGAGTTCACAAATCTGTTGTAACCTGTACTTCCCTGTCACGTCTCTGGCTCCCCTCTCCTGCTAAGTGTTGTTTCCTGGCCGTAATTAAAACCTTCTGCCCCTGCCACAGCTACTGCTGCTGCTGGAACCACCACAGCCACCTTGGTTTCATGGTTTGGCAAAGTAACTGGCCTCTACCGCTACAGGGGCCAGAGCTTCTGCTTCCAAAATTTCTTCCTTTCATGGGTCCAAAATTTGAAGACTGTTGGAACTGCCAAAACCATTATAGCTTCCACCACCTCCAAAGTTGCTTCCATCATCATCAAATCTGCTACAGCCATCCCCACTGCCGCCATATCCACCACCACCTCGACTGCCACCAAAGCCTGCTCACCCACTGAAGTTTTCTCCACGACCAAAGTTGTCATTCCCACCAAAAGCACCTCCACGACCACCATCGAAGTTTCCAGAACCACTTCACCCTCTTTGGGAGGAGGAAGCGCTAGCCATCTCCTAGTTAGATGGAGCCTTTGTTACTTCACCGCTGTGGCCGTTCACAGCATGGTATTTTTGAACAACAACCTTCTCTACAGAGTCAGGATCATCAAATGTTCCAAAAGCAAAGTCTTTCTTTTTACCACTGCCTCAGTCAGTCATGACTGCAATCGCTTCAGTTTTCCCATACTGAACAATCTCTTAAGATGACGTTCTTCAGTGCCTTCTTTCATGCTACCAACGAAGATCTTTTTCACAATTAAGTGGGCACACCAAGCCTTTGGGCATCTTCTCTCCAGACAGCCCTCTTTGGTTTTACACTCTTCCACCCACCTTGTGTGGCCCTGCATTCACGGCTGCATCCACCTCCTCCACAGTGGCATTTGTGAAAAATCCAAAGCCCCTGGAGCACTTGGTGTTTGGATCGCTCATTACCACAGTCCAAATGCACCCCCATTGCTCACAATGGCTCCTCAGACTCTCGTCAGTTGTTTCAAAGCTCAAACCTCTGACGGACAGCTTCCACAGCTGTTCAGGCTCTTTAAGAGACTCTGACTTAGACATGATGGTGGTGGGAGGAAAGACTTTAACGATGCTTCCTCGGTAGCATCCATGGGCACAAAGCGATTTTTCTTTCTAAAGAACTTCTTTTAACATTTCTTGCAAGGCAGGTCTACTGGCAACAAACTCTTGCAGTTGCTGTTTGTTTGAGAAAGTATTTCTCCTTCATTTTTGAAGGATAATTTCACAGGCTACAGAATTCGAAGTTAGTGGGAATTTTTTCCTTCAACACTAAATATTTCTCTCCCCTCACTTCTCCTTTGCATGATGTCTAAGAATTCAGATGCAAATGCTTATCTTGGTTCCTTGATAGGTGAAGTGTTTGATGCTCTTGCTTCTTTCAAGATTTTTTCTTTCCCTCTGATTCTCTGTAGTTTGAAAGTGATATGTCTAGGGGTGTCTGGGTGGCTCAGTCAGTTAAGCATTCGCCTCCAGCTCAGGTCATGATCTCACAGTTCGTAAGTTTGAGTCCCGCATCGCACTCTACAGAGCCTGCTTGGGATTCTCTCTCATTTTCTCTCTCTGCCCCTCCCCAACTTGTGCACGCTCTCTCTCTCTCTCAAAAATAAACAAACATTAAAAAAAAAGAAAGTACTTAGTGTAAAAAAAAAAAAAAAACAGGCAGATTAGGAAAATGATACGCCTAGTCATAGTTTCTGGCATTTATCCTGCTTATTTTCTGAGCTTCCTGATGTTTGGTGTCTGATATTATTTTAAGGAAATTCTCAGCTGCTACCGTTTCAAATATTTTTTCTGCTCCTTTCTCTCTTCTCTGGTATTCCCATCACGTATATGTAACTCCTCCTGTAGATGTCCCACAATATTTGAATATTCTGGTTTGGTTTTTCTTTTTTTGTGTTTCAGTCTTTCTCCTCCTTTGCTCATTAGTACTGGAGATTACTGATGACAAGTCCCCAAGCTCAGATTTCTTCTTCAGCCGTGTCCAGTCTACTGATTAAAGACACTGTGTATTTCTGCTACAGTGTTGTGGATTTGTTGGTCCGCTTGTTTGCTTCCAGAGAGAGAACGCAAACAAGGGAGGGGCAGAGATAGGGTGATAGGGAGAAGCCCAAGCAGACTCAGCACCATCAGTGCAGAGCCCACTGTGGGGCTCAATCTCATGACCCGTGAGATCATGACTTGAGCTGAAACCAAGAGTCACACACTTAGCCGGCCGACTGAGCCACCCAGGTGCCCCTCTATTAGTGTTTTTCTCCTCTGGAATTTCTTTTTGGTATTTTCTTAGGATTTCCATCTTTCTACTTACACTGTACATCTACTCTTACATCCTGCCTACTTTAGCATATTAATCATATTAATCAGAGTTGTTTTAAATTCCCACAGCTACAAATCAGACTTTGGTAATGTGGCAGTAAAGCGTGGGAAGAGGAGAAGTGTTCTGTACTCTTATGATTATGCATCAATATTTTAGTGAGGCTATGCCTCTGGACTGTGAACTTCACAAGGCTTTCTCAGAGGTGCTTTCTGCCCCCTTAGGTGCAAGAAGACAGCTAGAGCTTACTGGAGTTGGGTGTTTCCCTTCTCCCAGGGCAGTCAGTCTCCGAAACTACCACAGCAGGTTGGAAGATGGTTAACTAGGTTCTCCTGAGGGAAGGCCTTGTCAGGAAGGGCAGAGTGCTCTGGCATATTTCAAAATGATTCCTCCTCCCGCCCCTGCCACCCCACCCTGGCAAAAGCACAAAAAGGTTTTTCTCTAATACTTACCGTGAGAACCTGTTCAAGCTCCTGGAGGTAAAATTCACAAAATTGGAGTGGGGGAGGGGCCCCTCTATAACAGGATCCCCCTAGAGTTTTTTACTCAGCTTGGTCCACACAAAGCCTCCAGCAATTCGTCAATCCTAGCTCAAGTTTTCCTACTACAGCACTGCTTCCCACCCATAAGTCTGTGCTCTGGTGAGCCGTGACTCACTCCCTTGATTCTCCCGTCTCTCTTCCATCTGGGGGACAGTAGTTTGCCCTGTGTCCTCCCCTTCCTTACAGATCCAAGAAGATGTAATGATTCTTCAGTCTTTTCAGCCTTGTATTTATTAGGATATAGTGATAACTTCTAAGCTCCTCACATGCAAAACCAGAAACCAGGAGTATAATGTGTTTGTTCATCTTTCTCTAAGGTCAGGTTTCAAAAACCTTCCAGATTCCCATTCCATTTAGTGAGACTAAACTTAGAAAAATTAATTCCCATAATGTTTCAAAACATAGATGAATATAAAAGGAAGAAAATGTAACTGATGAACAAGCTAAGACTGTATTTAAGGACAGGAACTTTGTATATAACATAAGTGTGTGTTCAGCAAAAGGAGTATCACTAGTCACTGTCCTTAAAAATCCTTGGTTTGGAAAAGAAATTATAATGAAAGACGTACTTAAACAGCTCAGTAATAAAAGACAAAGGTAGTTAACTGACCTACCTATTTATTAGCTGTCTAACGACATTATTTGTAGTAGCTGAATACAGAGAATTTTCTTCCTACCTTAGAAATACTGTACCAGTGGGACATTAAATACTACTACCCAGGACTTACAGGATGACAAAAACCTGACCAAATTTCTAATCAAGAAATCTTTCATTCACACATTAAAAAAAAATAGAAAATAAATTGGTTAAGTTGTGGAAGGCAAAGTTTAGGTGATTTCTGTATGGTTATTTTATTCAATAAAATCTTCCGACACCAGGTTTTTCTCATGTGCTGAAATATTGAAAATTTGTCTTTTGTCTCCAAAATGTCTTTCAAACTGAACTTAACAGCTCAACTATTTAAATTCTATGTGTATAACACAATACTTAAGATGTGCAAATTGATCTGAGTAAATAATAAGCATAAAACATTTGACAGAGATCAACAAAATATGCATATTTCCTAAGTATTTCAATTTATCCTTACCACTTAAAACTCACATGACTCTATAAGCTTTACAGAAGCTTACATTAAGAGTAAATGCCTTATTACACTGCTACTTCCTTATCAAACCCTGACATAACTGAATTAAGTCATGTTCCTTGGGAGAGAAAAGGAGCCAGCCTACACTACTTAAAATAAACACTAGAATGTTTCCCCAAAAAGAAACAAAACAAGAAATAAATAACTTGAATGAAAAGATTCAATTAGAAACCCTGTACACGGGGCGCCAGGGTGGCTCAGTCGGTTGAGCATCCGACTTGGGCTCAGGTCATGATCTCGCGGTCTGTTGAGTTCGAGCCCCGCGTCGGGCTCTGTGCTGACAGCTCAGAGCCTGGAGCCTGCTTCGGATTCTGTGTCTCCCTCGCTCTCTGCCCCTCCCCCACTCGTTCTCTGTCTCTCTCTCAAAAATAAATAAACCTTAAAAAAATTTAAAAAAATTTAAAAAAAAAAACCTGTACAAATAGCACTCCCTCTCCACACTGTGTACACTATCATCTGCACACAAGAAATGAAATAGAAATGGACCAGCAGAAATGGGAGTCCAGTAGGCCAACTACTTTTCAAACAAATCACCTGGGAGTCAACTTTAAAATGCAGATTCTAATTCCACAGGTCTGGAGTGGGGCTTTTATCCATTTCTAACAAAGTTCCACGTGCTACGGATGCTCGTTTCCATGGATCACACACACTTCAAGCAGTAAGGAATCAGGGTATCCACGTATTATTCGAGGGTGCTAAAATCATGCCCAAAGATGACCAGTTAGGTTTACTGGCATGCTGCAATCAGGGAGCATGCACACCACTTCTGTGAGTTGGACTTGTGCAGCGTGAGAGAGCTAAGGAAATGAGAGAGCTAAGGACATGGAAATCTGTTCTGCATTTGTTAAGAACCAAAGATAATTTGGTGCAGCCATTATGGAAAACAGTAAGGAGATTCCTCAAAAAATTAAAAATAGAAATACCATACAATCCAGCAATTTCACTTCTGGATATTTATCCACAGAAAATCAAAACACTAATTTGAAAAGGTATGTGCACCCCTATGTTCACTGCAGCATTATTTACAATAGTCAAGATATAGAAGCAACTTTATATCCATCAATAGGTGAATGGATGAAGAAGATAAGCACGTGCCTGGACACACACACTCACATTCACACTCACACACACACATGCAGGAATATTATTTAGCCATAAAAAAGAATGAAATCTTGGCATTTTTGACAACATGGATGTACTTAGACAATATTATGCAAAGTGAAATAAGTCAGACAAAGACAAACATCTTTTGATCTCACTTATATATGTGGAACCAAAAAACAAAACAAACAAAACAAAACAGAAACAGACTCATAGAGAACAATCTGGTGATTGCCAGACAGGAAGCAGGTGCGGAGAAGGGATGAAATGGGTGAAAAGAATTAAAAGGTACAAATTTCCAGTTATAAAATAAATAAGACATGGGAATGCAATGTATGGCATAGGGAATATAGTTAATAGCATGTAACGACTTTGTATGATGACAGGTTGTGGCTAGATTTATCATGTGGGTCACTTGCAATGTATACAAAGTAATGTATATAAATGTTGAACCACTATATTGTAATCTGAAAATAACATAATATTGTGTGTTAACTATATATCAATTTAAAAAATGATCTCAAAGTTTCCAAATCTGTTGAAAAATATTAACACATCAGAGAAAATTAATGAGTCCCCAAATAAGATAAACACAAAGAACCATACCTAGGTATATCATAGTCAAACTGTTGATATTCAAAGACAAAGGGTAAATCTCAAGAGCTACAAGAGAAAAACTACTTCCTGTACAGAATAACACCAATACAATTAATGGTTGGCTTCTCATCAGAAACAACGAAGGCTAAACAGAAATGAAATGACACATTCAAAGTACTGAAACAAAAAAACCTCTCAACCTATAATTCTGTATTCAGAGAAACTTTCCTTCAAAAATAAAGAAGAAATAAAGACATTCGCAGATAAGCAAAAAAAAGTGAGAGAATTTCTTGCAAGCAGACCTGAATGATATAAAATGCCGTAGGAAGCCAAAGAGTATAGTTCAGATGGAAACTCAACTCCATAGGAAAGAAAGAATCGGAAATGGTTAATACACAGGTAAATGTAAGACTATACACACACACATCACTTTATTCTCTTAATTTCTTTAAAAAACCTGATGGTTTAACATAAAACTTATGTATTGTTTGGCTTATAACACACAAATGTTCTATATATGACCAAAAAAAGCATAAAGAAAGGGTGAGAACATAGAGCTATACTGGAGGAAGTTGCTGTACCCTGCTGGAATTACATCAATATTAATGGAAGTAGATTGTGGTACATTAAAGACGTATGTTGTAACCCTTAAAGCAGTGCTGTCTGACAGAAATAGGAGAGCCAGAAATGTAAGTCACGTATGTAATTTAAAATTTTCTACTCAAATTTTTTAAAGTTTTTAAATTTCTATGTTTGATTTAACCCAAATATCCAAAATATTATTACTACATAATCAATATATAAATTACTAATGAAATATTTTATATTTTGCATTTCATAATAAGTCACTGAAGTCTGGTTTCTATTTTACTGTAGCACATATCAATTCAGACTAGCCACAAATCACGTGCACAAAGCCACACATGGCTAGTAGTTATTGCACTGGACAGCACAGCCCTAGAACAATCACTAGGAGAAACAATTCAAAAAAAGATGCCTTTAAAAAATCAACAAATTAAAATGGTATACTCAAAAAATATGCATTTAACACAAAAAAAGGCAGTAACAAAGAAACTGAAAAATAAAAAACATTAGAACAGCAAAATAAATCCAAAAAAATCCAACTACATCAAAAATTAATGTGAATGGACTAAAACACATTCAAATCAAAGGGGAGATAATGTCAGACTACATTTTAAAAAAAAAGCACAATCCAACTATATGCTGTGCACAGGACATATACTCTCAATTCAAAGACATAAACCAGTGGAGAACAGCCTTTAAAACAGGAGTAATCGTAGAGATGAGGACAGTTGATAATGAAAAGACATTTCATGATGAACAACAGAA
This sequence comes from Neofelis nebulosa, assembly GCF_028018385.1. Classification (NCBI taxonomy): domain Eukaryota; kingdom Metazoa; phylum Chordata; class Mammalia; order Carnivora; family Felidae; genus Neofelis; species Neofelis nebulosa. The sequence continues at coordinate 10,341,619 of NC_080796.1, read as the reverse complement.
CATGTTAAGGAGAAAGAAGAATGTTCTGAGCGTTAAAGGTTCATAAGCAGGAGAGTGCTTTCCTGGTGTTGCTGCCCTCTCCCCAGCTGATAGTACAAACCCGAACCCTCGAGCCCCAGAGCCCCAGATCCCTCTCAGCACTGCACGGGCCAGCAAGATCTGTCATTCTCATGGGGCTGAACATTCCAGGCTTCCACATTCTTGTACATTTCAACATGCCCTTGTCCCGCCCACGACACTGACCCCAACATCCTGCAGGAGATACTCCCAGTCACACGTCAGGTGTCAGCTAGCCCACCTGAATTCCCTGAATGCTTCACCTGGGCTGGTGCATCCCTGTATCAAAGCACTGGCTGCTCTACAATGATTACTTTGTATCTCTCTCTCCAGACTTCCTGAAAAAAAAAAAACCATCATTTTTTTTTTGGTTTGCATTTTCAGGCTCTTTCATACTCATAATAGGTGTTCAGTAATTGCTTGCTGAATGAAGGAATAAATGAACAACTGAACATATGTAGCAAACACCAGGGCTGGCAGAACTGGGTGCTAAAAATAAAAAGCAAGTTTATTTTTCACAGCTCCCGTTGGCAAATATAGAATAGAGTCACTAGGAAGCATTAAGCACATGAAGAAACCATGGTAAGTGTTAAAAACAAAAAAAGTAACCAACAAAGGAGCATTCACCATGTGTCAAGCACTGCCCTAAGCATTTTGCATATATTAATTCTTTTCATCCTCAAAATAACTCCATTAGAAAGGTACTAGTTTTATTGCCACTTAGATACGGGTCAAGAGCAACAAAAAGTCAATTAAAATAAATGACATTTCTCCAAAGAAGAGATACAAATGGCCAGTAAGCATATGAAAAGATGCTCAACATCATTAATCATTAGGGAGGGAAATATAGCTACAAATCACAACAATACACCGCTTCAGACTCAGTAGGAAGGTTATGGTAAAAGAGGGTTAACAGGGTCAACAAGGGTGAAGAGAAATTGAAACCCTGGAGCATTACTGGTGAAATGTAAAATGGTCTATCAGTTCAGAAACAATTTGGCAATTCCTCAAAATATTAAACATCAAGTTACCATTGATATCCCAGATTGTGGAAAGACAGATAATGTTAACAGGTTTTCTTTTAGGGAGGAGAAAAATGTTCTAAAATTTGTGATGGCTGAACATCTCTGAGAACACACTGAACACTGAACTGTACAATTTAAGTGGGTGAATTGCACAGGGTGTAAACTGTGTAACAATGAAATGCTTCACCAAATTAATAAGAGAAATGTTGTAATCAACTCATCTTCAAATAGAACTTCATCTAAATATCTAAACCAAAACAATATGTTTTAATATAAGCATTTTTCTACTGATGTAACTTGTTTAAAACAGCTAACTAGTATGAGAACACAATTTATGATGTTAAAGAAATTTCTAAAGGAAACAGTTACTTTATTTTTGAATTAACAACCTTCGTACTTTGGTGACATCCTATGGTAAAAACTGAAAACTATCATTGTCTATTGACAGCAGATTATTTCTCAATATGGCTTCAGTTTTTCTTAGTTTTATTTTTATTTATTTCACAGAAAGTAAGGAAAATCGAATCAGCTACGGTACTCCTCTCCAATGTCACATCGTAATAACTGTTACCCCATGTCCTTCAGGAAGAGGGTTATACTAGTAGGCAAATGATACATGTTTTTTGATTCCTCTAACCAGTCTTTACCTAAAATATTAGACAAACTAACTCACACAACACAGGTGTGAAACTGATAAAACCAACGATCTCTAACACATCTGAAACTGAGTTAGGTAATAATTTCCTTGAGGAATGAAATCCAAACAGCTAGTTCTGGGCAAAACACACTGCTGAGAGATCTCCCATGTATCTCCTCCTCATAATGAAAGAAGTCAGACCCCACCGTGCACAAACCTGTCAACACAGACAAGACCCTGATGTCAGCACACCAAAACAGAGCACCTTACAATATAAACATACAGCAAGGCCATACATCACCTGAGTAATTACTATCTGACAGAGGCAGAGCCTTAATCTTTCCGCCAGCCTTTGGGATCCTGCTTTGAACTTTGCAGGAACACGGGCTTTTGATACAGAAGTCAGAATGTATCAGAACAAGAAAATACCAAAATCAGATACTCTGGCCTAAGTCCCACTGCTCTAAAGAGACTGAACCATAAACAGCAGCAATCAAATCATGATTTTAGCTCTGCTTTATTATGTGAAAGTGACAATTTGGTTGCTTGTTGGGTAGAACCACCAGGACAAGCATTTAACACCAAGAAAGGGGTTGAAATCCCTTCCTTTTTATTTTTCTACAATACTATTAACTATATTCCCTATGCTGTACTTTTCATCCCTGCGATTTATTTACTTTGAAACTGGACGTCTGAATCCCTTAATCCCCTTCACCTGTTTTGCCCATCCCCCCACCCAGTTTTAGATTTCTAGAACAGTTCAAAGACAGTGCAGGAGCTGCGTGTACTCCATTCCCAGTTCCCCCTCCTGTTAACATTTTACATTTGTGTGGTGCTATGGTCACAACTAACAAGCCAACATTGATACATTATTATTAACTAAAATTCATACTTTATTCAGATTCCCCTAGTTTTTTTCAACTTTTTTTTTTTTTTTTTTTTTTTATTTTTGGGACAGAGAGAGACAGAGCATGAATGGGGGAGGGGCAGAGAGAGAGGGAGACACAGAATCGGAAACAGGCTCCAGGCTCCGAGCCATCGGCCCAGAGCCTGACGCGGGGCTCGAACTCACGGACCGCGAGATCGTGACCTGGCTGAAGTCGGACGCTTAACCGACTGCGCCACCCAGGCGCCCCCAGATTCCCCTAGTTTTTACTTGATTCTCTTCCTCGGTTCCAGGATTCCATCCACACAGACTATCATATTACATTTATTTGTCAGATCACCCTAGGCGACCCTTGGCTCTGACGGTTTCTCAGACTTCCTTTGTTTTTTATTTCCTTGACAGTTTTAAGGAGTTCTGATAAAAGTATTTTACGGAATGTCCTTCAATGTGGGTTTGTTTTCATTTTTTTTCAAAGGTTACACAAGAGTTATGGGTTCTGGGGATGAAAAGCAACAGGCGTACAGGACAATTCTCATCACATCATATCAAGGGTGCACACCGTCAACAGAACTTACCGCTGTGGATGTTAATCTGCATAAGCTATTAATATACAGTGTTACATTACTTTCAGGTGTACAAATGAAGATTCAACAATTCTATACATTGCTCAGTGCTTACTCATCAAGATAAAATGTACTCTTAATCCCTTTCATCTGTTTCACCCATCCCCCTAACCCACCTCCCTCTGGGAACCACCGGTTTGTTCTATGTATTTAAGAGTCTGTTCCTTTCTCTCTTTTTCATTTGTTTATTCATTTGTTTCTTAAATTCTATGTATCAGTGAAATCATATAGTATTTATCTTTCTCTGACTTATTTCACTTAACATTATATCCTCTAGGGGCGCTGGGTAGCACAGTTGGTTAAGCATTGGACTCGATTTTGGCTCAGGTTATGATCTCATGGTTCACTGGTTCAAGCCCTGCATCGAGTTCTACACAGACATTGTGGAACCTGCTTGGGATTCTCTGTGTCCCTGTCTCTCTTCCCCTCCCTCGCACTCACTCTTTCTACCAAAAATAAACAACAAACATTTTTAAAAAGTTATACCCTCTAGGTCCACCCATGTTGCTGCAAATAGCAAGATCTCATTCTTTGTTATAGCTGAGTATATACCACTTCTTTGTGTGTTCATCTATCGATGGACACTTGCACTGCTTCCATATCTTGGCTACTGTAAACAATGATGCAATAAACATAGGGGTGCATGTATCTTTTCGAGTTAGGGTTTTCACTTTCTTTGGATAAATATCTAGTAGTGCAATTATTGGATCATATGAAATATTTTTCCTGGTATGTCTCCTCAGGCAAGGGAGACAAATGCAAAAATGAACTATTGGGACTACATCAAAATGAAAAGCTTCTGCACAGCTAAGGAAGCCGCAAATAAAACAAAAAGGCAATCAACCGAATGGGAGAAGATATTTGCAAATGATATATCCAATAAGGAGTTAATATCTAAAATATATTAAGAATTAAACAATTCAGTACCAAAAAAAAAAAAAAACCCAAATAATCCAATTACAAAATAGTCAAAGGACCTGAAAAGACATTTTTCCTAAGAAGACATACAGATGGCCAAATGACACATGAAATGATACTCAACTTCACTCATCATCAGGGAAACACAAATCAAAACCACTACAAAATATCTCCTTTCACCTATCAAAATGGCTAAAATCAAAATAACAAGAAATAACAAGTGTTGGCAAGGATGTGTAGGAAAAGGAACCCTCATGCACTGTTGGTAGGAATGCAAACTGGTGCAGCCACTGAGAGAAATAGAATGGAGTTTCCTCAAAAAATTAAAACTAGAAATTCCCCCCATTTTAAAACAAAACAGAGCACTGCATTTCTACCACTAATCCCAAGAAAAAACCTATAACTGAATAGCATGGATCTCAAAACATAAATGTTTGGAATTAGTCAATTTAAATATATTAATATACAAATCCACACATACAGGCAAAGTACAAAGAACAGAAATAATGTCATTTTTTCCCATTCCTGAAATGTTCAACATCAGCCAAACAGCAACCTCAATACCAACACCACTCATACAGTTCTAATCGGAAGTATTTTTTCTATTTCCCCTCAGCCTGAGACAAACGGACTCTTTTCAGAGTCCCGTGAATTGCCCTAAGGGGTTCTCTAAAAGCAGACAGGGCCAAATCACTGGCTGCTAGTGTGCCTTTGAAAAGTTCCCCCGTTTTCTCAAATGGGCTATGTGCACCACTACTTCGTGGGGACCATCACTGCAAGACAGGGAAGGGGACCCCAATCACTGGCTCTATGCTCTGCCATCACCTAAAGAATATGAACAAGGACATTACACATCAAGAGCCTGCAGATGTCAAGACACATATGTCAGTTACATGAGAGGCAGAATTAGCTTTTAAACACCTGATTGTAAACATACAAGGTAAGTAAAATGTAAAAGGTAATAGCTGAGTATATAAAAGGAAGATAAAAGGAAGGTGTTTATTGCAAGTAAGAACCTGGTGAAGATTCCTTGTGGAGTGACGATTACTGTACCGCATCATATAGAGGGCATTAGGAACACAACCCCACATACAGGAGCCTTTGGGCAAATACTATTTAAGACTGGGATGAAGGTATACCTAACTGATACAGATATATAGCTTTTACAAATCAGCCTTTACATGTAAAAACACCTATATCTCACTGCCACAACAGGTCTCCATTTTTCTTGATCCTACAGTCTTCAGGAATTTTGGTTTTACCTTCTCACCTAGCAAAATTATTACTTAAAGCTGACTGTTCCCATATTACTACTTACACCTCAAACCATAAAGCTCTGTGAGTTTCCGTTCTCTTTATCACCCTATTTGGATCATTGGAGAGGTTCTGAATCAGAATTGGATAAATGTCATTAAGGCATATAAACACTCCATTTTCTGTATATTTGACTAATTCAGGATAATCTTCATAAAGCCAAAGAATAAACCATTATGCAATCTTAGTTTATTTTGATACTTATAAGATAACCAGCCCTTTCATACACTCATCAAGGATAAAAACTGCACTTAACCAAGTGAACAGACAGCAACAATATTTACTGACCAAATGGGACTGAAGATAAGTAACAAGTGTGTTACTGTGATCCCAATCTTCCAGAGATTTTGAGGAATCCTTACAATTTACACTGTCTTGGGGAAACTATTCAATTTCTTATCTGCCTGTTGGACTATGAATTTTTAGGACATAGTCCACAGCATATACTAGCCCTGTGGTCTTCTTAACCACCTCAGATGATCCTTTCTATGGTCTAAGTTGGAAAACTGTCTGTGAAGATAGAACCCATTCTAGACAAGCCATGAATCCTTCACTCATTCATTGTAAAAAATAATGAAAGCTTATTGTTGCCAGGTCCCCAAGAAGCCCATTGTCTAATAGGGAAAATATACCTAAATATAAACCACTATAATAGAGTGTGGTAAAAGTTGTAATAGAGATATGTACAAGATGCACTGGTAATGAACTCTACTTAAGGAAAGCTTCACAAAGAAAATACTTGAGTAGTTCTTAAAGGGTAAGTAAGAGTTCTCCACCAAGCAGACAAGGAGAAGAAGGCCATTCTAGGCAGAAGAAAAAGCATGTGCAGAGGTGCAGAGGTTTGAAAAAGCACAGTCCACTCAGGAAACTGAGTCATTCAGAACGACTGAGGGGCAGGGCACCTGGGTGGCTCAGTCAGTTAAGCGTCTGACTCGATTTCAGCTCAGGTCATGATCTTGTGGTCGTCAGGTAGAGACCTGTGTCAGGCTCCACACTGACAGCACAGTGCCTACTTGGGATTCTCTCTCCCTCTCTCTCTGCCCCTCTCTTGCTCACATGTGTGCACGCTCTCTCAAAATAAATAAATAAACATTAAAAAAAAAAAAAAAAAGAACAACTGAAAGAAAGAGCATGAATAGGAGAACACTGGGGGCTAAGGTTAAGAAGATAAGCAGGAGCCCTAATGGAGGAGGAGACCAGCCAAGAAAAAGTAAAAAGGAGATATGTACGAGAGAGGAAGAAAAGCAGGGAGATCTCTCGTGGAAGCCAAGGAAATAGAGCCTTCAGTCTGAACACAGCTGCTTAAAATAAATGGAATGACAAACTGGATCTAATACCCAGCCTTCTTTCTACCGGTGGAGAAAACACTGACTCACATGACCAGATGCCTAGCAAAACCAGCCACACTGTAAAGGAGTAAGCTTGAGATTGCTGTAGATTTTCTCTTAAGATTTTAATTATACACATATTTTTAACATATTTTAAATAAATACTACTGAAAATGGTACTAGAAAGAGAAACAAAGATGAGTAAGACACATGCCTACTCTTAACGATCCTGTATCCTAAGGCTATAAAGTCATTTATGGATTTATACCACTATGTCATCCTGTAAACTCTATCACAAAGACACATTCAATGTCCATAAAATAAGATTTCCATTAACATCAATTTTAAAATTATTTGTGTGAACAAACATAAAATTCAAACATGGAAATTAATAATTCTTATCTAAAAATCAATACGCTGTCATTACCAATTTATGCAATGATCTCATGGCCTCCAAATAATCAAAACTCTTATATTAATAAGCCATCCAACAAGACCACTGAGATTACAGACATATTTTTATGCTTCTTTATATTCATCTGTTTCTTTTTTTCTTTTTTCTTAGACTACTTTTCAAAAGAAATAAAAGGCAAAGAAACCTCTCTAGGATCAAATGCTACATAGTTAAGAAATATCCTAAAAAATGCTCAAATCCTAGGGGACTAATTTGAGGATGCTGCTATCAGTTTAAGAAGTGATTCATTCATTCATGTATTCACCTGATAGTTATTTACTAAGCCAGATACCATGATAAGCGGTGAGGAATAAGCACAGAACAAGAAGAAATAGTACCCACCTTTACAAAGCTTAGTCTCGGAGGAAAATAATTTACAAGGAACAGAACACGGTATAGTAAGTACTTTCTACCAATAATCTCTGTAGCTACACCAGAGACCATTACACCATTACAACAATTACATTGCAACATTACATTACACCAATGCAACCAATGTTTTGTTTCAACATCTCACTTCAAATCTATTTTTAAAAAGTACTTGAGATATTCAGACAACTTTAAGAAACAATAACATGATTGGAACCAATCATTAATTGTGCTATTTTACGACTTTTAACATTTTGATGCAGTATACCTGCCCTGCCATTTCCAAAAGATTAATTCTTGCCCCTTTCAGGCTACTGCAGTTGAGACGGAAAACAAGACATTTTTAAAAACAAAACAAACAAAACAGCCATGGGAAACAGTATTAGCCATTGATACTAGATCCAACGCACTCAACTTTAAATTATTCTAGTCACAAGAAAAGAACTACAAATTACATGGTATCTGGGCATGTATTCTTTGAGAAACACTGAGAAACAAATACATTCATGTGGAAAGAAATTATTTCTGCCACTGTCTTTTTCCATAAACACCTGACATTCATAAAATCGTAATATCTGAAGTTTACAAATCAAAAGAAACTGGTCATACTCAATAAATACATTAACTTTTTTTAAAAAAAAAAGTGCTTCAGGCAGGTGAACATCATCACAGCACCTTAAGACTCATATTTCCCTAGATTAAATTAATGATCATTTCAAAGCAAAGCTTTCCTTGAAAGATAAAAGAATATTTGAAGTAACAACCAAGGAGAGTCATTACAATGGAAAACACTGATAATATTTAACTCTAAAAATAAGGTATAAAGTAATTATACACAGTTTTAAAACACCCCAGTAACAGTGTTTTTACAGCCAGTAACCCAAATGCTGTATTAAGATTCCTATCACAGGGCATTCTAGCCCAAGATCAGAATAAAATCTCCTAACAGTACATGCCACCTTCATCATTTCCTTTTCCAAGAGAATGGCAAAAAACAGAATTGCAATATTTTTATTGTAGTCATAAGAACACTAATTCAACACATACGTATCATATCAAAGTAATACAGTAAATATCAAAATAACAGGAGTTTCTTCATGCTAGTAAGTAAACTGAAGATTCGATTTGTTGATTACTTATTTTCTAAATTTATGAAATACCATAAAATATGAAGCAAAACTGTTCAAAACCACTTAAATTGAGTATTTATCTGCTAAAATGATTAATAACATCAGCCTAAAGATGATCCCAAGTGTGAGCACGTGGTGCCTCTGTGATTCCAGGGCACAAATCCTTCTATCCATCAAACTAAATGGAAGGGTTAGAGAGGTTAATAGAGACAGAGCATCTGTAATAGACTTCTGCATTTCATTCTCCACTCAATATACTCCAATGATCACTGAGCTATTTGTAATGTTCTTATGAATCAATGTTCTCTTTACATTCAAGAATAGAGGCTAGAAGCCACTGTGTGAAGCAATAAAGCTTACCTTTGCAAATCCTCATCAAGCTGATCTTATGATTAAATCTATATGAGGCTTCATAAACAATTGAAGTGCGGGCACAACTTTAATTAGAAACTCAAATGGCACTGCTAAACACCTAAATAAAACATGAGCAAGTACAATAAATAGCTCCCTGCAAAGAGCCATGCCAATTTCCAGCCTCTGTTTACCAAAGAAGATTTTTCTCTATTTAGTTGCACAATCACTCAGGCTGTATGAGCCCTGGGCTAGCAGCAGCAGTCAATAATTTAAAATCATGGAAATAAATCTTGAATCTGCACTTACGTTCTATTATGGCATGCACTCATGACAGCCAAATACGTCACAGACTGAAAAAAACAAAGTTCTCTAATAAGCTACGCTGGTGCCCCATTCTATCCTAATTCTCCATAAAGATGCACCTTAAAACAACACAAAACAAAACAAACACCTTCACATGGTGGACTGCTGATAAATTGGGGTCAACTTATTCTATTTGTAGCTGATTAATGGTAAGCCTGGGACTACATGGCTTCTCAGTTCATCCCTGGCAGAAGGAATATTACTAGAAGAATAAGGACTACAGAGCTAGCTGGGCAGGTCACAACCACGTCAGAATGATTTGTGCTGGACAGCAATACGCAGAGGCCCTGAACATGAAATTTCTTTTGTTTGTTTTCCTTCATTTGTCTACCTTGAATTCAAATTTCCCCAGTGCTATGCTTACTTTGCTGTTTTAAGTGACAGAGCCCATGACAGTAACCTTTTTCCATTCACACCCTGTCTCCCCTCTTTAACCCTGACTGTGTCCGTCAGCTGAAAAGACTGTGGCCAGGAAAACTCAGGTTGAACATTCAGCTCTACCTCTTTCTTACCAGCTGCATGATCATGGAGAAGTTTTACTTTCCTTCTATGTCCATTTCTCCACCTGTTAAGTAAAAATAAAAGCTCTCACATGACTGTCAGGAGAATTAAATGAGGTGGCATATGTGAAGCTCCAGACAACCCGAAGATAGTATGTCAGTTCCCTTCTCTTCTCCCTATTTTAAATACATCCTATATTCCTGATCGCTCTTCCCACTGGTCCCTCCTTCTGAGATGTGAATAACCTACGCCCTAGCCTCGCTACACTCCAACAATAATGCAAGAGAAAACATAAACAACTGAAAGGACATTTAACTGTGAAAAAACCCCAAAGTCCACTTTCAGGAGAATGGACAGAGTGTGGTATATTCCAAACAACTGAATATCACAGAGCAGAGAAAATGGATAAACTAGAGCTACGTGCAATAATACAGACACATCTTGAAAATGTTGGGTGAAAAAAAAAAAACAAACAAACCTCCCAGAAGATTGCATTCAGCAATGATACCATTTTATGAAGCTCAAAAAGTAACAAGAAATGAATATGTATGTTTAAACATACACACATCTGTGATAAAACTAAGCACAGGACCATCTCAGATACCCTGATTCAAAGCTAACGTTTTCACAGAGATTTGTTTGGATATGGACCCTAACTGGAATGTATATTACAATACACATGGACACAACAAACACGAACGACCTACTTCTGTTTTAAGGCTGTTGATTTTTTTTAATAAATAAATAAAGCTAGCAACATATGCTACCCTTCACTTACCTACCTCAAATTCAAATCATAATAATGGCTATAAATGGAGGTTTTTTGCTGTTTATTCTGAAAGCTCTCTATACACCGTGGCAACCACAGCTGTTGAGGTCAGCAGCATCACGGCAGCAATGAAGGGTTAGCAATTTAGTTCTTTCGTGTTGAGGCCTTGGCTCAAGATCCCATCTGTGCTGACTTCAGGCTGAAGGGAATAAATTCCTTGCAGCCCGAAAACCAAAACATATGCCGCAACAACTAAATACTTCTTAAAGCCAGTCCAGCAGTCCCATGAGTACCTTTGAGCACACCGGAGGACTTCACCCAGGGCCCCCGCCCACTGGACACGAGGCTTTGGAGACGTGCAATAAGGCCACCGTGTCTAAAGCAGAAGTCGCACTACCTGTACATATTATTTGTACACCTTAGAGCAGGCACTGGCTCCCAATCCCATGCAAAGTGGTGGTGTTGCAGGTCCAGGAGACAAAAAAAGGTAACACAACAACAGCATTTAGAATGTTACCGCAAGCATTTTCTCTTGCATCCCCCTTACGTATCTAGACCTGCACTGTCCATTACCAGCCAAGTGTGATATTTATATTTAAAGTCATTAAAATCCCATAAAGTTTCAAAATTAACGCCCTTGGACACACTAGCCACATTTCAAGTGCTCATCAGCTACATATGGCTATGGTTAATGACTGCTGGACGCAGCAAATAGGTAATATTTCCATCATTGCGGGAAGTACTTTTGGACAGTCCTGATCTAGACGCTAATCCACTTGTAAAACAAAACCAAAACCTCCACCTGCGTGCTGAACATAAAGATCCCAGGGTCAACCAGAAAATGTCAGAAATTAGTCACCCACCACAACTAATCTGAGACTAATTCACAGGCTTGAATGCTCCAGGCTTCCCTTGAGTGGTGTCTTTATTTGCCCATTGCATTGTTTGCTGATCCCCAGTGATTAAAAGAAGGGGCTCTGGAGTCAGATGATTTGAGTCTGACTGTAAAGCATGACACTCCGAATTACTCAACCTGTCCCATTTTCTCTATATAAAAATGGGGATAATAATGGTAGCAACTTCACAGGTTTAAAAATTAAATGATACAATACTTGCAAACCTATTAGTGCCATGGTAAGAGCTCAATAACTGTCAGCTATTAACAGTTATTATCTTTGCCAAGAGGGAGAAAAGGAAAAAATGATGATGAATTTTATTCACTGAAATCTACATAGAGCTTTGGTAAAGATTCATTATCAGAAAAAAAATCAAAATAAATGACTTTTTTTCATTTTCTGCCCTGTATGTTTATAATTTAATAATACCCTTTCTGTTTTAAAAATCCTGTCCTCCCTGGGACTGCTGGCTGGCTCAGTCAGTGGAGTGTGCGACTCTTGATCTCAGGGTTATGAGTTCAGGCTCCACACTGGGTGTAGAGGTTACTCTAAAAAAATTTTTTTTAATTAAAAAAAAATCTTAAGGGGCACCTGGGTGGCTTAGTCAGTTAAGTGTTCTTCCCTTGATCTCAGTTGAAGTCTTGATCTTGGGGTCATGAGTCCAAGCCCTGCACTGGGCTTGAACTGGGCATGAAGCCTACTTAAAAAAAAAAAAAAAAAAAAAAAAAAAAAAAAAAATTTAAAAACCCTGTCCTTGTCTTTTCCTTGTCTTTTTACTATACAAGTCTCTCTTCTACACACTGTGTGCACAGTGCTGTGTCAAGAACTATTCAGAGCACATGACACAAAGCAACTTACTAAAATCCTCACGATGATTCCACAAGGTAGGTAATGGTGTACGTACCCATTTTCAGGTAAGAAAAACTGAGACACTGAGAGGTTAAGTAACTCATGGGAGATCCTACAGTGGCAGTGACTGGACTGGAATGCAGGCCGGCTGGATCCAGAGTGGTGGCTCGTTGCCATTAGGCACGATTGTCTCTACATGAGGACTCTCCCTTCCAAAGCAAACAAAACATTTCCAAGCTATTTGTTATGTAAGAGTATTAGAAACAGTTTATGCAACAGGGTTGGCAGCGACTGAGAAGAGGATGTGAGCACAGCAGTAACCACTGTCCTGTTTTCTAAATCCCCTGGCAAATGTAGGTAGAATCAAGCCCTGCTTCTCATCTGGCCCCCCAGAGTTGGTAGAAAGTTGTGAGCGTGGTGAGCGTAGTCTGCTTTTCCCACTGACGGGGTGGCACCACAGGCACGCACTCTGGAACAGACGAGGGTGTTTACATCCTACAATATACGCCACAGTCCCACATAGCTTTCAAAGATCCAACTGGGACATTTAAGTCTAAAACCAAATCCCTTTTTACATATAGGCAGAAGTAATCCTTATATTGGTTTAGTATAGTTAATAGATGGTACATTTTCTACTGCTGCATCTATTTAGGTAACTGGAAGGAAACTGGTACTTTTTTTGGTCCAAAACTTTACCAAGAGTTGTTCATCATTTCAGATGATAATGTCATGCTATTTGAATCACCAACAGCTCACTTCTATCAGTGCCCATAAGAGCTGTAGTTTCAGTAATTCAGCATGAATTCTATTAGTGCCTAAACATTTATATGTGGTAGCATATACTATTTTATGATAACTTTCCATTTATTTCTTCTTTATGTTATCATGAGGGCATCATATTGATATTTTGAAATTGTGTGCATAAGTAAGTAGTTCTATTAGTTAAGATGTTTTCTTTAGGATTGTGTGTGTGTGTGTGTGTGTGTGTGTGCGCGCGCATGCGCGCGTCTGTCTCAAAACACGTTTACAAACAGGATAAAGGGAGAGGGGCGCCTGGGTGGCTCAGTCGTTTAAGCACGCGCCTCTTCATTTCAGCTCAGGTCGTGATCTCACAGTTCATGAGTTCGAGCCCCGCATTAGGCTCCATGTTCCCTGCTCATGCTCACTTTCTCTCACTCTCTCTCGCAAAATAAATGAATAAACTTAAAAAAAAGAGAGAAAAGGACAAAGGGATATAGAAAGAGGCAGTGATTCTGTGAACCTCGTGGTCTTCACACTGTGTGTAGGGCTGGCACCGGCCCCACAGTATGAACAGATACGCTGTCGTCCAACATCCTGGTTTGCACCTGACCTTCTCAATGCAACAACAGCAAAAAATCAAACACTCTGTAGCAACCTCTATGTATCTCCACGTTTAGTTGGTTTGAAATACCTTGCCAACCACATTTTACTATCTCAAAATACTCTGATCAATGCAAACAGAAAGAAGAATATGATATCCTAGAGAAGGTACCCCTGATATATAATGTCACTATACACTTAAAATTTCTATTAAACGCTGGGCTCATTTAACCTCAGCCTACTGTTTCCAGCCCTAAATTCCTCTGATTCATTTATCACTGGTAAGAGTGCAGTAAGATGAGCAACTTGTTGTTTTCTTATGTTAAAAATGCTTCACAGTTTTGTATACAAGATCTGTATATGCAGAAATAAAGTGCCTTGCTCGAAAAGTGTAGAGCATTAAACCAAGTGTGGGATTCTGTAAGCCTGGGGCCCTTCCACATGCCCATGAAGCTAGCCCTGGTCAAGAACTGTCCCTATGACTTGAAGGTAATTGTGATTTTCTGTCCTGAATTTCACAGTCAGGAAGAACTCTGAGAAGTAGTGGGAGGAGGGGGGACAAAAACAAAAACAAAATACATGTTTATAAAAGGGGGACACTGTGCCTGCCAGGGTTGATGTTCTGTGAAACTGGTGGTCCACAGAATGAAAGCATGTGATACCTTGCTATTTCCTATCAATATTTTACTATACAGTAAAAACAGAGCTTCATGTCCCCAACACCAGCTTTGTGACTGCCCAGGAGTATTGATAAAAAGAGTGGCAATGAGGGGTGCCTGGGTGGCTCAGTCGATTAAGCTTCTGACTTCGGCTCAGGTCATGATCTCATGGTTCCTGGGTTCGAGCCCCGCGTCGGGCTCTGTGCTGACAGCTCAGAGCCTGGAGCCTGCTTCGGATTCTGTGTCTCCCTCTCTCTCTGCCCCTCCCCTGCTCGCTCGCTCACTCTCTCTCACACACACACACACACACACACACACACACACACACACACACTTTCACTCTCTCTCAAAAATAAATAAAAACATGAAAAACAAATTTTTTTAAAAAGAGTTGCAATGAAACTCCTGAGTTCTCCATAGTAGAGTTCTGGCCCCTCCTTATTCCAATCTCTCCCTTGAAGCAAATCTTTGAGGAACACACGCTACCATCTCTGCTCTTTCTATTATCACTGGCCCACTGGCTGAGTCAGATTGGTTTGAGTTAACTACCATTCACAGCACAGCCCTCCAAGAGGCGGCAGGGTAGGCCCATGACCTTCAACTGACCATCATCAGATCAGCCTGAACTGCTGGCACCTCTACCCATCCAGTAAGTAACAAGGGCTTTTACAACCCCTTGGGTAGTTCCTACAGCACTTTCCCAGCTTGAAGATAGTTTCCTAATGTTGCTCACATTTCCGTTAGTGAATCCAAGTCAGAACACGGGATTGCCAAACTCACTTCCCTGAATTGGGTGCCTATCTCCCATTTCCTACCCTCTTAGCTTCCAGTAACAATAAAACTGCAACTGCCTTTTTTTTTTTTTTTTAATTTATATCCAAGTTAGCTAGCATATAGTGAAACAATGATTTCAGGAGTAGATTCCTTAATGCCCCTTACCCATTTAGCCCATCCCCCCTCCCACCACCCCTCCCGTAACCCTCAGTTTGTTCTCCATATTTATGAGTCTCTTCTGTTTTGTCCCCCTCCCAGTTTTTATATTATTCTTTTCCCTTCCCTTATGCTCATCTGTTTTGTATCTTAAAGTTTTCATATGAGTGAGGTCATATGATATTTGTCTTTCTCTGACTAATTTCGCTTAGCATAATACCCTCTAGGTCCATCCACGTAGTTGCGAATGGCAAGATTTCATTCTTTTTGATTGTTGAGTAATACTCCACTGTATACATATATACCACATCCTCTTTATCCATTCATCCATCAATAGACATTTGGGCTCTTTCCATACTTTGGCTATTGTTGATAGTGCTGCTATAAACATTGGGGGCAACTACCTATTCTTTTATTTGCTAATTCTTCTCCAGCTATCAAACCTTAAAGTTCTGAAAGACTTGATCTCTTCTCAATGCCTTCTATTTCTTTCCTGTAATTCAGCCAAAAAGTAGGGCAGGGTTTAAAAGAACAGAGTCCAATAAAATTAAACCAAACACACTGAATGACAACCACTTACCAATTGTTACAAAAGAATATTAGCTAATTGCCCCGCACCCCCCAGGGAATTGAAAGGTTTTCTGAATTTGCAACACTCCTAAACTGGACTAAGAACTAGAAAGAAAGGAACAAGAGAATACTACACTGGCGATTTTTAAATTTTGCTTCGTATGGCATCTTCCCAATTACCTGATAAGAAAGGTTACCAACTACTGAAAGATGGAAGATAGCAATACAGAGAGGCTGGACAGTTTGCTCAAGGTCATGAATAAAGACACTTCCATGCCACCCACCAGCACTAGAATGGTAAACCATGTATGTGTAACTCTATGACACCACGCTGCCTCTCGACAAGGACTGTTGTAAGTTGTGACAGCAACATACCAGGAGCTGTGCTAAGTATCTCATTTACTCTTCATCCTCACCCAATGAGATAGGTACCAAATTTACCCCATTTTACAAATGAGAAAACTAAGATTAGAGAAAATAAATTAGGTTGCCCAAACACACACAGTAAATACTGCAGCTTATATTCAAAACCAGGCAGTCAGATTCCAGAATCTATACTCCAAATCACTGGGCCATACTCTGCCATGACTAAAACTCACTAGGCAAAATCTAGTAAATAGCTAATTTTCATCAGTAAAGAGTTCTACTCCCAGCACAATGGCTTGTTTATTTAATAGTAGCTGTCTTCATAAGGATGTATTAGCAAATCAAAGTAGGATTTTTTTTTTTAGTCCACAAATGATTAAAACTCTTAAAAAACATAGCCATTAACCTTAAGACTTAAATATCCTCTTTTGATGTGCTAATGTAAATACTGAACATGAAGTGATTTCAGAATAATTGCCTGTAATTGCTATTTTGGGGTAGGAGGGGAGGGGTGATAGTTAATGTTGCAACACAGTAACGTCTCCCTATATCTGCCCAGTTGGAAATCCACTTTCCTCCTGGGACTCCAGGCCCCTCCTCACCCTAGAGCAGGCAGAGAGAAGGGGCTGCAAAATACAAAATAGAGAGGCAGGCAGGCTGAGATATCATACAGTTATTTACAAGCAAAGGCAGCAGTGAGAAATGTGAAGCATATATTAATGTATCAGAGAAAAGCAAAAGATTCTAAATAAATCAATTTTTAAATGACATTAAAAATGTTCTCTGATAAGTGAACAAAACCCTGAAGCAAGAATCAGCTATTCTAACTCAGCCATGTGGGACACAGAGAACAATCCAGATAAGAAGAAAACGATTCTCTTCTCCACACGGGTTCAAGTTTAGTACAAGTCTGCTAGAAAAACAGGGAGATTTATAATGTAGATAGTTACCACTGCCACCATTCTGAAGGTGTCTATTTCATATTTTACCTCCATAATATACATGTAGACAGAACACATACATACCTAGTCTCACACATATTCATACATATATATTCGCAGATATATACACCTGTATAAATGAAAAAATATATCTGGATTAGGCAAACCATACCTGAAATGCCGGAGCCAGGTTTTTGACATCCACTTCTCCTCTTAGAATGCAATGATATTAACAGGTGTAATGTACTTCGTACTCAGAATGTTCCAGACAGTTTTAAATGCTTTCCATACTCCATTTTTAATCCTTACAACAATCCCACTATGAATGCCATATGCGAATAAGGAAATTGAACTAGAATTCGGCTAAGAAGTCCCAGGTTATTAGCTGTTATTAGAACTGGTCTGGAACCCTACCTTCTAGCAATAAAGTCCTTTTCTTCCCCCCTTACATATTTGGGTTTAGTTTACGATTTCATTCGGAAGAAAGTGGGGGGTGCATTCCTCTACTTAAAATTATTGAACAAGACTGGTCTACACAGTTCACTTAGTTATTATTACTTATCCTTTGATATCACTTTTACTGTGATCTGGATGAACTGTTTAATTCTGTGCTGTTCTTTAACTTTCTACATGTTTATGATAAATAGATTTATGTCTTGAATGGCATCCATTCAGGTAAAAGCTCCCCGCAGGTCAGTTCACCAGAGCCAAGTTCCTGGGACTTGTACTACTTGTGGGTCCTCTGTGGCACCCAGCACAGCACCTTCACAGACACGCTTTTCAACAAGGAAACCCGGTTTGACTGGCTGACTAAATCCATATTTCTGGTCCTGGGAAAAACAATTTTAATTTTGGTGCAAAATAAGTTACTGATAATAATGAGCCACCCTGAAAACTTCATTTGAGCACAGCAACTGTTTGCCACCCCACCCCCACAATTTCTTATCCATACAGTGACACCTATCAGTTTATAGGTTCAAACAAGAAAAAAGTTTCAAGCAACAAAATGAGTAGAACATACTTTCCCTACTGAGGGATGGCTAATGTGACTCGTGTATTCTAATTAAGCTTTTTTTGAAGCTTAGCGTTCAAATCTGCATTCTCACTTGATTAATATTCATCACCACTATTTTTATGCAGATCACATGAAAAATGAATCCTACATGCCAGGATAACTTGCAAGAAATTACTATTCATCAGCATGAATCAACAAGCCCACAATTATAATAGTATCCACTGGGAGAAGTAAAAAAAAAAAAAAAAAAATTAAAAAGCTGTTGCTACTAAGGTCATATGATATGAAAGAAAAGAGAAAAATTAAAAAATTTATCTTTGCATTGAAACCACACAAACGTTTCAAGAGAAAATGAGTATGGCCATCCAAAATCAAAAACTAATAAATGAAGTTCTGATACAATCCACAACATGGGTGAAGCTTGAAAACATCAGATTAAGTGAAATGAGTCAGGCACAAAAGGACAAATACGGTATGATTCCACTTATAGGAAATCTAGAGCAGGCAAATTCAGAAATAACAGAAAGTAGATTTAGAGGTTACCAGGGGCCAGTGGGGTTAAGGAAATGGGGACCCACTGTTTAATGGTTACAGAACTTTTGTTTGGGGGGATAAAAAATTGTGAAAATAGATAGTGGTGATGATTGCACAACACTGTGAATGTGATTAAAGCCAGTGAATTTGGACTTTAAAACGCTTGAAATGGCAAACTTTGTTATGTGTATCTTACCTCAATTTAAAAAAACAAGATGTTGGGATGAAAATTTACAAGTTTTCTTCAATGCTGGAATGAACACAGTAACTGATTTCACAGACAGAGGACCAGGTCTTTCCTAACCCAAGATATACCCTCTGCCCACAAGTGAGCTGTGTGTAGCATGCCTCAGGGGTGTGCGTGGTGGGGGAGACCAAGGGCGCAGGTCAAAGGGACAGAGGAATCTAAAAGCGAACAGCTTTGGAGACACTGTGACTTGGCAAAGGAGGTGGCTCACCCAGAGCAGGAGACTTAGATGAAGCTTTGCGAATTGAAGTCTTAAAAAAACGAAAAGGGGAAGAAAAAGAAAATGGGACCCGTGATGCTGAGGAACCAGGACCAAACGTGCAGGGGGAAAAAGGCCACAGCTTCCTCCTCTTGCTGTCGCCTCAGAGACCTGAAACACAAACACTGGGTCACATCCATCCCTGAACCAGCAGAGTCTGGACACAAGAGGGACTCAGGAAGGAGATAAGGGGTCAGGGCCCGGGGCTGAGGAAACGTTGACCCCCAAGTTCTAGAGGAGCTCTGCTTGGCACAGACTGCAAGGAGAGACATGCACAGCAGTTTCCAGGGAAAGTGGCCCAGTGAATACCTGCATCGACTTCATCTCTGTCACAGTTCTGATAAAATAACCAAAAAAAAAAATTTTTTTTAAGGGAAGGAGGGGAAATGTGCATAAACAGACGACTTAAAAAATGGGCAACATTAACAGATAATAATTGTGGAAGCAGAGTTTAAAAGACTCATTTAGAAGGGGGGGGGGGGCGGCAAATGCTGAAATCTAAACAGAAACTGCGAAGGAAAGCACCCGGAACTTATTAAAGTGAGGGGGCTTGGGGAGGAATGTTAAAAGAACCTTCAAAGAAGGCTGAAGAGCTGCTGGAGGAAGAACAAAGAACTGGGCCCCAGAGCAACCCTGATGCTGCAGAGGCAGAACTGACCCTCAACCCAAACATTGAGGGGAGAGGGGCATCAGGCAGGGGGCAGGCTGAAAACAGGGAGAGTAAGTGAGAGTCCATCCTGAGCTCCCACCCTCCTTGCACCTGAATCCCACAACCACAGCAGACAGGCCTGCACTCCCACAGCAGAAGACAAGACGGGAAGGCACTTTGGTGCCCTTCTGGGCCAGCTGACCAGCCCCAGATCCACCAGCCGGGCTTGCCCCAGATCAACCTCGCCCTGCATCGTCCAATATGGCAGCCACACAGCAGACTGTGGCTCCTCAGCGTTAAAAGATAGACAGTTTGAGTTAAGATGGTCTGTAAGGATAAAAAGATATGTATTTATATTTTAGGGTTCATTCACTTGAAAAATATTTATTCACGGCTTATTCCACGGCCTGATATCAGGCCTCTAAAACTTAAACCATGTTTTTCTCCCACGAATCCTGTCATATCACCAGCTACTTATATTTTAACACATAGTAGTAATAGTAGTAATCAATAAGGATTTAAACAGAAATCACTTATTATAGAAAACATATTGCTGTTAGTCATTAATACTGCTCTTCTCATAAACAATTTGTAATATTATAAACCAAATCCATATGCAAATAAGAGTAAAGCATTTTTTTAATCATTTTAAAACAAAGTTCAAAGTCAAGGCTATCTTGTAGTTGTATAAGCATTCCATACAAAAATTCAGATCATGAGGGCACCTGGGTGGTTCAGTCAGTTAGCCATCCGACTCTTGATTTCGGCTCATGGTTCATGATATCAAGCCCTGCATCAGGCTCTGCACTGACAGCGTGGAACCTGCTTAGGATTCTCTGTCTCCCTCTCTCTCTGCCCCTCTCTAGCTCGTGCTTTCTATCTTTCTTTCAAAATAAACAAACTTCAAAAAAATCAGATTATGTGTTAAAGTTACTAAATCATAATATATTCAGTTATGTTTAGAAGATTTGGAAAAGGCTCATTTTTTTTGGCTGCTGTGTCTGTATATACTGTTGCTCTCTGATGGGCAGTGTTTAAACTTAGTAAGAAAAAAAGGTAAAACATCTCAATAACTGTTATGCTGATTATAAGTTGGAAATAATATCTTTGATATTTTAGGTTAAAGTATTTTACTAAAATTAATTTAACCTATTTCTTTTAAATGTTGCTACCAAAAAAACCTTAAAATAATGTACTTTTATTGAGTAAAGCCCTCCACTCAACAATCTTTGTTGCAAGAAGACGACTAAAAACAAAACAACAAAAAACCACCCTGTCATTATCCTTAGGGAAAAGTTACTGCAATCTCAGTTTTAAAAAATTGAAAAAAACGAGATTCTGGGAAATTAAAGCCCAAGAACAGAAATGAACTGTAGTAGGTGGAAAAGCAGCCACCCAAAGATGCCCTCCACATCCCAGTCCTGGAACCTTTGAATATGCCACATGGCAAAAGGAATGAAAAATGAAGAAGGAATTAAGTTACAAATCATCTGACCTTAAAATAAGGAGATTTTTCCTGGATTACCCCCATGGGCCTACTGTAATCACAAGGGTCATTCAAAGAGTGAAGGAGGAAGAAGACCAGTGTCAGAGATTTCAAGATCCTACACGGTTAACTTTGAAGATGGGGGAAGGGACTTCAAGCCAAGAAATGCAAGCAGCCTCGAAAAGGTACAAAGGGCAAGGAAGTAAGTTCTCCTTAGAACCTCGAGAATGAATGCAATCTACTGACAACTGATTTCAGCTCAGTGAGTGCCACTGCTGAACCCCCAAACTGTCAATTAATAGATGTATGGTGGCTTAAGCTCACAAATCTGTGGAAATTTGTTGTAACAGCAATAAGAAACTAACATATGAACTACTCAATAAAAAGGTTAGAAGATAAAGTTGAAGAAATTTCTCAGAAAGTACAACAAACAGAAACTCTGACTCCAGAATGCAAGATACTGCTCTTTAAGTTTGGGACCAGAAATGAACAAAACCATCACAGGTACAGTGAACATGCAATAAATGTGTACTAAGCACCTACTTCCTACAGTGCACCATGGTCAGTGATCATTCAGACTACAGTCAATTTGGAATCACCATCATCTAAGGTTCATTTATAAATAATTTAACAGGTTGGAAAGGATATGTGAAGAATTATAGTTTTATTTCCAAGAATCCATGACCCAATCCAAGCTGGTCTTATGAATGGGCAGAGGAGATACTCACATACGTGGCAGTATTTCCCGGGGAGCTAAAAGTCTCAGCAGCTCAAAAATATCCGATTCATCAATTTACTCTGACGTATCACATTCCGACTAACAGAAAGCTTTCCAGGTAATAAGTCTCCAGAAAGAGTACTGAAATGGAAATATTAACAGGAAAGGTAGAACCCACTGAAATTGTAGCATACATTAGGTAGGATAAGCTGTCATGGAGAACAAGAAAAATGATTAACTGGAAAGACAAAAAGCCATATTTGGTAGGAATGCAGAAATTGATAAACTTTATCATTTTCTTTGTCTAGGTTTTGGAGTATGCCTATTTTTATACGGCAGATCTTTTTTTTTTTTTTTAAAGACAGTCCAGTTATTACTTATTAAGACATGGTCTTGGGGCACCTGGGTGGCTCAGTCAGTTGTGTCCAACTCTTGATTTCAGCTCAGGTCATGATCTCACGGTTTCTGGGTTTGAGCCCCAAATCAGACTCTGCACTGACGATGCGGAGCCTGCTTGGGATTATCTCTCTCCGCCTCTCTCTCAGCCCCTCCCCCACTCTTGCTCTCTCAAAATTAAATAAATAAACTTAAAAAAAACAGGCCACAGTCTCGCAAAAGTATAATATCCTACACTGAAATAAACTCTAAATTCAAATATCCATTCTTCTCCGATGTTTACACTGTTATATGTGACAGACAAGGGTCAACTCTGCATCATTACCTGACGAGGAGTAATCTAAATTACTATTTATAATAAAAAGCTTCTTTACATCCAGATTATATTCAATATTTTACTTTATTAAGCAAACAAAACTAACAAAGCTAAAATATACGTACATTTTTATTTACCTTACAATGAAGAATAGTAAATGGCTTGATGAATTCCTTTTCTTATTGAAAGATTCCTTTACTGACAGCTGAAAACCAGTAAAAGTTATCAAAAGAACTTGAACAAAAGGATATCAAGAGAGGCCCTTTGTATAAAAACACTAAAGGCGATAAAATGTCATAAAGTGATAAAATCGAAAAGGCAACCTTCAAATCCATGAGAGAAATGGGAGAAAAAACCAAGATGACCTTAAAACTGAAGTCCCAATGTGATTCTATTTTACTGAAAGTCCTACAGCTGCAAGGTCTGTATTAAAGGCAATCGTACAGGACTTAAAATGCTAAACAAAAAAAAAAAAGTAAAAACAATCGTAAAAAATCGTAGAGGTATCTGAGAATAACAGAGGACAATAAGGAATAATACAGAAAAGAGATTTTTAAGCCTAAAAAGGAGCTCGTAAAGGCCTACAGCCAGGGCAGCCACTCAGGAAAAGGAAAGGTCAAATGCAAAGCCTCAGTGATCAGGTGCAAGGCGAGAAACAGAACACAACACTGGGGGAGCGGCCAATGCTCCTCCAAAGGAAAAAAGAGGAGATTGAGAAACAGTGTCAGTTAATTCTGAGCATTGGGAAAGATGTCCTGAAGAAGATAGCATTTGATATGAGACATGAAAGACAGGTAAGATATTGATAAACAGGAAAAGGAGGCAGGAATTCCTAATAGAAGGAACAACTAAAGGAAAAAAAATGTAGAATATATGGGATAGAGAGTAGGAAACACATGAAGGGATGGCAATAAAGAATACTGGAGATAAGACGGAATGATGCTGTGAAGGCCTTTTGATGACAGACCAAAGATCAAAGAATTCTAGGGCAACCGAAAACCAGCAAAGGTTATCTGCACAGGAAAATGGCAGGATTAATCTCCCTACTGGATATTTAACCTGATTATAATGGACTTTTGCAGAGAAGACTAAAGAAGACCTCATTAAAACCTGTTTACAATAAGTAAGTGGACACACACACGCACACACACACACACATAAGATAGTTGGAAGGGACTCCCTTCAACCCTTTTCTTTATTTATCAGGGTTAGAGTTTAATCTGTTCATGGTCAGCTGTAGAATGAGTAACACAGGCTATAAGATTTCCATGCAATGAACTCATAAGCACCTTATATTTAATGTAATTTTAAGAATAGAAATAGCTTGGGGCGCCTGGGTGGCGCAGTCGGTTAAGCGTCCGACTTCAGCCAGGTCACGATCTCGCGGTCCGTGAGTTCGAGCCCCGCGTCAGGCTCTGGGCCGATGGCTCGGAGCCTGGAGCCTGTTTCCGATTCTGTGTCTCCCTCTCTCTCTGCCCCTCCCCCGTTCATGCTCTGTCTCTCTCTGTCCCAAAAATAAATAAAAAATGTTGAAAAAAAAATTTAAAAAAAAAAAAAAAAAAAAAAAGAATAGAAATAGCTTTTTTTAATCCTAAAATTTATACCATCAATCACTTCCTTAATGAACTGAAGTCTTTCATTCATTCGTTCACTCATTCATTCAACAAATATTACTGAATCCATATTGTGGGACGGGTGCTGTTCTAGAAGATAAGGACAAAATTAACTCCCTCCCTTGTTGTATCTAAAATCCAACAGAAGAAACAAGACAATGAACAAATCAACACAAAATATGTCCCACAGTAGTCAGCATTATGGAAGTAGGGTCACAGGGACAATGAGTTCAGAGTGGAAAATATTATATACAGAGTAGCCTCGGAATGCCTTTTGCATAAGGTGACTTATCTGAGGTGAGAACCTGAGTCATAAGAATATCTGAAAAGAAGAGTGGTCCCCACTGAGGAACATCATCAAAAAGATGTGACCTCCAACTGAACCACGAGCTGAACCTAGGAACTCGGAGGCCCCTTACCCCCATCCCCTGTTCTTGGAACGTGGGTTCCTCTCTTAGAGGATGCTTCAAGGACACGGCCTTGAGATGGTGATATGGTGTTGAGAACACCTGCACAATATATGTGACTGAACCCAGTCAAGGCCGCCTTTTAAACTTTTAAGATGAGGGGCACCTGGGTAGTTCAGTTGGTTGAACATCCGACTTTTGATTTTGGCTCAGGTCACGATCCCAGGGTCACGGAATCAAGCCCCATGTCACACTCCACACTCAGCATGGAGCCTGCTTAAGATTCTGTCACTCCCTGTGCCCCTCTCCTCTGCTCGTACTCTCTCTCTCTCTCTCTCTCTCAAATTAAAAAATAAAAAAATTTTAACTTTTAAGATTTAATAGGAGGTTGGGGAGATCCATTCATCTTGCTGCCTGCCACTAAAGACAAGCCTTTTATATAAGCTCCCTTTGCTTATTAAAACCGCCACCTACAAACCTGGAGTGGCCTTCCTCTCTCCTCCACCTCTCCCTGCCCTCGGCATGCAGGGGCCAATTTCATTTCGGATTTCACCTGGGAAGTTCCCGTGAGGGTTGCAAACCAACATCCCCAAAGATGGAACAATAAATTCAAACACCTGGAGCAGGTACACACTTAGGTTATTTAAATGAGGTAGGGAAGGGGACACCTGGGTAGTTCAGTCAGTTAAGCATCGGACTCTTGGTTTCAGCTCAAATCATGACTTTTCAGTTCGAGCCCTACATCAGACTCAGCACCGACAGCACGGAGCCTTCTTGAGATTCTCTCTCCCTCTCTCTCTGCCCCTGCCCCACTCGGGATCTGTGAAGGGAGGGAGGAGGGAGGGAGGGAGGGAGGAGGGAGGGAGGGAGGGAGGAAGGAAGGAAGGAAGGAAGGAAGGAAGGAAGGAAGGAAGGAAGGAAGGAAGGAAGGAAGGAAGGAAGAAGAAAGAAAGAAAGAAAGAAAGAAAGAAAGAAAGAAAGAAAGAAAGAAAGAAAGAAAGAAAGAAAGAAAGAAAGAAAGAAAGGAACTTAAAAAAGAAATACTAGGCATCATCAAATAAAAATAGTAGTTGGGGATCAGTAAGAAGAAAGCCAAGTAAAATAATGAATTAAAATAGTTATTTGCAAAGTCCTGAATCTTTGATTCATAGAACCATTATGTATATCATATACACCATATCATTTCTTGATCAACATTCAAAAAGTTGCCATATCAGTACACTTACCATGATGAGCACTGAGCAAACTGCAAAGCTGTTGAATCACTATATTGTACACCTGAAACTAACATAACATTGTACGTTGACTACACTGGAATTAAAATCAAACGCTAAATTTTAAAAAAAGTTGCCACATTAATATTGTTCACAAAGATGCAAGTATGCTTTCCTTATTTTAGACAGTAATAATAACAATCGAGTACCAAATATATTAGAATTCATGTTGGCAGAGCCTAATGAAACAAAAACATTTTCTTGCTTTTTGAAAATCAGTAATTGGCTTGCCAATGTTACAATGTACCCTATTTGACTAAATTTAATCAGCAAGAACTCCAGACCCCGTGTAAAACCCGGCCCAGCTCCTTTTCGAAGAGCTGGTCTAGACTTCCGAGCAGGCAAGGACAGAGCAGGTGTGGAGAAGCCCACTGTCTCTTGCAATCACAAAAAAATGCAAAACTGCTCCCTGACTCCTTTCCGGTCCCATTCAGAGAAGACCACAGCTCTGCAGGTCCTGGAGATATGACGCTGAAGAGACTACAAAGGCCACCTGGTGCGTCCATCTCCTCAGTCTGGCCTGGATTAGTCACATAAACTGACGATCTGCTGAACACTCACCAAACCTTACATGCTTACGGCTTTCTACTATATCTCAGGGGGAAACCAGCCACCATAGCTGGACAGGAGTTGGTGAATAAAACCCCAGCTTCTTTGTCCTCATGAAAGAATTCTAAGGTGGGTTCTATGCAGCTTTACAAAAGTCCCCAGTGGGACCGAGCTCCAGCCGCCAAGGCGACAGCCCCGCTCATTAACACACCTTGTGTGGGCGTCATTCTGTCCCGTCTCACTACCCCCCACCTCGCCCGCAGCCCACTCTCCCGCAGGTGCTTCCGAGGATGGACTCCCTGCACCCAAGCCCTTGATTACAACCTCAGATGTTGTCGTCGTCGTATCCTGGAACAAGGCAGGACTTTAGTTCTGTTCAGTTTTACCATTAAGCCTTTCAGGAGTGTTTTCTTCAAACAAGTTTTGCACATTTTTGAAGTTTAATTCCTGAGTATTTTACCTTTTTTGTTCCTTAATTGTAAATGGGGTTTTCTCTTCTATTTTATGTTCTAACGGATTACAGTTTTTGTATGTTAATTTTATATCCTAATACCCTATTGAATTGTTTTACTGTTTGAGTTAGTTTCTTAAGAAAATACACTTTATAGGGGCTCCTGGGTGGCTCAGTTGGTTAAGCGTCTGACTCTTGATTTCAGTTCAGGTTATGATCTCATCATTTGTGGGATCGAACCCACGTCAGGTTCCTCGCTTACAGTGCAAAGCCTGCTTGGGATTCTCTCTCTCCCTCTCTCTCTCTCTCTGACCCTCCCCTGCCCGTGTGTGTGCACTCTCTCTCTCAAAATAAGTAAACTGAAAAAAAAAAAAAAAAAAAAAAGACCTTGTAAGAAATAATTTACATACCATAAAATTCACTCCTTTTAAGTGTAAGTTCAACAGGTCTCAGTTTATTTATAGAGTTGTATAACCAACACCACAATCTAACTTTTTAAATTTTAATTCCAGTAGAGTTAACATACAGTTTCGGGTGCACCATACAGTGATTCAACAATTCACTACCATCTAATTGTAGAACAGTTTCCTCATCTCCAAAAGAAACCTTGTGCCCATACAAAGTCACTCCCCATCCCCACCTCCCAGTCCTGGACAACCACAGATCTACTTTCTCTCTATAGATTTGCCTACTGTGAACATTTCATACAAATGGAATCATATAATTACGTGGTCTTTTATGTCTGGCTTATTTCACTGAGCATAATGCTCGTTAAGGTCACTGTTTTCAGTCAGTTTTACCAGTGATTCACTAGAGTTTTCCAAGTAAAATGCCACATCAGCCGCAAACAGGAAATAGTGTTCCAATGATGACGCCTCCACTTGTTTTCTCGTCAACTGCATTTGTTAATACCTCCAGTACAATGTTTCTGACCTTTGTGGGAACACCACTAGTATTTTCCTATTAAAGCAAGATGCTGGGGGCACGTGGCTGGCTCAGTAAGAGGAGCATATGCAACTCTTGATCTCAGGGTTGTGAGTTCGAGCCCTATGTAGGGTGTAGAGATTACTTAAATGAATAAACTTCTTTTAGAAGTGTAAGATAATGATTATTTGACAGCTTAACTCTGACAGTGCAATCATATTTCCATATATCCCACCGGCTATACTTTTTCCAGACCAGGAAACTGAGAGAAGTTGGTGTTACTTGCAGAACAGTCCAGAGTTGGGCTTCTAATGCCAACGCTCTGCTGCCTCTTCACAGACTTTCAGGCCGCAGCTCAGTTCTCTCCGCTTCTGCTGGTGCCGCCCTCTTCCACAGCCAGCCAGAAGCTCAGGCTCACTCCCTTCTGGCATCATGGCTGCCAGCAGCTCCATGGGCTATACACTACCACCTTGTTCTTATGGAAAAGGAGAGAAAGTACTTCTTCCCACCGAACAAAACCCCTGGTCTCACTCTAATCGGACACACACAGGCATTGTTCAGCACAGAACCAAACACTGTAGATAGGAGGTGAGGCTGCCCTAAGTTACCTCTACCAGTAGGAACCCACCATGGACCACGGGGGTGAGGGGAGCCCAGTGTACCCACTCTGCACAACCATTGTGTTATGTGTCAGGGCCAGAAAGAGTGTTGACTAGAACCACAATGGCCACTACAACCAATCACACTCTTGGGTGACACAACCCCATGAATGGAAGTCACCTCATACACTAAGTACTGAAGTTCATCGAATCTAAGATGCTATGGATCATATGACATGTTATTAAAGATACTAACATAAATAGTATATACAACATTGTCAGTTATCACTGTAAGAGACCATCCGCTGTAAAAATGCATCGTAATTTCAGGAATGTTGAAATGTGGGGGGAAATGTTCATCTTAGAGTCAGTTAATATGGTAAATGCTATCAGCCAGAGCTCTAAAGCCCCACAACCACTTCCCCACATACAGCCGGCACGAGTCTAGTCTGACTCTACATGCAGGCTAAGTAGTACAGAACCTAATCCTGCTGTGTGCCCAGAATTTAATATGAACACTGGCTGAAAGAGTGGTCAGAAGTATCACTCCCCAATCCCTCAATCAAATTACCGTATCAGGTCGGGCAATGCCCACCCTACGTCAGGCCCAATGTTTGGGTCCTGTGAGGGAAGATGTCTTAACTCCAGCCTCAAGGATCTGGCAGACTAGTGGGAGAGATAAGGAAAGTACAAAATTATACAAGTAGCAGAATGAAGTAATGTCATTAAATGGGTTTCAGTGGAACATAGGAGTTTTCAAAAAGGACAGAGAAATATAGAGAAAGAGGAATGCAGCTTCCCTAGATCGGGGAGAGTTCCGGTAGCAAGCTGGCAATGAACTGTCTGAGCATCTGTAAGAGATGAGAATCTGTTTCAGAGAGAAAGGCATGAGGCAAGCAAAATAACACGGATATAGGCAGGTTCAGGATGCACTGGTAGCAAAATCAAGTATTTCAGATTCACTAAAGCCAAGGTTAAATATGGCACAATGGGAAATGAAGCGGGAAATACAGTTAGGGCCACAGCATGTGGACAGCATGAAGAGGCACGGAACATTTTCAAGCAGAAGAATGATAGGACCAGAAAAGGAGGTAGGGGGTAGGGAATCCCTACTAAAGAGTTATTTGGAAACACTGGGTTTCAAGGGTTTATGTGGCATCTTAGCGATTTTTCTCACTCACTGAACTACCCAGAAGCCAGCTAGATAGAAGTCAGAAAGATCTGGGCTGAGAATTTTTATTTGGGAGTCATCCGGCCCACATGAATTTGAAGCTCCAGAATAAAAGACATCTTCCTGAGAAGATCTGACACATAAGAAAAGAAAGGGGCGCCGGTGGCTCAGTCAGTTAAGCATCCAACTCTTGGTTTCATTTCAGGTCTTGATCTCACAGTTTGTGAGTTTGAGCCCCACCTCAGGCTCTGCACTAACAGTGTGGAGCCTGCTTGGGATTGGCTCTCTCCCTCTTTCTCTGCCCCTCCCCTGCTCATTCTCTCTCTCCCTCTCTCTCTCTCTGTTCCTCCCCTATGAGTGTAACTGTGCGCTTGTGCTCTCTCTCTCTCTCTCAAAATGAATAAATAAATAAAACGTTAAAAAAAAAAAAAAGAAGAAAATTAAGAAAGGAGCCCAGAGAAACAACCTAAAGAACTTAACATTAGCGGACTGAGCAGAAGAGGAGCTCACAAAGAATAAGCAGCAGCAGCCACATTAGTAGAAAGAAAATCAGGAGAGCAGAAAAACAGTGTTTTAAAAGAGAGAGGCCAATACTGACAAATTTTACAGCAGGATGAAAAAAGGTAAGAAGCAAACCCTATCCCGTGGGATTTTGGTTGCTGAAGACCAGGCTGCAGGCGGTTTAAGCAGAGTGGCAGGAAAAGGGGTGGAGTACACACAGGGAGTCAGAAAAAACCAGCCTTGAGCTGAGCTGAAGTTACCCAGACGGACAGGGAAGTCATCAGATGGAAGGAAAGGAAAACAGTATCTGAAAAGGATGGGCTGGGTCCAATTCCAAGATGTTAATCCTATAGGGGAAAAAAAGCTGTAAAGTACACATAAAAAGACCTTCAAATTTAACAAGCATAACTAACTTGTTATTTTGAGTAAACTAACCTTTTATTTTAATCACAGTGCTAAATTTTGAAGAAAAAGAAACCAATCAAAAATCTGGCAAACGCTGCTCAGAAAAATTTGACAAAAAGGTGTGTACAAAGGGCTATGCTTTTCACGTGGCCGCTAAAAGGAGCAAATGTATGTGTATCTGCTACACAAATGACTCACCAATTCTGCCCGTCTGTTCTAGCTGACTGTAGGCAACCAAACTTCAGTCTTAATCTTTATTTTTATTCAGTCCCTCTTTTCTTAAAAAGAACTTAATTTTTTATAATAGGAGCCATTACAAAACTCAAAAATTGACTTAAGAAAATCAATCAGTTCCTAAAAACCCATATTTCTGGCTCTACTGTGGGGAAAAAAAGCCAGTACAATCTGCACGTATGTTTTGACCTCACTGAGTAACCGCAGGTGCCACACAGAGTGATGTAAAAGTTCTGCTAAACTCAGACTGGACTGAAAGTATTGCAATACTACTCCTCTACCAGTTTCTCCAAGGAAACTACCAGAACCGTTTATTAGCAACTGCATATTCATAGCAGAACTATCAGTTACGTGACACCCTATAAAAAGACAGACAATTTATGGGGCGCCTGGGTGGCGCAGTCGGTTAAGCGTCCGACTTCAGCCAGGTCACGATCTCGCGGTCCGTGAGTTCGAGCCCCGCGTCAGGCTCTGGGCTGATGGCTCGGAGCCTGGAGCCTGTTTCCGATTCTGTGTCTCCCTCTCTCTCTGCCCCTCCCCCGTTCATGCTCTGTCTCTCTCTGTCCCAAAAATAAATAAAAAACGTTGAAAAAAAAAATTTAAAAAAAAAAAAAAAAAAAAAAGACAGACAATTTCTAATTATATTCATTCTTTCATTTTAATTACTCTGGAGAGTGATTACATGTTTAACTTGGCTATCTTTAAAACATTAAGTCGCTTTAATGAAAGTATTTTAGATAGCTATGCCACCATACATCAATTAGAAAGTTAATCATTCTCCTTGTTCTCACGAAAAGATTTTAAAGCGGTGGGGAGGTGGCACTGTTTGGCGCTTTTTAAAAAGTTAATTAGAGGGCACTCAGCAAGAGAGATCATCCAGGAAATAAAGTTTATCAAAAACTCAAAATATGTACTCTGCATAGAGTCAAAAAACAGTAAGAGATTCTCTTTAATGAGTCTATTCATGTTCGCTTGAGAATAAAAACCACTTCCTTGCATCAGGTTTAGTTTTCAGTATGCTGTAAGACTTCACTACAAAATGAAACAACTATTCCAGAATTTTTCTTAGAACATCTCTAAAGGCAAAAAAAAAAAAATCACAATCTATCCCTAACAAAACTCCAAATTAGCTCAAACATGTTACAAGTTCAAGTCTAAATAAAAAAAAGTTTCATATAATAGAACCTAAGACATTATTGATCATTAAGTAAATCATGTATGTGCTACAACTGTAGCATACATTTCTCTCGTCCTGGATTCATTAATAATAAAGTAATTTATTTCTACAGATGAAAACTCCATCTTAAAATGTAAATCATTATGGTTTTATATAGGCAAAGGTGTAATCACTAGCATTTAGCGTTAGAGGTGACTGGGAAAACATACAACCTTATCTTCCGCAGTCCTACTGGCTTTTCCATAGGTTACTTTATACAAATTTCACACCATTCTTCCATAATCCCATTAGCGACTCATAAAATACCAATTCAGGGGTGCCTGGGTGGCTCAGCCGGTTAAGCGTCCGACTTCGGCTCAGGTCCTGATCTGACAGTTCCTGAGTTCAAGCCCTGCAACGGGCTCTCTGCTGTCAGCACAGATCCCACTTCAGTTCTTCTGTCTCCTTCTCTCTCTGCCCCTCCTCCACTCACGTGCACTCTTTCTCAAAAATAAATAAACATTAAAAAAAAAATACCAATTCAGGTTTCACACATACTTCTTCTCTCAAGACAATTCAGCCATGCCATAAAATGTCAGTGTGCCCCAGTTATATTTCAAAACCTCATTTACTTAAATAAGATCAAATGAAATAAGACATATGAAAATGGATTTTGCAGAACACCACATGGCAGCCATTTATTTCATAAGCAACTGGAATCTGAATTCAGCACAACGTGACACTGAAACATTAAAAACTAAAAGGTTCACCTTTAGCGTCAAATGAGACCAATATCACAGCAACAGCAGCAGGGCAAATGGAACATGTCAGGAATGGAGTGGCAAGAAGTCACGCAGGGGAGACACAAGAGTGATGCGAAAGACTCCAAGGCTATCACCCTTCAGTTTTACTCCTTGCTCCTCCCACTGGGGAAAAAGAGAAGGGCATCACTTGCTTGCTCTTGGCTGCTTACTGGATGGCAGACTCTTTTCTAAATCACATTCCTACTCTGAAGGCAGCCTGCTACTGTTAGATGATCCTGCTGTATGTCCTCAGAGTCACCATTACAAAACATAACATGGGCTTTTTTATATAACTTTTCACCATTCGAGTTATCATAGTCACCACCCCACCAAAATTATTTACTAATGCATAAGTACCAAACCAAGTAGCAAGATAAAATGATACTTCACTTTTGCCCCAAAACATGGTTCTTAACCTAGGGTCAACTGAGAAGCTTCAATGAGATCTAATTATCTGACATTATTGCAAAGGTGTATATATACTTTTTTCTACAAACTTGGAACTTAAAGTTCCAAGATTTCTTAAGTTATTTTATTGTTCCATGAATAGACCTTGGGATAAAACAGAGAAGCAGAATTTTTTAAATTGTTTATTTATTTATTTTTAGAGAGAGTGTGTGTGCAAGCAGGGGAGAGGGGCAGAGGGAGAAAGAGAGCGAACCCCAAGCAGGCTCCACACACAGCATGGAGCCCGACGTAGGGGCTTTATCTCACAACCTTGAGCTCACAACCTGAGCTGATATCAAGAGTCGGATGCTCAACTGACTGAGCCACCAAGGCACCCCCTGCTTTTTTTTTTTTTTTTTTTTTTTAGAAAGAGAGAAAGCATGAACAGGAGAGAGGGGCAAAGAGAGAGAGGGAGAGAGAGAATCTTAAGCAGGCTCCATGCTCAGTGCAGAGCCCGACAGGGGGATCAATCCTACAACTCTGGTATCATGACCTGAGCTAAATCAAGACACTCAACCTACTGAGCCACCCAGGCACCCCAGAGAAGCAGAATTTTAAGTAAAGGCATTTTATTTATACTCCAAAGTTTCTTTGGTAAAAGCAGCGTGTTAAGCAAGGAAGTATTCTGAGTAACCGGAATACTAGGTAAGCTGCAGCCAGGACAAGAACTAGTGTCCTTCTCTGTGTTAGGAAACTTCAGGAACTACTGAGAATTCCAAAGTGGCTTTAATCATGGGGGTTGGGGGCAGTAATGGAATTGAGATTCTAAATGACAGAAGAATTTCAAGCAGAAGGTACAAGGAAACTGGAGAAAACATGCTCAGTAAAACCACACTGATTAGTAAACTTCACTATAGTTTGTTTGTTGGTTTGTTTGTTTTCCTAACAACCTCCAAATAACTGCAAATTTGTCCAGGGAAGAGACCTACCTTAATTATCTTTGTAACATAGGTTCCAGCTCAGCACCTGTCACCACTTGTTACCCAACATTTCATGAATCAATAATGCAATTAAGAATTGGAAGTAGCTATCAAGTTTTTAAAAATTTTTAGACTTGAAGCCTGCAGTAATAGTTACATGTTCAAATTTCCTTCACACAACTTGCAAGATAATGCGAAGGCAGTAAAATATTTCAGGAGAAATTTATGAAATCTTTTTCCTTGTTTTAGTGAAACTATATAATAGTAGGGGATTGGAAAAGAGTTTAACCATCCTTGGGGCACAGGGCTGGCTCAGCTGGTAGAACATGCGACTTTTGATCTTGGGGGTGTAGGTTCGGGCCCCACGTTGGGTGTAGCCATTAAAAATATTAAAAAATAAAATCTTTAAAAAAAGGAATTTAATCTTCCTAAAGTGAACTAAAACTTACAAATTTAAATTTCCATTAACTGAGGGTAGGAGCTTTGTTTTTATAGACTATCTCCAATAGCAGGCAGCACAGAAGGAGGAGGAGGAGGAAAGAGAAAAAAGTAAAAAAAACAAAAAAAAAGTTTTTAAAAGTTTTCCCTTTAACTTTTTAATTTAAAAATAAAATAATCGTAAACTGACAGAAAACACAGAAAAGTTACAAGCATACTAGAGAGAATTCCCTATGCTCTTCACTTTCCCTAATATTAACATCTTACTTAACCATCAAAACTTATCAAAACTAAGAAATAAACACTGATGCAATCTACTCAGATTTCACCCAAGTGAATTTTCCCACTAACATCCTTGTTCTGACCAAACTTTACAATGCATTTGGACATGCATTAGTCTCTCCAATCTGTGACAATCCCTAAATCTGTCCTTGTCTTTGAGACTTGATACCTTTGAGGACTAATAATCAAATATTTGGGGTCTATCTGATGTTTTCTCACAATTAATTGAGGTTATGCATTTTGGCAAGAAACCATAAAAGTGATGTTCTCATCTCTTGGTATCTACCAGATTTATCCACTGTTAAGTTACTCTCACTTGTAATTAAGATCTTGGAAGAGATACTCTGAGATTCTGCAAATATCCTGTTTCTACTCAAATTCAGACAATCCCAAGCAGGTTCTGTACTGTCAGCTCAGAGCCTGATGAGGAAGCTCAAACTCATGAACTGTGAGATCATGACCTGTGCCAAAGTTGGACACTTAACTGACTGACTGAGCCACCCAGGTGCCCCTGTCCCATTCTTTTTTTAAGACCTTCCTTAGTTGTAGCAAAACAAGAAGCCCCAGGCCTATTTTGTGTATCTCTAACCTAGCCATGGAATCGACCACTTCTCCAAGGAACCCTGGTTCCTTTAACTGGAGAATGGTATTTAGAAAAGATATAGGGAACAGGTGTGCTTCCTGGGCTATCTCTGCTTCTAGGGCCTGTCAGCAGAGATCAGAAGTATATGTATGTATACTAACCTATGCATACACTATACTTTTTATTTATAGAGAATAATTTATTTCTGTATCTATGTACATATATAGCTAAAATATTCAGAATGAATTCATACCAATATCTCTGATTGCAATCTGACACCACAGGGTTCATTCTAACCTATTACCTTTCCTTATTTGTAATTTCTCTGATTTTCTCTAATTTCTCCAGCTCTCTTTAACTACTGTATCTATTTTTTCAACCCTAGTAAACAGTTTCAGAATTGCTTATCTATACTTCTGTGAAAAACAAATTTACTAAACAGAGTACAGTACTTGTATGTAGCTCTTTTTTTGTCTTTAGCCTAACAATACTCAACCTTAATTAAGCTAATCCTTTTCTAGGAGTAGTCCCCCACTCCCTTCAGTGAAGTTATGCTGGTCATTTGTAACACAGGTTCATTACTAATAGTCAGTATTTTACTTGGGTTTCCCTTCACATCCTGGGTTTTCCAAGTTTATTTATTTGTTTTGAAAGAGTGTGCGCATGCAAGCAGGGGAAGAGCGGAGAGAAAGGGAGAGACAGAACCCCAAGCAGACTCTACACTATCAGCACACAGCCCCACTCAGGGCTCAGACTCATGAATGGTGATGTGGGTATTGAACTCACAAACCACGAGATCATGACCTGAGCCAATACCATGAGTCAGATGCTCAACCCACTGAGCCACCCAGGTGCCCCCTGTACATAGAGTAAAATTCACTCTTGGAGGTTTTGACAAATAGAATCATGTTTAGACTTGATGGAAGGCAAAGTAGGGACAGTAAAGTATCCACCAAACCGAGAAGGCACTTTGAGACCAGAAAATAAAACAGGCCACTCCATACAGATACACAGTTTTATTTGGGGGTAACTTCCTGACCGGGGGAACAGACTCAGGATGACCCACAGCAGCTGCACAATTATTCTTTGCAAAATCCAGACCTTAGTTCCCAGATTTTACAGAGCAAGGGGACACACGGGAGGGCACTGTAAAGAGATCAAAGGGCTTGCACGCACCTGACAGCTAACCTTTAATTAGATCTTATGGCACCAGCTGTGTATCAGGAAGGGGAAAGACTAAGTTATCTCTAACTGATTTTTGGGAGGCAAAAACAACCCTCCCTCCATCCCAGCCTTGGCAGGCATTTCTTTTTTCTTTTTTTAATGTATTTTTGTTTTTCAGAGAGAGAGAGAGAGAGAGAGAGCGAGAGAGAGAGAGAGCGAGAGAGAGAGCGCATGCATGCACAAGCAGGGGAGGGGCAGAGAGAGAGGGAGACACAGATCCGAAGCAAGCTCCAGGCTCTGAGCTGTCAGCACAGAGACTGATGCGGGGCTCGAACTCATAAACTGTGAGATCATGACCTGAGCCAAAGTTGGACACTGAACTGACTGAGCCACCCAGGTGCCCCCTTGGAGGGCATTTCTAAGGTATGTACGTTAATCTCCCAGAGGGCCTGGAACACAGCCCGAAGACAAGTCACTGAGAGAAGGTGAACAAGACAGAGGGCCAGAGATGGAGTCAGTACTGTCAGCACTCCTACCTACCTCACCTTACAGAATAGCTTCATTACCCAAAATAAAATCCCTCATTTTGCCCCTTGCAATCAATCCCTTCCCCATCTCCAACCCTGGAAACTGCTGATCTGGTTTCCCTCCCTATGGTTTTGCCTTTTCCAGTTTAATTTTTCAGTGGTTTACAGTACTCCAGCTGTGCTTATGTTTAGATATGTTGGCATTGTTCCCTGGCTCTGAGACGCTCTGTTCTGCTTTGCATTTTTTCCCTACCCTTTTTTTCTTTAGTGACTTTTTTTCTCTTTTTCAGTTATTTCTATTCATCTACTCTCAAGCTGACTGATTCTTTCCTTGGTTCTGTCAGAACTACTCATATGCAAACCAAAGATACTCTTCATTTCTGCTTTTTCTCACTTGTAATCTTTTTATTTAATTCTTCCTTATAGTTTCTATCTTTCTGCTAAAACCACCCACCTAATTTATCATGCTGTTAACCTTTTTCATTAGAGCTTTCAATATAGAAATTATAGTTATTTTAAATTCTCTATCAGATAGTTCCAGCATTTGTGTCATATCTGAATCTGATTCTGTTGATTGCTTTATCTCTTGACAGTACTGTGGGTATTTCTGTTGCCTTTTTGTAGGCCTCCTGATTGGTGAAAGGTGAACATCTTGTGAAGAAGAGGAAGGAGTGAGGTAATATTTTTTTTCAAGTGGCTCCGCTCTGGGCGTGGGAGCTCCCAATGTAGAGCTTGAACCCATGACCCCAAGATCAAGACATGAGCCAAGATCAAGAGTTGGACGCTTAACCAACTGAACCACCCAGGTGCCCGGACATAATTATTTTTATGCCTAGGAATGGACATGTCTTTTCTTTGGTATCCCTTTAGGGTAGGGTTTTGAGTTAGTCCCATCAGAAGTCAGGCTGGGTTTGAGGTTTATTACGGATATGGCTGCCCTCAGCACACAGTCTTCAAATGCATCTACTGGTAACTTGTGTTTAGAGGGAGGGTACATTTGCCAAGGTTTCTCTCAATGTCTGCTATACTCTCAGCTTTAGGTCCTCAGTTTGTGCTGTGCCCCGAAGATGGTCTGTCCACATGGTCTGACCACTCTTCCAGCAGAGCAGTATTCCACTGTTACTTGTTACACCGACCACCGTGGTAACAGAAGGTAGGAATATAGAGATTTTGTTGTTCTGATTAAGCATCAATCTTAGTCACTGAATTCTCAAGTTTCAGTGGTATGTCCTCAGTGCACCTTCCCCTCACCCAGCTGTGGTTCTGGATCCAACACGCCACCCATGGGTAGGTTTGATCCTATTCCCTAATCCCAGATGCAATGGGATTTTACCAGTGCCCTAAAGGCAACAGTAATTTTTTTTTTTTTTTTTTTTTTTTTTTTTTTTGCTTTCCCCACTAAATTCATTTGGTAAAGGAGAAAGGGAAGATAAGGAAGGAGGGTCCTGGCAGAACTTCTGGCTCCATCTGTAGCAGCTGCTGTTCTCCCCAAACTCTGCACTACCAAAGGACACTTTCTCGGGAATCTCAACTATCATTTTTGGGAACAGCCGGTAGAGTTCATAGAGAAAAAGCCTGGAGGTGGATATAAACTCTCCTTCTAGGTGCAGCCTCCAGGGACTTCACACTTTCTTGCCAGCCCTCATTCAGCACCCATCATTCCTTTAACTGCTCTAGCTAAATTCTTGCCAGTGCCCAGGTAAGCAAGAGCTCATGTCTCTCCCTGCAGGCATCTGTTTCTCCTCAGACTTCAAGCTAGTTGGCTGCCTGTAACTTACACTCTCTGATGGGTTCCAAAAAAGTAATAAACCTGCAGTTGTCCACCCATTTTTTATTTTGTTGCGTCATATTTTAAGGATAACAGCAATGCTTTTTCTACAGCACAATTCTGTTGTTATTAATGCCTAAACTTCTTTGCTAAAGGATAAGACTATGAAACCAAATTTAAAGTTTATTGAGAAGTCAACATAAAAGCAACATTCCGAATTCCAAATTAAAATACCCTAATACAGTTTTTAGTCTTAAAACCTAATTAAAGAGTTTTGGCTGTTCAGTGATGTGATTTTTTTTCCAACTGCTGATATAATCAAGAAAAGTCTCATTATTTCCCTAACAATAAATTCAAAACTTAAGTTGTAATAATGCAGCTAGATATAAACCGCACTGAGAATTCAGCCTAATAAAAAACACAAAACAGCTGAAATGATTTCTTAAAAGCATTTACTTTACATTTGACACAATGCTTTGAGAATAACAATTATGTATTCAGAGTCCCCATAATTTTGTTTTACAAAATATTTCCTCAAATCTCTCGGGAGATTACTACAGGGTTAAAAGCTGTCTTAAGATCAAAGATCAAATAGAGAAAAAAACCCTATAATTCTCTGTAGCAACTCATAGATCTTTCCCATCTGCTGTGCAAAAAGGAGGTATATGTTAAGTTTGAAAAAAGAAAACCTTTTTAACTAGAAATGACAGTAAACTGAATCTGGCAAATGTTCAAAGAAAATTTTTCTATATGAGATTCAACTCCTTTTTGCCAAAATATAAAAGATGTCAACAATGGGAAAATAAAATCAAGTCAGTAAATTACTGTCTCTTATTTATAACTTTCTTCCTGCAAATACATGATCAGATTTCTATTACAAAACTACACATAGTAAATGAATTTTCAACCATGAAGAGGACTTCATAAGCACAAGTTCACGGGTGAACGATAAGAGACAGCTGGAGCAAGACATGAAAAACGTAGCTCACTCAGGGCCAGAGAAATTACTTTCCTAGTATTGGCCAACAATTCACAAGTTTCCCTACACTTTGCTTAATGTAAAAACCTAGAAGCCCTGTCCTGTATCTTTACCTTGCAAACAATCAAAAAATTCCCAGAAAACAAATCTTTTAGGACAGAAGAAGCACTTTTTTGTCTCCTGAGTCAAATGCTCATGGGCATACCTACAATTACAGCCTTTGATACCCATCAAAGCATTCTACAATGGGGTCTGGTTCTTTTTTTTAATGTGACCTTACCTTCTGTCTCCTCTCATAATCATGGAATTGTACACTTAAAATGCGTGAATTTCATGGTGTTTAAATGATACTGTAATAAAGTTGCTTAAGAAAAAAAGAAAAATATTACTGGATCCAATGTTACTGAATCAGTGAGTGAATCTACAAATAATTCCCATTCTCCTTTCCATATACAGAGGTGTAGACAGGTCTCAAAAAAAGATGAGGTAGGTGGGGAGAAAAGTCTTTTCAATAAATAGCACTGACACAACTGGATCTCCACAACCAAAAGAATGAACATGTACTCCTCCTTCACCCCCTAAGTGAAAATTAACTCGAAATGAATCAAAAACTAAATTGAAGTACTATGACTCTTAGAAAGAAATGCAGGTATAAATCTCAGTGGCCTTGCATTAAACAGTTTCCTAAATACAACACTAAATGTGCAAATAACAAAAGAAAAAAATAGATAAGCTGGACTTCATCAAAATTAAAAACTTTTGTGCATCAAATGACACTATCAAGAAAATAAAAAGGCAACCCACAAAATGGGAGAAAATATTTGAAAAATCATATATCTGATAAAGAACTAATATCCAGATTATATAAGGAACTCTTTCAAGTCAACAGTAAAGAGACAATAACTCAATTAAAAAATGGGCAAAGGATTTGAACATTTCTTCAAAGAAGATATAAAATGCCCAAGAAGCACATGAAAAGATGCTTAATATAATTTATCACTAGAGGAATGCAAATCAAACCACAATGAAAGACCATTTAACACCCACTAGAATGGCTGTAATAACTTTTTAAAAAATGGAAATAAGTGTTGAGGATGTAGACAGCTGAAACCCTCACACACTGCTGTGTACAATAGTGCAGCCATTACGGAAAAGTTTGGCAGGTCCTCAAAGACAGAGTTATGATATGACCCAGTTATGATATGATATGACCCACTCCCAAATACACACACACACACACACACACACACACACACACGAAATAAAAGCATTATATTCACATAAAAACTTATTCACAAATGTTTCCAACAGCATTACTCATAATAGAAAATGGAAAAAGAACTCCATCAACTGATGAGTGGATAAACAAAATGTGGTGGTATATTCATACAACGGAATATCACTCAGCCATAAAAAGGAATTTATTCACAATATACACAAAATATCAAATCATTACTATTGTATACCTGAAACTAATATAATGCTATAGGTTAACTATAGCTCAGTTTCAAAAAAAAAAAAAAAAAAAAAAAAAAAAGGAGGAATTAAGTCCCAACACACGCAGGGTGGCTGGCTGGCTCAGTCAGTGGAGCACAACTCTTAATCTCAGGGTCATGAGTTCGAGCCCCACTTTGGGCGTGGAGCCTACTTACTATAAAAAATAAAATCAAATAGGGGCACCTGGGTGGCTCAGTCGGTTAAGCGTCCAACTTCGGCTCAGGTCATGATCTCGCAGTTTGCGAGTTCGAGCCCCGCGTCGGGCTCTGTGCTGACAGCTCAGAACCTGGAGCCTGGAGCCTTCAGATTCTGTATCTCCCTCTCTCTCTGCCCCTCCCCTGCCCACACTCTGTCTCTCTCTCTCTCTGTCTCTCTCTCAAAAATAAACATAAAAAAAAATTTTAATAAAAAATAAAATTTTTTTAAAGTACTAACACATACTATAACATGGATGAACCTTGAAAACATTATGCTAAGTGAAAGAAATCAATCCAGAAGGTCACACATTGTATGATTTCAGATATGAATTGTCCAGAAAAGGCAAATCCACAAAGACAGAAAATAGACTAGAGGTTGCTAGGGGGTGTGGGAGAGGAAAGTTGGGAGGTACAGCACTTCTTTTTGGAGCGATATAAATGTTCTGGGATTAGACAGTGCTTGCACAACACTGAATATGCTT
Source organism: Neofelis nebulosa (assembly GCF_028018385.1). Lineage (NCBI taxonomy): Eukaryota > Metazoa > Chordata > Mammalia > Carnivora > Felidae > Neofelis > Neofelis nebulosa. The sequence goes on along the minus strand of NC_080796.1, from coordinate 10,299,348 downwards.
AAGAAAAAAATGTACACTTTAAAATGGCTAACGTGAATTTTATGTTATATGCATTTAATCTCGATTTTTGTAAAAATGGGTAAAAAAAAAAAAAATGGGAGGAAGGAGCAATGGCTCAGTTTGCAGACTCTCCCTGAGAACAACTGTGACCCTTCCCTTGGACCACAATAAACACCTAGTCACAATAAAGTGGGCACACTTTATACCGCTGCCAAAGTTTTAAGCAGACACGAGTCAGGCAAGATTAGAGAAGAATGGCCACAAGATGTAAAAGGCAGTAGGAGCTCATGTGTTTGCTGACAGAGGCAGATCTGAATTTGGATGGTCAACAGTGGCCTTGAAGAGGAACAACTATACCAGCAGTCCCACATGTAGATGCTGGAAAGCAGGTTTCCTTAATAATTAGCAACTGCCAAACTTTGGCTTCTACACAAGATTAGAATAGGATTTTCAACATAGACAGCTGCAACCCATTAGTGAGATGTAAAATCAATTTCGTAGGGCATTTTTTAAGGGAACTAAACAAGAGATTAAAGATGAATAGAATAAAATATATACCACATCACAGCAATGAAGGTGTTATTTACTGATTTCAGTTATAAACATACGTGTGTTTGTACTAACTCAAGATATAAAATACATTTTTATGATTTCTAGTCCAAAAAAAATCTGAAAAGAAAGTCTATAATAGATAGTAAAAAGCTTTGCTGCAGACCATTAACATACATAGGATGAGAAGTATAGCATAGGGAAAGTAGTCTAATATTGTAACACACTTATCATGGTGAGTATTTCATAATGTGGAATCACTATGTTGTACATCTGAAACCAGAGTACCTGTTGCATGTCCGACTTTGGCTCAGGTCATGATCTCCTGGTTCGTGAGTTCGAGCCCCGTGTCGGGCTCTGTGCTGACACAGCTCAGAGCCTGGAGTCTGCTTCAGATTCTGTGTCTCTCTCTCTGCCCCTCCCCGGCTCATGCTCTGTCTCTCTCTCGAAAATAAACATTTAAAAAAAAATGTAAAACCAATTTAATACTATGTCAACTATACTTCAATTAAAAATTTAGAAAAGGAAAAAAAAAACAACCCACAGATACAAAACAATCTATTAACTTCTTCAGTAAATAGGATTTAAAAATTATGTATTAGCCCATAAGAAATTGCATCTAAAGATTTATTACATGAAATATCTATAAAATAAATTGCTAAAATTAAAAACTTTCACATGACTATCATTTTCCTACTAACTTTCCCATTTTTGGAGTTAAGTATGTAGGTACAAAACAAAAAGTCTAGAAACCAATCGGTTTCCATGCTTTGGTTTTTCATCATCATCAAAGCCCCAAACTTTGCATGTTACAACTGGAAAAAAACTAGTATTTTTATTGTCCCCTTCTGAAACAGTTTAGTATATATGCTACCGAAGTAAGCATTCTTTTGGGGACAGCTTAACCACTCCAACTTATTACATTCATTGGTTAAATATTTATTTTAATCCTAAATCTGAAGTGAGTCTGTGGGTTCCTCTTCCTCAGTGCACATGAAATGGAATTCTGGCAATTCACAGAAGAACTGGTGATTCCCATGTGTCCCAAGTGCAAGTGCTCCTCCAGTGACCAGGAGGGATTAAATATTCAAGAAAGTTTCTCTCAGGGAACCCGGGTGGCTCAGTCAGGTGACTGACTCTTGATTGAAGCTCAGGTCACAATCTCACAGTCGTGGGATCAAGCCCCACGTCCAGCTCCATGCTGGGCAGGGAGGCTGCTTGGGTTTCTCTCTCTCCCTCTTTCTCTGCTCCTCTCCCACTCATGCATGCTCTCTCTCTCAAAATAAATAAATAAACATTAAAAAAGAAAAGTTTCTCTCAAATGTTCACAAACAGTGCTTTTGTTGCTTCTTACATTCCTGTTTAATTGTTTCACAAATCAGAGACAGTATTTATACTACAGAGGATTGGAAATACAACCTCAATTAAATTTTATTTCAAAATTTAATTTTTATTTCATATTAAAGAGTTTTCTTATGACATAGTATCTCAAGTCATTTAATATTTAAAAGTAAAAATACATTCCTTAATTAATAAGCAAGCTGCAACACTTTCAACACAAAGGAAGGCACACGGGGTGCTAGTGACACTGTGGTGTTCAATTTGTAAAAGTGCATCAACCTGTAACATATGCTTTTACAGGAACTGTATATATATTAGACATAGATACTATATACTATATAAGATGGTTCAATAAAAGGTTTTTTAAAAATTGATGTGTTTATAAACAAATCCCTTGTGTGGGTGTTTTGAGTTTTGAAGAGGATATTGTTGCTATTGTTCTATTTTGGTTTTTATTTTTTATTTATTTTTTAAGGATTTTATTTTTATGTAATCTTATGCCCAACGTGGGGCTCAAACTCACAACCCCAAGATCAAGATTCGCACATTCCACCAACTGAGCCAGCCAGGCACCCCTTGTTTTGTTTTTTTAGATACGTTTATTTTCTGTTTCTAAATTTCTCTCTTCAGATATAAAGAAAACTTCTCTGGCTCCATGGTTTTACTCAGCAAATCATCTCCACAAATGACATACAGCAGTTCTGACACATTCATGGGTTACACAATAAACCATAACCGTGTTTTGGACCCTCTAGATGGGCGTGTCCAATAGAACTCTCTGCAACGGTAGAAATGGTCTATATCTTCACTGTCCAGTACAAAAGCCACTAGCCATATGTAGCTACTGAACACTTAACATTCAGATATGTAACTAAAATACTCAATTTTTATATTTAAATTAATTTAACCACAAGTGTCTACTAGCTATTGTATTGGACAGTGCAGTTCTAGGTAAAACCTAGCATATTCTGCTTTGCAGACAACAAGCTATGCTTCATTTTTGTTACTCATAGAACATTCTGAGGTACCTGACTCACAGTGACTACTACAGTCACAAGAAGCAAGGATCTCTGGATATTTCTTCCCCACGTTTGAACACCATCCTTCTGTTTTATTAGTATCAAAAGACTGCATTTAATAAGTCTATAAATTTAAGACTAAAATAATTAAAACAATCTAGAGAAACCACCAAAACATTCCACTAATTATAGGCAAACAGGCTGCTGTATGTACACAGAAAATAGGAGACCTCTTTCACATGGGGAATTGATACTTCAGGCCTGAATATGTTAAGTAAGGCTGTAAATTACTAAGTCTAAGACTTTTCAGCAGTAAACCCATGAGATCATGACCTGAGTCGAAGTCAGATGCTCAAGCTACTGAGCCACCTAGGCGCCGCCCCGCATTCTAAGATTTTTAATATCTTAACATGAAGACAATAGTTACTACTTTGTATTTTGAATTTTAAGTTCTGACAGAAATTTTATCACCATAGCAAAAGCCAGGATTTTGATCCTTTAACCCAAATATAATTCATGAGAAATAAAAATGTGATTGGCAGATCACCTAGTATTACCTCAGACAGCTAAAAACCTAATTCAGATACTTTTCAAAATAGATTTTGAGAGAGGTTTATGATGATCAGCCATCCTATAATTCTACATTTTTTCCATCAATAACTTAACTATCTCAACACCAAATGTCACCCCTATATGTTGCAATACTACCTCAAAGTACAGGAGGGGTAATCCTCAATTTACCCTTTGGCTGAAAAAAGGTTAAACATTATTTCTTTTTTTTTTTTTCCCTTTTCTGTTTTTTTTTTTTTTTTAACCCCAGTATAAATAACATACAAGTTAAACATTTCTGAAGGAAGTTAGGAGAGTTTTCAACAGCATTCTTTAAAAAAAGAAGAAAAAAAAAACCTTCACTCAAATAGTCACGTTTAGAGAGAATGCGGAAAGTGTTACACTGTAAACTAATAAGAAAAATAAACAGAAGAAAATAATGCCATCACCCAGAAAGACAACCACTGATAAATCAATACACACATAAAAATATATTTATTTTTCAAGACCTAGGATACCATTTTGGGATACCATTTTGGTGGCTCAGTCAGTTATGCATCTGATTCTTGATTTCGGCTAAGGTCATTATCCCAGGGTCATGGGATTGAGCCCGTGTTGGGCTCCGTGCTGAGCATGGAGCCTGCTTAAGATTTTCAATCTCTCTCTCTTGCTCTCTCTCCCTCTGCCTCCACCTCCCACTGCCCCTCTCCTCCACACTCTCTCTCACTCCCTCCAAAATAAAATTTAAAAATTAAAAAAAAAAGACCTAGGATACCATTTTGTAATTTACTTTTATCATTCAATATGATCATTTACCTATGTCACTAAATATCATTAAAAATGAACAATAATAGGGGCTCCTTGGTGGCTCAGTAGGTTAAGCGACTGACTTGATTTTGGCTCAAGTCATGATCCCAGGGTTGTGGGATCGAGCCCCACATTGGGCTCCATGCTGAGCGTGGAGCCTGATTCTCTCTCTCTCTCCCTCTGCCCCTCTCTCCTGTTCACACTGTCTAAAAAAAAACAAAAAGAATGAATAATAAAAGATACCTGCCTCATATTGACTACCTACCGTATGCCAAGAACTAGACTTAGCATTTGCCATTAGTTCTTTCATTCTCATAAGAATGCCTGTGAGTTTCTGTGCTCACTATACTGATGAACAAACTGAATATAAGTATTTAATGATGTTTAGAGTCACAGGGCAAATATAATCAGAATATACTTTTTTTTAATTTACAAACTCAAATTTATAGAAGTCTTTTCAGGCAGAACCTATTGATGTAGGAACCCTCTCCTCAAATCAACAAGTACATGTCTATGAAAAAAAAGAAAGACTTTGGAGGTCCAACAACTAAGTTAAAATAAAGCAAACATATTTAAGGTGAAGCTGAAAATCTTGATTTTGATGCAACAAGAAAGGAGAGTCTCATGTTTGACTACTTTACTGGAACACAGAAGGTAATTCAAACGACTGCAGCAGCACCAAAAGCTTTCAGAGAAAAGGTTCACGAAATCCCCTTCATAATTATAGGGTTGGTGCTTTCTCATCTGTGACCACCTTTCTGAATGTCCTGGTATACCCTTCCTTTGTACTTTCCTAAGAGAGGAAGAAATCCCTCCGTGAATGGAACAATACCCTCGATGCCATGTGTCGTAAGGTTATCTCTGCCTGTTGCTTGGTTTAAAGGCCACTGAGAATGATGCACGCCTGTTGGTGGGGTAGGAACACGGTCCTCCGATCTGGCCATATTATGCGGAAGCAAATTATAGGTAACCCTTAATCTCCATTCTGTACCCCTCCCCTTGGCCTTTCACAAACAAGCACATTCATGTGCAGACATGCATAGGAGGAGGAACTTTTCTTCCCCCAAGACTTTGGAAGAGCTCACTAGGATACCCAGAGGAAGAGCCCTGAAGAGTAATTATTAGAAGTAAAATTCATTCTACAGTGGTCCTTTCTTAGATCTTATTCACGTATACTAACTTATTCAAGTAAAAAAAATACCTTTGTTTCAAGGTCACTTCACCGCCAGAGCAAAGTCATGGTCTGTAACAAAGCTGCAGAATTTATGATCACAGTGGCTCCGGGTTATCCCATTTCCCTATCACCAGATTCCTGTGTGAAAAGTACCACCAGTGCACCACCTTGACAAGCAAACGGAGGTAATTTTAAAACAGTAAGTTGATATTACTTGTTACTAATGAGACCTTTATTCAAGAATTGGCCACGTCACTCACTCCTTTTCTGAGCTCATTGGAACTTTAAAATCTGCAAGTAATTGGACAGCATCCTAGTGGCTCACCAGAAGCACTGAAACAAAGAATGGCTTCTCATCTTCCCTAAATTAACAATATTGACATCTTAGGGTCTAGTAACTTCACATTCATATAGAAAATACACTCCCCTAAAGCCTTCTTGTCTGAAAAAGCAAACAAAGAAGACAGCCAGCAGTATGACATTCAAAACATTTAATTGTTATGTAAAAATAATAATATTGTCATTGATGAAATAATGCTTAACATTCAGTGGCCATTTACTTTTGCAAGGTACCTCCTCAGCATGTTGCATACATTAACTCATTTAGTGTCCACAACAATTGCCTACGCTACATTTTACTGTCAACCCCTTTTTGCAGATGAGCAAATCAAGGCATACTTGGCCAATAAGTTACACAGCTAATGAAAGTCACAGCCAGGATCTGAACCCAGAGAGCCTGTCTAGGGCTCACAGTCTTCTGCCAAAATGCCCATGCTATCATGCCACCTAGACTCCAAAGGCTTCCTTTGTATTTTCCATTTAATAATGAGTTAAAGCTGAGTTTCCAAGCCACTCTCACTTACCTTCAATCTATGAAATAGAATTTGAGAACTCATGGAACGGTTGTGAGAATTCCATGAGTTAGCACACACAAAGCACTTATTACGGCACATAATGAACATACTATAAACACTGACTAATACTATTACTAGTCTCTTTTTTTCACTACTTTCTCTCGGATGTCTTTGATGTTTGCATATCCATTCATTCAGTCAACAGGCATATAATTCCTCCCATGTGACAGCCTCTACGGGAAGCACTGAAGAACCACAGATAATACATGCTTTCAGAGTTCTCACAGCTTGGCTGAGGAATCCAGTTCACACACCCCCACGTACTGTGTCATGTGACAAGTGCTATCATATAGGAGTGCTATGAGAGCAAGGGGTGCTGCTGAGTCCTATCGTGACGTGCCTTTTCATCAGGCAAGGAAGGGGTGATGTAATAATCCATTAGAACTAGAGCACAGGGGACAAAAGAAATGGACGCTTAAGGGAAATTTTCCATTAAAAGACTACTGAAAAGGTTTGGTGAGAAGAGGTAGAATAAGTAAAAGTCATCACATAAAAAAATGAGAAAAGGAAGGACAATATTAAGATAAAGAAATGTACTGATGTGGACATGGAAAACAGTCGGAGGTCAAGTTAACTCTTTCTTTCTTTGAACTGGGTATTCAACTAGGCCAGACGTCTACGGCTTCAAACGAACACATGCTATACAGGTCACCGGTGAAGCACAATCATTAAGGCAAACACTGGCTCTACTCTCTCAAAGCTTCTGTGAGATGAGCAGGGCAAAAAGGGAATGAGTGGATGATCACAGGACATAAACTCAGGTAGGAATCTAATGCCCCGGGAAGGAAAGTTAGCTTTCCCGCTCTCTGCACATGCTGGCGTGTCCCCCTAACTTCAGGCCACCCACTGCACTTCTCCTAGGATTCTTGCCTACCAACTCCCCATAAAAAGCGTTCCATGTACCCAACTCCAGACTTGAAGTTCCACTTCAAGTTCCACTGTATTGACAATGTTCTTATTTAAATGAAAAACTTGTGGTAGCTCTATTTTGGGTATTCCTTGTAGTTGTTTTGTTTTTTACTCTCTTACTTCCTGCATCAACATTGGAGTTCACCTACACATACTCTGGCATAAAAAAGTTGTTCAATTTCCTCTTGCTAATTAGTTCCACTAGTTTCAGCAAGGAATAAGATTATAATAAATGCTAAGCTCTGTTTAATAATTTTTAGTTTGATCCTCCAATTTGGCATTTCTCCATGTGCTGATGTGGGGGCAGGTGAGAGGACACAGTTGTCTAACAACATGTGGTTCAAGTCCTCAGCTTTTGCACCTCTGAGAGAATCTTGTACTCTTCTGATATTTTTAAGGTTGACAACTTAAATTTTTATCATAAGTTTAATGAGGATGTAATTTCCATCACAGTATGTATGTATTTCGTTTTATTTTTCCAGCTTTATTGAGGTATAACTGACAAAAATCATCTATTCATAAAAGACATATGGACACATCCATCACTTCACATGGGGTGTGTGTGTGTGTGTGTGTGTGTGTGTGTGTGTGTGTGTGTGATGAGAACATTTAAGATCTACAACCTTAGCAAATTTCAAGTATACAATACACTACTATAAACTAAAGTTACAATGCTATTCATTAGAACCCCAGAACCTATTCATCTTATAAATAAAAGTTTGTACCCTCTGACCAACATCTCCCCATTTCCCCTATCCCTTAGCCTGCCCTTGGCAATCACCATTGAACTCACTGGTTCTATGAGTTTAACCTTTTTAGATTTCACATATAAATGATATCATACAGTATTTATCTTTCTGTATTTGGCTTATTTCACTTAACATAACATCCTCCAGGTTGATCCATTTTATCTCAAAAGGCAGAATTTCATTCTTTTTTATGGGTGAATAATATTTCACTATATATATATATATATATATATATATATATATGTATTTATTTACATACATATACACACACATACATATATATGGGCATACATATATGTACATATACATAATAAATATAATTATATACATACCAAGGAATATATGTATTTTAATCATATTATTGTTGCAACACTGGGAGCTGTAGATTTCACTCATTTAATGAAATATGTCCACTAAACAATCTAATTGCTAAGTCTGTCCTCATTGTCAAATCAATAAACTAAATCAAACTTACTTTCATTCAGAAAAGCCTGACCTCATTTTTCAATTCAAATAAATGTACTAATCTGCCTTCTCTGCAAATTTCCCTACCCCCTATACACACACACACACACACACACACCCCAATCAAGTCCAATTCTAAAAGAAAGAAATAAAGCATGGAATCCTGCCATGAATTTGTCACCAAGATAAATTAAGACTCTGCCCCATCTATGATTCTGACCAAAGCTCTCTCTGCTTTACTATTTATAAATTCTCATTCAGGAGCTAAGAATTCTTAAATGGTCCCTTTATTGGGAGAACCAGAGGATTTTGCTCCCTGAGGCAATCAACTATTGAAAGATTCATGCTGGGTAAGAAGCATGACCTTCTCTGTCAAGTGGGAGAAAAGCAATTTGTGAATGGAAAGGTAGGAAAGGAGAATCAGCCAGCCACAAGAGCTCTCAGGAAACCAATTTTAGGAAAGTAAATACATACATTGAGCATCTAAATACCATTAAAACTATTTTTGCATGTAAAATCCCTGAAAAGTTTCCATGAAACCCCAGGCACACATATACCCTGGTTTAAAGACTAATCTAAGAAACAGCTCCAGAGCTGAACTCAAATTGAAAGCCAAGGAAATGAACTGTGAAAACTGTCCAACATAATGTCCTAAGCACAGAAGCAGAATCACGACACAAGACTGAAATCTTTAAATATGTAAGTACAACATAGGGGTGCAGAGTTCAGACTGGAATCACCAAACACAGGGTCTGGATTCCAGCTCTACCACTTATGAGCCATGTGACTTTGAATAAATTCCTTTATCCGCCTTTGTTTTCAGCTTTATTGAGATATAACTGACAAATAACACAGTGTAAGTTTAAGGTACACAACGTAATTATTTAATATTACCACAATAAGGTTGGTTAACACATCCATCACCTCACATAGCTACAGTATTTTGCAGGGGTGAGAACCTTTGAGATCTATTCTAGCAACTTCCAAATACACAATACAGTCCTGTCAACTATAGTCCCCATGCTGTACATTACATTAGATTTTACATCCTATAACTACTGAATTCACTTATTCTAACAGTTATTCAGTGGAGTCCTTAGGACTTTCTATATATAAGACCATGTCACCTACAAACAAATAATTTTATTTCTTCCTTTCCGATTCAGATGCCTTCAGTTTTTGTTCTTGTCTGACTGCTCTAAGACTTACGGTTCTACGTTGACTAGGAGTGGAGAGATCAGATTTCCTTGTCCTGTTCCTCATTTTAGAGAAAAAGCTTTCAACATTTCACCATTTCAAAAATACAAAAATCACACAATCATTTCAACAGATGTAGATAAATCATTTGACAAAATTCAATATCCACTCCTGAAAAAACTCTCAACAAACTAGGCTAAGGATCATACCTCAACATAATAAAGGGCACATGTGACAAGCCCTTTATTTCCTTAAGGCTCAGCTTCCTCATCTATAAAACACAAGTGATGATGACGATGTCATGAAGAGGATGGTGGCAGTGGTGACATAGGATCTTATTTTAGTGGCGCGCTGAAATGTTATGAGGATTGAATGAGATAACATGAGGCACTTAACACCAAACCTAGCATGTAGTAGACACTCAGTAAGTACTAATGGCCAGCAGTTTGGGCTAAAAACCTTGTTAACAGTCAATGCAGACAAAATGGAAACATACTGTTTTCAATTACAAGTCTGTCCTATGTCTCTACAACTGCCTTCCATGGATCTAACCCCAATCAGACCACATTTAAGGAAGAACATAAAAAGTTTCCCTTCTTACTAGTCACCTGAGGGATAATAAATAGCACTAAGAAGATTCTACTATTTTAAGCCACTCACAAATCTTTATCTGAATTTCAAATTGTTTAAGGTGCCCAGAGTCTAATAGCATATGACATGGTTAACTACAAAGAAAATGAACTTAAGAGAGCTGAGTTAGAAAACCCCTACAGGTGTTAAGACATAGTCTTTTGCAAACCAAGAGATTAGGAATTTAATTTGCGGAAGTACGGAGGGGACTTCCAGTCATTTGTCTGGGAGAGCTTAGTGCAGATAAGAACTTAATTTGCCTGAATGACCCAGACTTAATATCACAAACATTCTCACTTCTGAAATGTGCCTGGAGCTTTGCCTTTGAGAGGACATCCAAAAAAATCAACAAAAAATTTCTAGAAATGAAGGCATTACCTTAGTAAGTCATAAAAAAAGATATTACTAGACGTCTGTTAAGACTGAATAACATGAACATATAACCAATGAATTTCTCCACAGATCAAGTTCACTCAAGATTATAAGCAGTTAATTCCATTCCATTTCAAACTTTGCTACCACTGGTTTTTTCATCTATACCTCCTCATTTAGTAAGGTAAATCAGAAGACTCAATTATATCAATTGCCTCTAAAAACAAAGAACAAATAATTAAACGGTGAAGATTCGGCAACCCAAAATCATGGCTTATTTTACTACAGAACAAACTATGACACTACGTGGAGTACTACACAGTATCACTACATGGAGCAAACAGCAAATAGGCAGAGAATCAAGACATCACAATGCTACACCCGTAAGATAATGTGTTACACCTGGGTCCTAGAAGCAACTCTGGAAATATATTTCTCTAACAAGGTGCAACAATTTACTATATAAATGAACATAATCCTCCAAAGAACATCAAAAGTAAAAAAAGATATATTATCCAATAAACTGTGATTTGGGAGAGAAAATGTGCTAATCGTAGTAAATGTAATTTTCACATTAGAGATACGATCTAACAGGTACTGCTTTTCTAAACCCATTCAAGCTGGTTCTTTGAGCTTACAAAGGGATCTCTATGAAAGGCTTCGTTTCTAAATTTTCAACTAAAATGTATCTATGATTTAGACCGGTACCACACGGGGACAAATTTTACAGACTTTTTTGAAAAGTTGAGGCATGTAATGACACTGATGACACTGCATTATTAAAAGGAATTTCCTATTACTGCAGTAAGAGTAACTTAGAAATGGCATCCTAATGTTATGATACCATAACTCAGAGCAAGTTCTAGATCTTAAGCCAGATAGTTTTCAAGAAGCAATACCAAATCCTACAAATAAAAATTTTATTGAAGTGTTAAAAGCTTTATAATCATCACATCATTTCCTCTGGAAACTAGAATTAACTGTAAGGTAATCTGTGATGTTTTGCCTTTATCTGAGAAATTGGATAGGTGATTAAATAAGTGAATTACAGTGTGCACCAGACTTTTTTGGTCCTATTAACTTCCTTAATGTTGAATAACGAAATGCAGTAGGAGAAAAGAATACTTGTAAAATCAATACCATAACTGATTGCTCCAAAACAGAGAAACTGACTACTGGCTATAAAAGCCAGAGGAAAATATCAGGCTTATGACGAGGTTAAAAAAACAAAAAAAAAAACAAAAAACAAAAAAAAATATTTGATATTATCAAACAAACACAACCCCTGTAGTTTCTTTCACAAATATCTGAGAGAGAAACAGTGAGAGAGACTGAGTCACAGCCACAAACCTGAAGTGGTTTCACCTGTCCTTTAAGATTGATTCTCTCGATACAAGGATGATGGTCTTTCCAATATTTCTTTTTCAAGCTTATAGTCTACAGAAATACCCCCATGTGTGAGCTAGAAGGACACGCACACATCATAAATCACGGTGGACAGACCAGCTTCATGCTCAGTCAATTCCTCAGTCAACACTCTTCCCCAGTCCAAGGCAGCCTCACCTCCTCTGAGGATTAGCTGCCACATAATCACCACTTGGATTGCTCAGTACTCTTCTTTCACATGCAGCCTTCTAAGAAAACCTTTTTCCTTATTTTCCTCCCACTTTTTTCAGATAAAAAAGTTGAAGGGAAAAAAATACAATGATCACTAATATGTCCTCCCCCAGATTCAACATCTGTTAATTTGCCACATCTGCTCCATCGCCCCAACATACACACGTGTATGTTCTTTTGCTCACCCATTTGAAAACTGCAGAAATCCTGATAACCACGCCCAAAACCTTCAGCATGGGATTTGTAAGAATAGCATCTCTAATATGATCACATGTTATTATCCCACCCAAGAAAATAAATAGTAATTACACATTATTTACTATGCAATCTGTGTTCAAATGTCTCCAATCAGCGACAGAATGTTTGTTATCACTTCCCCCTTCAACCTGGATCCAATCTAAACTCATACATCACAAGTGGTAATTATGTCTCTACAGTTTCCTTTAGTCCAGAAACTCACTCACTCTCTCTCTCTCTCTCTCTCTCTCTCACGCACACACATACACACACGTTTTTTATGACAATGACTTTTTCAAACGTTCCAGAAAACTGTCTTATTAAATGTCATGCATTTTGAACTTATGTGACTTTTTTCCTCTTGAGGTCATTTACCTTCTCTATCCCCTGTGTTTCCTAAATCCTTGAAGTTCAGCACAGGATTGGTTAGATTCAAGTGAAATATTTTTGCAAGAATATCTCAAAGTGGTGATTTTCTATCATTCATCTATACTCATGAGAAGGCATTCTTCTGCAGGGTAGAGGTTTCCTTCTTGTTTCTCTCTCCCCTCCCTCCTCCTCCCAATCCACTACTCTTTTTGAGTACCACTATAGATCAAATACTTTTACTTATTCCAAAAGCTACAGTCAAATATTCAAACTGTCCCAAATTTGACAACTAGGAACTTCTTTAAGCTGCTGGGTTTTAATACAATGTGATTTAAAAAGTCATCTCCTTGGGGCGCCTGGGTGGCGCAGTCGGTTAAGCGTCCGACTTCAGCCAGGTCACGATCTCGCGGTCCGTGAGTTCGAGCCCCGCGTCAGGCTCCGGGCTGATGGCTCGGAGCCTGGAGCCTGTTTCCGATTCTGTGTCTCCCTCTCTCTCTGCCCCTCCCCCGTTCATGCTCTGTCTCTCTCTGTCCCAAAAAATAAATAAAAAATGTTAAAAAAAAAAAAAAAAAAAAAGTCATCTCCTTTTTCAAAGGTTATTTCTCTACTAAAGAAAATCACCACTCATTCATTTAAATTAATTCAAAATTATCTGCTAAATATTTACCATGTGCCAGAGACTTTTTAGGTGCTGGGGGTATATTAATAAACAACAGAATCTCTACTATCATGGGCTTACATTATAGTTTCTGGAGACAAACAACAGCCAGAGAAATAATTAGGTAATATATCAGATGGCGGTAAGTGCACAGAAGAAAAATAAAGCAGCAGAGTGATGAAGAATGATACAGAGTATACATATTTTAGAGAGTACCCTTCTGATAAGATGGCATTGGGGAGAGACCCAAATGAATTTGAGGGAATAGCCTGTATCATCTGGAGGGTGAGAAACCCAGGCAATGGAAACAGGACAAAAACCCTACTTTGGGCGTTTCAAAAACCGTAAAAAGATAGTGTGGCTGGAGTCCAGTAAGCTGGGGCTACTTGTAGGAAGTAAGATCAGTAAAGAATGGACCCTAACATTTTCATATACTTGACGTGTAAACAAGATTGGTTTGTTTTGTATTTTTACCATAAAGTAATAATTTTTCAAGCAGGGGACTGAGCATGGTTCTTGAGTGGGTTGAATGGTGGCCCTCAAAAAGATACTAACATATCCTACCTAAACCCAGGAACTTGTGAATGTGACCTTATTTGGAAACAGGGTCTTTGCAGATCTCATTAGTTAAGATGAGGTCATACTATATTGGGTGGATCCTAAATTCAATGATTGATGTCCTTATAAGAAAATAACACACAGAGAAGACACGCAGAGACACAGACACACAGGAAGAAAGCATGTGGCAGCAGAGGAAGAGCTTGGAGTCTTGGAATTGCAAGCCGAGAAACGCCACGGAGCTGGGAGACACCAGAAGTTCAGAAGACTCAAGGATTCTCCCTACAGCCTTCAGAGAAGGCCCTGCCAACAGCTTGGTTTCAGATTCCTGATCTTCAGAACTCTGAGAGAATGAATTTCTCTTGTAAACCACCAAATCTGTGTTAATTTATTAAGGCAGCTCTAGGAAACTGATGCAGTATTTTGTTGCATGAAGCTTGACTGAGCATGGTTTTTCCGGTCCCGCTGGCCTGGATTCCACTCCTGCCTCTACCATTTCCCTACTTCCCAGAGCAAGGTGCCAATTTCATTTTCTTAACTATGAAACAGGACTATAGTCTAACCTGCCTGTGGTTATTAGGAATCCTCAGTATAAAGCAGTGGTTCTCTACTTTAGCATGGGTCACAGCCACCTGCAGGGCTTGTGAAAAAACCAACTGCTGGGTCCCACTCGGGGTTTCTGATTCCATGGGTCTGGGATGAGGGCTGACTGTCTGCACCAGTAACAAATTCCACATGATGCTGAGGTTGCTGCTCCTACGCTTGATCTTAGCCAAAAGGCCGAGAAGTGATAAGGTTGCTGCCCCTGAGAACACACCATGAGAACCAATTCATGGAGACAGGGATACAACAGATGTTCAAGAAACTATTCCCTCTTCTTCCTCTACTCTTCCCTTTCCAGAAGTCAAACTATCATTATCCTATGAAAATACATTTGAATATATATTATATAATCAATCCTATAGCAAGAAATACCCATCCCCAACACATACAAAATTGGATGGTGGCCAGACCATCTATAAAAATAGAATAATGACCCACAACTTGCAGCAACCAGCCCAGGAAGCCAACCCATTATCAACAGTAACCAGTACAGGAAGCCAGAGTACAATCTCTCGCAACCAGTTCAGGAAGCCGATCAATAACTTCCAGAACAATCGGCCCCAAATGACCAGGATTAATTAATAACAGACAGCTTCCTTCATTTGTCCTGCTTCTAACTAGCCTGCCTCCAGCTTCCTCATGCAAACAGCCCTAATCAGAGCATACCTGAACCACCCTTTTTTTCCACTATGAAGCTTCCCCACTCCACTGCTTGCCTTCGAATCTCTGCCAACTGAAAGTGATGATGGCGGACCCCCTTACTCTACCAAGTTCTGAATAAATAGCCATTCGTTGTTCTCATTTGGATGGTGTTCATTTTCTTCCACAACTAGGAAAGAAATAATTTTATTTTTGTGGCATTTAAAAAAAAAATTTTTTTACATTTATTTATTTTTGAGAAACAGAGTGAGACAAAGCGTGAGCGGGGGAGGGGCAGAGAGAGAAGGAGACACAGAATCTGAAACAGGCTCCAGGCTCTGAGCAAGCGGTCAGCACAGAGCCTGATGTGGGGCTAGAACCCACAAACTGTGAGATCATGACCTGAGCCGAAGTCAGATGCTCAACGGACTGAGCCACCCAGGGGCCCCTGTAGCATTTTTATTCTGTAACTTAAATATTCCTTCCAAGACAGAACAGTATAGTTGGGGGGTTAAGGGGGAGGGGTGAGGGGAGTTCTTGCTTTAGAACCAGAAAGACCTGGGTTTCAAAAGTTGACTCCTTTAGCTATGATGTTACGCAAATTCTATAATCTCTTTCAACATGAGTTTGCTCACTGATGTTCCCAGCGCAAGGAACACTGACCACCTACTATTTAGGGCTGCCCTAGAAAAGAGATGATGACAGTGCCCAGCACAGAGTAAGGGCTCAGTGAAGTCAGCTGTTTTGAGTAGGCTATGATTTTCACCATTGAAACATTTAATCCTGTGATTCACTAACCTTCTGCCATTAGGTTTGGAAGGTTTTTTTCATTTTGCTTGTTTTTTAAATTAAGTTACTTGGAGTATAGGACCAAGTCCCCCATCTTAGAAAGTAAAGGATGGGCAGTCTAGCATGGATATACTGTTTTGCCTACAAGTGAAAGAAAACCACCAAAACCACTTCATGTAAAATCTCAGGGACAAAACCAAAGTACATCCAGGATTCACAAGGGCTGAATCTGAACTGATAAATAAACCAGGTTACCCTCTCAGTAAATGCTTGGTTTGATCATTGCCATTTATCTCGCACCTGGCTTCCTCTGCTTACTCAGTCTGCACAGGGCCCTTAAAATAGCCACCCCAAAATGGTAATGATCTGTAACTCGAGGTGGATTTGGGTTACACAGGTGCAGCACCTGTCAGGTCTCATCTAATGGCTCAATTAAGACACAGACATTTCACTGCATCTATTGGATCTCTTTTCCCTCATCAAATTGTAACATACCAAAGACAAAAAGGGGATCATACTCAACTCCAAATCCCCAATACTAGCACAATGCCTGCCATGTTGCCAAATCTCAATACATTTTCATTATTACACAAAGAAAGACAAACTTAAAAATTTGAGAAATTTTACTTATTGGGATTCATTCTGAAAGATGTGCTAAAAGTTCTTATTTTAATTAGTGATTACATTCGAGTGAATTAATATAAACAGATTTAAATTTTACTTACTATAAAGAGAACTGTATTTACAAGCAAACAATTAGTGATTTAATTACGGCGCAAATTAATCTGGGTACATGACTCTACCACCACCTAGTGGAAGTAGATGTGTATTACCATATTTGAAAACAAGACAAAGACTCTAAATGAGTTGATGGGCCATGAGCAAAAACACATTTCAACCAGGCACCTGTTGGATTCTAGAAAGTATCCCAGGTTCCATGAGGACAGGCTTAGCTCACGTCTGTCTTGATTACTGCTGTATCACCACAGCCTAGGAGAATGACAAAGCACTTTGTTGGATTCCAATAAATATTTGTTCACTGACTGACTAGACTCTGGGATTAGGAGGAGACTGAGCTATGATCTTCAGGAAAGACATTCAGCCATCTAAAACCATTAGAATTTTATTGAGACAATGGAATATAATGTAGCGATTAAAAAAAATACTGAGCTATCCATTGAAAAGGCACAGAGAAAACTTAAATCATATTACTAAGTAAAAGAAGCCAATCTGAAGAGGCTACACATTATATGATTCCAACTGTGTGACATTCTGGAAAAGGCAAAATTATGGACATAATAAAAGTATCAGTGGTTCTGGAGCACCTGGATGGCTCAGTCGGTTAAGCCTCGGACTTCAGCTCAAGTCATGATCTCACAGTTTGTGGGTTCAAGCCCTGTGTAGGGCTCGGTGCTGACAGCTCAGAGCCTGGAGCCTGCTTTGGATTCTGTCTCCCTCTATGCCCCTTCCCCACTCATGCTCGCTCGCTCGCGCTCTCTCTCTCTCTCTCTCTCTCTCTCTCAAAACAAATAAATGTTAAAAAAAAATTCTTAAATATACATCAGTGGTTTCCAGGGGTCAAGGGAAAGGGAGGGATGAATAGGCAGGGCACAGGATTTTTAGGGCAGTGAAACAATTGTGTGCTACTCTGCTGATGGACACATGCAATCATACATTCGTTCAGACCCACAGAATGTACAACCAACTCCATGAGCGAACCCAGTGGGGGGATGTTGACAGTGGGTGAGGCTGTACAGGTGCAGGGGTAGGGAAATATGGGAACTCTCTGTGCTTTCCACTCAATTTTGCTATGAATCTAAAACTGTTCATTGGGGGAAAAAGTCCATTTTTTAAAAAATCAATAAGATTTTATACTCTTGACTATAGATTTCAAATGAGCAAACCTACATTTAACGCATACATCAAAAGTATGATATTGTTTTCAAATGCCTAAGTCTATGCTTAATAAATGTTACTTCTTCACCCCCATTGCACAACCCCAACTGCTAACACCTAGGTAGCTACCATCAAGTAGCTATAAACTAGCCACTGTTTCCTCATCTATAACATTAAGACAGCTAGACTAAATCTCTCACTCCCTTCCTAATTTAATACTCTTTTAATTTCAAAAAAAAAAAAAAGAAACAATACAATGTAAACTTTCCTAGCGTATAGAAAAAGAAAGAAAACTGTCAAATACTACAGCATCACACAGACACCAAAACCTGA
Source organism: Neofelis nebulosa (assembly GCF_028018385.1). Lineage (NCBI taxonomy): Eukaryota > Metazoa > Chordata > Mammalia > Carnivora > Felidae > Neofelis > Neofelis nebulosa. The sequence continues at coordinate 10,280,974 of NC_080796.1, read as the reverse complement.
CAAGGAACAGATGACAAATTACTGTCAAATCTCACTTACAAACATTAATGCAAAAACTTTAAAAGTTAACACCGAAAGAGCACAGAAGTGCTCTAAGTGAAAGATAAGCTATGAGCACAATGTATTCATTCCACTGATGCAAGAAGAGTTGAATAGTAGGAAATTTACTCATATAAAGAACCATATAAATAGAAAAAAGAAAAGTTAATGATCATCTCAGTGTATGCCAAAAAGCATAAGACAATTTTTTTTTTTAACATTTATTTATTTTTGGGACAGAGAGAGACAGAGCATGAACGGGGGAGGGGCAGAGAGAGAGGGAGACAACAGAATCGGAAGCAGGCTCCAGGCTCTGAGTCATCAGCCCAGAGCCTGATGCGGGGCTCGAACTCATGGATCCTGAGATCGTGACCGGAGTTGAAGTCGGACACTTAACTGACTGAGCCACGCAGGCGCCCCAAGACAAAATTTTTAAATCATTCCTGATTTTTAACACTTAGCAAAGTAGCAATAGATGACTATTTAATATAACTGAAAAACGCAAAATTTTATATCGGTCCAAAACTCTCTAATATTTCATTGGAAACATGACTGAAACATTAAAATAACGAAGCATCAGAAGGAATGAAGCAAGCTCACCATCATTTTTTTTTTAAGTTTATTTATTTTGAGAGAGAGAGAGAGAGAGAGGGTGCATGCATGTGCACGGGCATAGAAGTCAGGGAGGGGCAGAGAGAGAAAGAATCCCAACCAGGCTCCATACTGTCAGCACAGAGCCTGATATGGGGCTTGAACTCATAAACGATGACATCATGACCTGAGCCAAAATCAAGAGTCAGACGCTTAACCCACTGAACCACCCAGGAGCCCTCACCATCATGTTTTAACTTTGATCTAGAAGTATTAGCCAATGCAAGGGAAAAAAGATATGCTTTTTTTAATTCATCAACCATTTTTATGGTGCTTACTATGTGCCAGACACTGTTTTAAGCACTTTATAAATATTAATTTAATTCATATAATCTTCATAACAATCCTATAAAGTGTACTATTATTATCCCATTTTACAGATGGGGAGATGGAAGGACATAGAGAAATAACTGGCCTAAAGTCACACACTAGCGAGTTACTGAAGGTGCCATAAAAACCCAGCCAGGGAGTGGTTCAAGAGCCCAAGCTCGTCACCACCACACTATATAAATCTTTATACTGGAAAGAAGAAAAAAGTACCTATACATTCAGATGTTATGACTGTAGCTAGAAAACCCAAGGGGGAAGAAACCAAAATGCTGTTAGAAATGAGCATTTAGTAGAGTGGTTGATTACAAAACATCAAATAAATAAGCAATAGTATTTTGATATGTTAACAACAAAAACTTAGAAAATATATTTATAATAAAGGTGCCCTTTATACTAGTGACAAGAAAAAAAAAAACCTAACTGGAATTAAAAAGAAATATACAGCTCCTATTTGAATAAAACTTTACATCTCTGCTAGTTTATCAGTGAATACGACCTCCAAATGAATAGGAAGTGAGATATTCAAAAGACACCAAGGGCTCCTCAAGCACCTAAGCTACAAGAGTAGCTTAAAAGAAGATACTTAAAAGTACCAAGCTTAAAAGACCCACCCTTCCCTTCCCCCACCTACCACAGGTCCATGTGATCAGGTAAGTAATCTGTTTATACCCAATTTAAGGCCAGCCCTCAACAACTGTAATGTCTTGTGTCACCAGCCCAAGAGCATGGACAGGATACAGAGGAGCTTTTCGGCAAATTATTAGTAAGCCTCAACTGTGCTCACACAACTGTGAACATGTTTACTACCTGAAAAACACCAACTTTCCAAACAAAGAGACAGAAGGGGAAAATCTAAAAGGTACACGTGGATCTTCTCATTGCCTCCTATTCTAGTTAAGGACCTTGACTAAAGTTGAGCAGTTAATGCCCAGATGAAGACAGCTGCTTCCGCCCAGCTGACTCACATTAGGTCCATGTGTGAGAAAATTGTTCACACTGCAGAAAGAGAAATCCTGAAGAAATACAGAAATATGCTCCCTGAAAAGTAAGGCTCATTCAGCTATGAAATGAGTTGAGAAGGGAAACTGCAATTCTCTCAAGGAAATATTTTTATAGGACGGATATGCATCCATAAAAAGCTGTTGTGCATTTTGATAGGGTTAAATGCCTTCAGTGTCAAGGTGAGGCCCATAACTTCTCAGTCAGCCAAGCAACCAGTCAACAATTTACACAGTTCCTACTATGAGCACAACTCTCTGCACCACTTATAATGAAACATAAGATATGGTTCCATCAAGGAAAATACTGATTATATGGTTGGGGACATAGAATAAACACACAAAGAGAACACAAAGCAATGCATGAAATAAAATAAGGCTAACTAATAATAGAAGAATTTCTCTCTGCTTTCCCATATATGTTTTAGGAATGAGAATACAAAAAGCAGTCAATCAGAGCAGAATTTTATTTCCTCCAACTTTTAGAAGCCGAGAGGATTTGGAGCTTTTTAAGAATATAGAAGTAAATAACCTATAGCAATGGTAATAACTGATCAGAGATTACCAAAAACACACTAAAACCTCAAAGAAATCTCAGTAATATTTATTCTCCTGCTTCATTAAAGCAGTCACTAAGTAATCTAAACACTTCTATACACAAGTCACTGTGCATGGCTCCTTTGAAGAAGCCAAAATGAAACAGATAAAAATACACCAAGAATTCTTACATAAAACAACAGGACCAGTTGTTCTGAGGGCAGCTCTTTAACAATGAAAGAACTGGGACTGAAATTCTTAAGTCTGCAAATGAAAAGAAACAGTTAGCTGTGTGTCTGTTTATGTTGTGAGGATAAAACCCACATACGGGGTTAAATCACTGTCCTTCCTAAGTATGGGACACTTTACAACACCACAAACTTACAACTGAGGAAGTACAGTGACGGTTCACATTAATTCAATTCAACAAATATGTACTGAATTATATTATGCTCAGTGCCTGAAATGTGAAGTTGCCTAAGATATGGACCCGGTTTGCTGTGTTGCTGTCTTTAAATAAGGATACAGCCAAGTCCAAGTACTCGATCTGAAAAAAGCTCATGTTACAGAGTTCTCTTTTTTGGGAGGTGGGGAATTACCTTTAAAAAGTAAGGTTCCTTGAAACAGTCCCATTTTTCCAATCATTAACTACCTAACCAAGAAGCTAGAGAGCTGGAAAATCACTACATTTTACTTGTAAGAACTGAGCAGAATAATGAATTGGAAATAAAAATTAAATACCTCTAAACCTAAAATGCTGTATTGGTTCAATGTAAAATTATGGCAGCCGACATGTACAAGAAATTTTATTTACACAAAATCTATCACACAAAGCAAGATATACCAACTAATATTTCACTGCACTATTAGTAAGTGTAAAGAGGTTTCCAAGTAAGAAATGTGCTCTGTTAAAAGCTTTAGGGAGACGGAACCTCCCAATCCTGCAGAAAAGGCAGATACAGCCTTGAGGCAAAAATGCTAGGAAGTGACAGAATGCCTTCTTTACAATTTGCAGCTAGGTTATTACCCATGATAAATTGATAACCATTCATTAACTTTGAGAGCAATAGACAACTGGCAGGCTATTTCATGCCTCAAAGAATTTATGGCAAAAATGACAGGTGACTTTGAATTCAGAAAATAAAATGGATTCTTGGAAATTGTTACTTTCATGCATTCTTCTTCTAAATAAACTTGGAGGCAGATACAGATATTTGCTGTGGATAAGAATTAAAGGTCATGATTTTCCACATCAGTGACAAAAGGATTAATGTTTATCAGTTTCATCAGCCTGTCAATCAAAATATATATGTGAATCAGGCATTAAAGGTATCCCAATACAAAATCACTCTGGATCATAAGAAAGAAGATTACACAAAATATACATTAATAACGTAAATTAAAACAGGGTGCAATTAAGATTTAGGGACTGTGTTTGCAGGTTCCCCTCAGCTGGCACATCCTTGCCTCCAACCACAATGCTGGCGTTCCCTAATTAGGGTTTTTGTCTGGTTCTTTTTTCTTTTAATCCTCCCTGTTCCCAAACTGATCTATACATAAGGCTTCAGCTATCAGCTATACTCAACTATCTCCAAGAAAACCTCTCCCTGAAATAAAATGACTGTCACCTCTAGCTGCATATTAGCATCACCTCAGTCATTTAGAACATACCAAGCTGGGTCCCTATCCCAGGTTATTTAAATCAGAGTCTCCATGTGTAGTGACAGGGCCTGGTTTTGTTGTTGGTTAGTTTCTCTGATGAGCGGTCACGGTCTAGGCCTACTGCTCCTTCACATACATCCATCACGCCAACCCTCTCCTGATAATCTCCACCTGAATATCCCATAAGCACCTCAAATTCTCTCCTAGCTGACATACTCATCCACCAGCACTAAACTAGAGCTTTTACTCTCCCTCTCTCTTAACTGACCACAGGAGCATCAGGCAGTCCTTCCTCTTTGCTTCCACAGTACTCTGTCCATGCCTTCATGAAAGCATTGAATACGATTTATAGTAACTATGTGTATGCCTATCTCCCCTGTAAGACTGGGTAGTTGTTTTCTGTTTGTCTCATCTTAGCCCTCAAAGCATCCACATATGACTGGTATGAGGGTGAGTGATAACCAAAAGCCGAATTTCTATAGTCAGGTTTAAGAAGTAACTACAAGACTAGAAAACTGGAGACACGGCTAAGGAATGATGAACCAGACAGACACAGGATCAGAGTCACGAAGGACACAGAGGAAGGGCATGGTGTACCTAAGACCCAGCTTCATTAGCCTCTACCGTGTACATGGAGTGGACCTGACTGATGAAATCTGACCCTGCACTGAAGCCAAACAGCCCTAAAATGTCTACCTCCCCAGATTTAAGCTCTTTTCACCCTCACTGCCACAGCCTGTAGGCACCTCCATCACCTCTGCCTAGACTTTTAAAAGAGCATCTTAATTCATGTCCATATGGCCAATTTCTTGCCACCCCAGGCTGAGACTGACCACAGAGTGACCTGTAAAAACCAGTCTCCTCCCATTACTCCTTCATGGGAAATTCTCACGTGGCTCTCAGAGAATGATGTCCAAATACCCTACCATGGTCCAGAAGGCCTTTCTCAACCTAGTTCTGACCAGCCCCTTCAGCTATTCTCTTACCATAACCAATTCACACTCAAGTGCTCTCCATCAGGCCACAACCTGGTTCCTGTACATAAGATGTTCTTACAGTAAAAATGCACAATCCATTACCCACACACACCCAAATTTTACAAAGTCTGCTCAATTATTATTAAAGGCATACGATAACCTCTTCAATGAGGCTACAGCAGAGGAACACTCCCATGCATTTACTTTCTCTTTCCAAAAGTTTTTCTGGAGGCCCTACTATGTGACAGGCACTGGCATAAACAATCCTATAGTACTTGGTTCAAACTTGAATTATGATGTTTATAATGTTGTACTAAAAATATTTGTGTTTTTACCTCCTCCATCAGTCTGTGTTTCCTGTAGATAAGAACCATAATTTCTGGTCCAGCTCTCTGATTTTTCTGACTTCAGTCCAAGAGCGGCCCAAGATGCACGAAGACTCCCTCGAGGGCAGTTCATAGCTATAGCGGCCCCTGGATCAGACTACAAGGACTGATATTGAAACAAAGGCTCGAGCCCACATGGAGAATACAAATAGTGAACCGAATAGTGAAGAAAGGTCGAAGCAGGTCTTCATCCCAGATAAGAAGGACACAGGTAAATGTGACAAACAGGGCATGGAAACTGGGTATGGAAAAAACTAAAGACTAATTTTGAACTAACATCATGAATTCAGCTCATCTGTGCGTGACTTGATACACTTTGCTGGAACAGGCTCACAACCTTCAAAGGGCAAAAACACTCTAAATACACTACATTCATCTTTGTAACCATCCCACAACCTAACCTAGTACTAGGAATGGATGCTGCAAAGTGTGCTGAATTGCCACTTTTGCAAGCAATGATCAAACACGTACACGTGCACACAATGCATTCATATGACCCAGAAGGTAAAACAAAGCCATGAGAAACACTAAACTTCAGAGCAGGATGACAGAAGAGATCTAGTCTAAAACTAGTGACTTGAGATTACTAACACCTAGCATACAGTACATATCAAAAGACGAATTTACTAATTCTACCATATACAAATCACTAAAGCCTGGACTGAAATATAAAATCAGGAGCCCTGGACATAAATTGTCTGTCATATGGACTGAGCATCACAGAAAACCATTCCATAGCAAGGAAAAAAAAAAAAAAAAAAAGGCAGCCAAACAAAGAGAAGAAGAGATGAAAAGAAGCAGAATAACATGCCTGGGTTCTTGAAGGCTTTCCAGTCCCTAGTTTCCAATCCTTTCCCAAGTCACAAGACACACACCTGCCCTTCAGTTCTGACAGACACCCTGAATCCTTTTAATATATTCTTTGCTTAAGCTAGCTCCAAGCTGGTTTCTGTTACCTGACAACAGTAATACCACAAGTACTTTGCCTCCGCTGCCTTAATCACATCCAAGCACCATATTGCCAAAAACATCTACTCCTTTTATAGCTCCTATTTCATTTCTTACTCTTCTTTCCAACCAATTTATTCTATTAATATCTACTGATCACCTGCTTCATGCCAAACACTGCTAGGACCTGGCAACAGAGTCCCTGCACTCAAGTTCACAATCGGCATAAGGACTTCTTTCAAACCACAGTCCTTGACCAATTTGTAAAATCAATTTAGTCAGTCCCAAGAAGCACTTTTTAAAAATTTGAACATAAGAGAAAAAAGACAGTGACAAAAGGTAAGGTTAAATATTGTTTTCTACAACTTTTGCTCCAGTTACATGTATGTTGGTACTGGATAACAATGCTGTATGTATTTCTTACTGTGAGCCATGAACAAACAATTTTAAAACGACCAATGGGTCCCTATTTCCTAATAACCTCAACAAACTCCAAGGAAGAGGGCAGACAAAAGTTGTGCCTTAGAGAATCCATTAATGCTTTAAATAATAATAAATAATTTTAATTGGCATATCCTTAGTTTGTGTTGATTTTACATGCTTGAAAACAGTTATCAGTTTGCCTCAAGTAGATTAAACATTCCTTCTTGTTTAGTTTTAATTAGCTAAGCAAATCCTTTTCTCTTTGCTTTAAACAGTACAGAGAAAGTTCACATCAGCATGTCAGAATTTTTATAAACTCTTAATTAGCTAAGTATAAATTTAGTAAATTTCTGCCATACTTAACAATGAATGCTGACCAAGCAAAACCCAATCATCATCAGGGTAACTATTCAGCTACAAGAAATGACAAGTTAGCCTGGAAAAAAGAGACCATGAGGCAGAAGACAGCTATGTTAAAATATTATTAAAGGCATATAAGGACTCTAAAGCGTTTAAAGTAACTTCTGAAAAACATTAGTTGAAGAGAATGTGAGAATAATACATCAAATAAGCCTTGGCCATATTCTCATATTTCTTATATTTTCCAAGTATCTTGAGCCTAAGAATCTGAGTTCAGTTCAAGGAAAATGAATTAAAACATGTTTATTCTCTATTGGCTGCCAATCTTTATCAGATAGAACTTATGGTACATTAGTCCACAAGAATATTTACTGAACACCCAGTATATGCTGCTCTAGGAATTACACAGAATGCCATAAATGACATGGAATGTCATGAAATACTTACATGTTAAAATCCATTATAAACATTTAGGACAACTTTAGTGGCAGAAAATAATCATGTCATAAGAATGTTCCCACAGAAAAACAAAAACCTATCATACAAAGTATGGAAGTCTATTTTCATGTTTTTCAAAAACATACACATATACATACCACTTATTCATCCATTTGGTTACAAAGAAGTATGTAACTGAAGGTGAAGAAAAATATGTGTAAAAAACTGAAATTGAGGGGCCCCAGGGTGGCTCAGTCAATTAAGTGCCCAATTCTTAATTTCAGCTCAGGTCCTGATCTCACGGTTCATGGGTTCAAGCCCTATGTCTGGGTCCCTGCTGACAGCACAGAGACTGCTTGGGATTCTCTCCCTCCCTTTCTCTCTCTGCCCCTCCCTCGTGTTCATGTTCTCTCTCTCTCTCAAAATAAATAAACTTAAAAAAGAAATTGAAATTGATAAAATGTACTCATATTTTTTTCTGCCACAAGGAAAGTACTGCCATTACCTGATTTTCACAGTGGCACATACTTCTAGCTTCACAGAACATCCATGTACATTCTTGACATCTGAATGAATGAGCATTCATTCTCATTTAGTCTAAATTAATTGCAGGTCTGACTAATTCTAGGTACATAAAGATGAAGGCAGTCACAATTTAGAAAAAGCAAACACATAAACCTAACTATAATTTAATTCACAAAGTACAACAGAGAAGAATATCTCATATGGTGTGATGGGGAGGGAAAGGAAGGCTTTTCCATGAAAGAAGTGAATTTAAAACAAAGGGGAGGAGGCACCCAGATAAGGTATGTGTGGAGACGCAGGGAGGCCTGGCATTCTGAGCCCAGCCAAGAGGAAAAGAATCAGCCTGCTGGGTGTGCAGCAGGGCAGGAGAACCACCTCCAAGCAATCTGGTTATAGCTGAAACAAGTTCAGGGCAGAGACAAGATAAGCCTGGAGTTAAAGAAATGGTCAGATTTGGGGCACCTGGGTGGCTCAGGGGGTTCACCGTCCGACTTCGGCTCAGGTCATGATCTCACTGTTCGTGAATTTGAGCCCCATGTCGGGTTCTGTGCTGACAGCTCAGAGCCTGGAGCCTGCTTTGGATTCTGTGTCTCCCCTCTCTCTCTCTGCCCCTCTCCCACTCAAGCGCGCGCTCTCTCTCTCTCTCTCTCTCTCTCTCTGTCTCAAAAATAAACATTAAAAAAAATTTTTTTAAGGGTCAGACTTTATGACCCTTTTTGGACTTCATAAGAAATCAGGATCCAGAGAAATTTCAAAAAGCTCATTCTGATGGCTGGCAGAGGATGGATTGGTGCATAAGAAATCAGGAGGCAGTAAAGTCACTTGTCAGAGTTGCTGCATGGGGTGGCACCCAGGAGAGATAATGAAGGCTGGAACTGACAGTGGGAGGAGGCAGGAAAGAAGGAGAACTCGAGATAAACTTAGTAATAGAGAGTAAAGTTAGCCAGGCTTGCTGACTGACTGGAAAGAGAGGAGAGAAAAAGTCAAGAGGTGGTTCAAGATGAGGCAAGGAGGGATACATGGGCACAGTAAGGATTTTAAGCCCTGAACTACAAACAATAGCTAGGAGGGCAATAAGATTGGGTACCAGGTGATGAGTCAGGAAACTATGGCAGAAATTTAGGCAAGAGGCTATGGGATGATGGAACGATGGTTCTGACTAGGGTGATGACAGTGGTGATAGTGAAATAAACATATACTTGAGAAATATTTCGTCGCTAAAATCAATGGGATTTGCTGTCCATCAGGTTGATGGGGCAGGAAGGAGAGACGACGTCAAGAATGCCCCCCCAGATTTCTCATAAAGGCAAAACAGTGGTACCAATCACTGAAAGAAAGTGGAAGAAGCAGATTTAAGAAAGTTTGAGAATATACAGTGTTTTAAACATGTTGAATTTCAAGCACCTCTGAAATATCCAAGTAGAAATATCAAGTAGACAGCTGAATATAAAGGGCCGGAATTCAAAAGAGTGGCCTCTTCACACTGAAAATACAGTTGGGGGAATTATGTGTATATAATCAACTGTAACCATGCCTGAAATCCAGAGGAAGAGGAAGAATATGGACCGAAAAGATGGCCTACAAACAGGCACTGAAAAGGGCTAAACTTCTAACGTTTGGATGCGAGGTGAGGGTAACCCTACCAAGGAAACCAAAATGGCATCTTCACTTGTAAAAAAAACCTTTTGAGAAATTTAATTGTGAAGGAAAGGAGATAAAACAATACATAGCCTTAAAAGGAGATGTATAAGGTAAGGAGCTGCTGTTTTACTTGTTTCTGATGGAAGACAATGGAGAGACAGGTTAAAGATAAAAGAAGGGGCACTCAATCGCATAAATTCCAAGACGGTTGACATATAGCATCCAGCAGCCCCACAGAGGGATCAGCCCCTCCTCTCCAAGAAGATGTCTGTTCAAACAACAGTTTGTGTGACTCTAGGGTGGTGGCTGAGGAAGCGATCCTGGAACCACACAGTTTCCTCCAGATTCTCACAGTTCTTCCAGCCTGTTGCCACTGAGGTACAAATGGTCCTCTGTGGCCTTTTTTTTTTTTCAGGGATCTGTGAATGTTTATTTATCAATAGTAATATCTTACTTGGTGCCGTATGTGAAAGCAAAGAAAGACAATGGTTGTGTCATACAATCTTTTTTTAGCTTGATGGAGGGCATCTGAGACTGTCACTTATTATATCTTCTTGCTTTAGGAAGTAAATTCCTCAAAAGTGAAGAGCACAAAACGCAGGGAGGGACAAAATATAAATAAAATGAAAGCCTCTCAACTAAACCTCTTATTTGGTTTTCCAGATGCTATATCTTTCAAGATGGTAATAAGAAGAAGACAGAAAAATACCCTCAACAACAACCAAAAATCATCACATGGTACACCTTAAACTTACACGGTATGTCAATTACGTATCCATAAAGTTGGGAAGAGGGGAATGCCCGGACACCAATTAAAGGTTTCTTGTTAAAATCTGTTTCATTAGACCCAATGGATATGACAGGAGATGGTCTTCTATCAAATAATTTGGATTCTCCATCTAATGACTTGAATCACTTTGGGAAAAATAGACTAATTCACAAATCTGGTACCAATGCACGTGTAGGAAAAACTGTCAAGTGCTATCACCTGCAGATGACCAAAACCTGACAGCATCTACTTTTGAAACTATGCCAGAAACACTGCTAATAACCTCTCCCATTGCACAGGAAATCAATACTGATATTAAAACATAAGGAGGGGCGCCTGGGTGGCGCAGTCGGTTAAGCGTCCGACTTCAGCCAGGTCACGATCTCGCGGTCCGTGAGTTCGAGCCCCGCGTCGGGCTCTGGGCTGATGGCTCGGAGCCTGGAGCCTGCTTCCGATTCTGTGTCTCCCTCTCTCTCTGCCCCTCCCCCGTTCATGCTCTGTCTCTCTCTGTCCCAAAAATAAATAAAAACGATGAAAAAAAAAAAAAAAAAAAAAAACATAAGGAAAGAAGTTCAAAGTTGGGAAGAAGTGCTGGAAGAACACCTATTGTTGAAACAATGGGGAGCTGGTATCACTCCATTATTTAGGACAAGACAGACACACAACACTGGACAAAACTGAGTTTTCATATATAATAGTATGGCCCCTCTTTACCCTGACAAAAACTACACAATATGCCTTTTTTACATTTACATACAGTTAAGTTTTTGATATACAGTTCTATAATTTTTCATGAAATGCATAGATAAAAAACAGTTCCATTATCCCCAAAATTCCCTTGTTGTACTCCTTTGCAGTCAACCCCTCTCTCCCGCCCTGCCCATGCCAAATGACCTTTTGGGACACTGTGCACACACTACTGGGGTCCACAATCACAGTCATTTGTCTTTGGCCATTAAGAGATGGTACCACATGGGCGCCTGGGTAGCGCAGTCGGTTAAGTGTCCGATTCAGCTCAGGTCGCGATCTCGCGGTCCGTGAGTTCGAGCCCCGCGTCAGGCTCTGGGCTGATGGCTCGGAGCCTGGAGCCTGTTTCTGATTCTGTGTCTCCCTCTCTCTCTGCCCCTCCCCCGTTCATGCTCTGTCTCTCTCTGTCCCAAAAATAAATTAAAAAACGTTGAAAAAAAAAAAATTAAAAAAAAAAAAAGAGATGGTACCACAGAGATATATGATAGCCTTTTCGTCCTATACCCAGGCCACTGCCTACCTACTGCCCATTCAGTGCCTTCACAGTCCACTACCAGAGCAAAAGACAACTTCTAGAATCACCGTATGACAAGTATCTGCCAAAAAGAACAAAGAGTATTGTCATATGTGGTCAATTTCCTTGCCCAACCACTGGAGCAGCCTTTGCTGCTGGCCATCTGCTTTCCACCATCACCACATCGCCTATCTACTACCTCCCGAAAAGGTGAAGTCTCATCAACTACCTCTTTAATCTGTATCTTTTTACTTTTTTGACAATTTCTCTTGGTTGGAAAAAGCCTTAAATATTATAAATTTCACTATCTCCTAGTCCAGGCTTGGTGTTAGTTATATTAATAAAAGCTAAAGAAATTTACAAAAATGGCTGGCTCCAGATTGGGGAGGCAAGATACAGGATAAACCTGGAACATTTTCTTGTGCCAGAGAGTAAGAAGGTGTTCCAAAAAATGATGGAGGAAGATCAAAAAATGCAGGAGCCAACATGAAGGGGCTCCCATGAGTCAAATCTGTGACAATTTCAGCATCAAAACAAACAGAACAATAATGGATTGTAACCCACTGAATAAAATAGGTTTATTATTTCTAAATTATCAGTATGAGTCCATACCAATAAAAATTAGATAAATGAGAAGGGGGGACTCCTCCTTTGAAGGAAATAAACACTAATAAATGTGGGGAGTGAAGAAGTTAGAAAACTATTATTTTACAACCATCACAGTAAATACTGGTTCAGGCAAAAACCAATCATAAGCAGATGCTAAATAAGGGGGGGGCGGGGGGGGGGGATGATGAGGATTTGATGTTTTCACTGTCTCAAAGTGTCTACCCACAGACTGGCTTGTTAGTTACAAGGGGAAAAACTGTAACTACTAATCCCAGACAGTACCCTAACCAGATGATGAAAATTTCACCAATGAGGAACACAGGGACATTGTGTGCCTCCTGATGTGACATCCTGAAAAGGAGCATCACTTATGCAGTACTCTGGCTGGGAACGAACAATCCAAGTCTCATCATCAGAAAACATCAGACAAATCCTAGTCTAGGAACAACTTATAAAATAACTGATTTGCATTCTTCAAAACTACTGACATCAGAAAAATATTAACGTCATAACAGACTAAGAAAGGCTAAGGGACTATTCCACATTAAAGGAGACTAAAGAGTCATGGCAGCTGCATGAAACATGGGATCCTAGAATGGATGCTGGACTGAAAGGAAAAAATGCAACAACGGACATATTTGGAACCAGTGGCAAAACTGGAAATATGGAAGAGATACAAGTATTGTGTGAATGTTAAATTTCTTGGATTTGATTAAGCATACAGTGGTTATAGAAGAGAATATCCTTGTTCTCAGGGAACACACACTGAAGTATTAAGTAAAGGGACATTATATATGCAAATGACTCTCAATGGTTTAGAAAAAAAAAAACAACTGTGTATGTTTGCAGATAAAGAAAAATAAATACAGGGGCACCTGGGTGGCTCAGTCAGTTAGGCGTCTGAATTCAGCTCTTGATCTTGTAGTTCCTGAGTTTGAGCCCTGCGTCAGGCTCTGTACTAACAGCTCAGAGCCTGAAGCTTGCTTCAGATTCTGTGTCTCCCTCTCTCTCTCTCTCTGTTCTTCTCCCTTGACTTCTCAAAAATAAACATTAAAAAAATTTTTTTAAGAAAAATAAATACATATAAAGCTAATGGGGCAAAATGTTAAAATTTGCTGAATTTGGGTAGAGGACATATGAGAGTTCTCGGTACTATTCCTTCAACTTGTCTATAATTTTGAAATTATTCCAAACTAAAGCTTTTTTAAGTGGTTTGCCTAACTTTAAAACATTTTTAAAATAAGAATACATTTTAAAAAATAAGAATGCATTTACACTTCATCTATAATTTTAAACATAATTAGCAAGCTAACAAAAGATACTTTCCAAAAGATACTTTCCAAAGGAAAAGATCTAAAAATCGACGTGATATAAAGCACAGATAAATATTTTATGAGAGGATTAAAGCTCCAGCTAGCACAGCAATTATGCACTGGTGCTCAGCTTATTGTTTCAGTTGGATTTCATTTTGGGCTCATCAGGGATCCCCCGAGTAAGATTAAAACACTTTATCTCTTATCTATAAATAGATCATTACATTTGAATACAAAATACTTCTATAAAAATGTAGGAAGACTATTCCTAAAGTCAACGAGGTTAAGAACAGCACAGGCACCAAATCTATCTCCTAATCTCATTAGCCTCTAAAAGCTAATTAGCAGGAAGCACAATTCAAATACTGAAAGTGGAGGACATTCACTCAGACCAATCTTGGGAACAAAAACCTAAAGAAGGTGTTATTTATGATGTCTTCTGCTATGAATAATTCTATTTCAAAAAATGTAAGCATTCGACCGAAATACTTGATTTTAGTCTTCTAATGAATCCTGATGTTGTTTCAGTAATAAAAATATGGGAAGGATACAAACTAAAGGTTAATTACTGAACACAAGCCACAAAGGGCCTCAAAAACAAAAAAACAAAACAAAAAAAACAAAAACCACTCACCACATTTCTACAAACACACTCACCTGGCACCCATACAGAAAGTGCCACAGGAGCACCTGGGCAGTTCAGCAGTTGAGTATCCCACTTCGGCTCAGGTCATGATCTCACGGTTCATGGGTTCGAGCCCCACCTCGGGCTCTCTGCTGTCAACACAGAGCCCACTTCAGATCTTCTGCCCCCCTTCCCTCTCTGCCCTCCCCCACTTGGGCTCTTTCTCAAAAATAAATAAACATTAAAAAAAAAAAAACAGTGCCATATGTAAAAACAATAATCAGATGCTTTCGACCTCGTGAAAAAGGGCCCAGAAAAGTGACAAGCAGCCTTTTCTGCAATTTAATGAGTGGGCATTCGTCCATAATAGACCGAAGCACATTTTGGTTTTAAATTTTTAATCAAAGAATATATAGCATATGGTTAAAAAGTCAAAGAGTACAAAAAGACTCCCTTGCCTTGCTCCCCCAAAGGCAATCATATTTTAACCATTTCATTTTGAGAAGGTAGTTGCTATCCTTGATTTTCTAAATGATAATATACTTTTAAAACTATTTCTTCATTCTTCACCTTTAGATATTATGAGACATTATCTGTTAGGACGTGACGCTAGAGCCACCTTCTACTTCCCAAGAATGCTCTTCTCCCTTTCTCTCAACATATATCACTAATTTTATGTTATTATGTTGGTTACCTATAAAATATACCTCCGTTTCATTTTTTGTTCTATCAACTGCAAAAGATCTTGACTCCTTCACAAACTAAGGCTGTCAGAACCTGTTCCTGTTCTTCTACATGTCTTCCCAACTTCTGTCAGCTGTACCTTTTTTTTTTTTTTTTTTACATTGTCACGAGTTAAAATTCATTACATAGCCATAGTAAGTTTTACATGCAATGTCTGTAGCAGTTCTTAGAGTGCAATGTGCATCAGAAGCACCTGGAGAACTGTTAAAATACAGACTAACAGGCCTCACCCAGTGAGTTTTTGATTATGTCTGGGGTGTGGCCTGAGACTCTGTATTTCTAACAAGTTCTCAGGTAATGTGGACACTACCAGTCTGTGAATCTAACGCGGAGAACACTGCTCACCAGAGGATCAGACAGTACGTTAGTTAAGATTACATTTCATTCCCTATGGTGGTAATGTCAAGATCCTTCTGCCACTCAAAAAAGAATGGTCCTAGTGCCACAATGAAATGCAGTCTTTCTGCCTACTACCAATTGCTCCAAAGCACACTACACGTTCTGATTCATACTTAGATCACAATTTGTTGCACTATTTCCCCCTTGGAATTTGTTTTCCTCTATGCTTTGTGTGGTGTGTGTGTGTGTGTGTGTGTGTGTGTGTGTGCACGCGCATGCGCACATGCTTTTTACTCATTCTGTCTATACCTTAGATTAGGAAAATGATGGCCTTCTCTCCTAATTTGAACCAAATGCATGTTGCAAACAGTCATTGTGGGATTTCATTGCACCACAGAGAGGTTTTATTGTTTCCTGTATATTTAAGAGTCATCAGTTTATAGGCAATGTATTAAGAGATAGCCATGGGTTATCATTAGGGCATACACTTGGTAATAGATCTGTCTCAGGCTCTTTACCTTCTGATGTCACAGAATGACAAGGAAAACTTGCCGATGAGATATACAAACTTACTTATAATTGACTCTCACCTGTCCTTAACCCAAAAGGAGAAGAAAGGATGGATCCTCATCAGAAGGAATGTCCCGCAGTGTCACATAACCAGTAAAAGGCAGCACATGAAGGGAAGGTAAGCCTGTCTCAGCAGTCTGTGACACAAGGCTCTTTTGGTCAGATAAGAAACAAATCTTCAGCACAGTGAGGAGATCCTAACAGATGAGCAAATACCCAGGTACTCTGGAAAAAATGCTCAGAATTTCCAGCTGCTATCAAATGTGTCCAGAACCTTCTCTCTCCAGGCCCCCTTACAACTCATCTAAAGTTCAAACCAACACCTAGAATACCATAAGCAAACTGCTCACAGTTTTAGAACTGTATTCTAATTTGGTCAGTCACCTGGTGATCACCTTAAGGGAGTCTCATATCATACTTAAAGCCAAGAAAAATGGACCTAGAAGGATTGCCTCCACTATGGAAGGTACTTAAATGCATGACACTAGATGAGCTCACCTATGAAAAGAGCACCCAGAGACAAGAAGATCCAAGACGGTCCCCTGAGACACTCCATATTTCATGGGCAGGTAGAAGAGGCAGAAGCAGCAAGAGACTAGGAAGACAGGGAGGTAAGAGGGAAACTAAGAAGGTGCAGTGTCACATGCAAGGCAAGAGAAGTAGGTGTTTCAAGAATAAGGGTGACATTAACCATCAGGGAAATGCAAATCAAAACCACAAGGAAATACACTTCTCACCCCCTATGGTGAAAATAAATGTTGGTGAGGATATGGAGAAATTGCAACTCTTGCACATGTTGGTGGGAATGTAAAACAGCACAACCACTTTCAAAAACAATCTGGCAGCTCCTCAAATGATTAAACATAGAATTACTATATGATTCAGGAATTCCAGCCCTAGATACATGCCCAAGAGAAATGAAAATATATGTCCACTCAAAAACTTGTCCATGAACGTTCACAGCAGCTTTGCATACAATAACCAACAGGTGAAACAACCAGCATCCATCACCAGATGAATGAACGAACAAAATGTGATATATGCATAAATGGAATGTTATTCAGCCATAAAAAGGAATGGAATTGATACATGATACCTGATACATGGATAAACCTTAAAAACATTATACTAAGTGAAAGAAGATGTCCAGACGATACAAAAGAAAAGGCTGTCCAAAGTTTTCCCTTTCCATAGACATTATGTGCCACGTGATAGAACATAAAACTTCCTATGAAATATTCTTGCAAAATACTGAACCTGACACTGATCAAGCCTAGATCCAACTACCAATTTATAATTTACAGGGAAGGAGGAACATGTTAAATAACAGCATGGAGATATAATCAGAAAAATCCAGATTTGGGGAAACTCTAGAGGCAGAAAGAAAGAAAGAAAGAAAGAAAGAAAGAAAGAAAGAAAGAAAGAAAGAAGGAAGGAAGGAAGGAAGGAAGGAAGGAAGGAAGGAAGGAAGGAAAGAAAGAAAGAAAGAAAGAAAGAAAGAAAGAAAGAAAGAAAGAAAAGAAAAGAAAAAGATACAGAATGAATCAATAGAGTTAAAAACGAGTATTAAGAGGGTGGTTGCACAACACTGTTAATGTACTAAATGCCACAGAAACATTCAAATAAAATGGTTAATTTTGTGTTGTGTAAATTTCACCTGGCAAAAAAAAAAAAAGCTAAAAAAAAGTATCAACAAATTACAATGTATTCCTTATTTGATCAAACAAAAAATGAGATAAGTGAATAAATTTAAATACTTAATGTTTAGCCATATTAAAAAATTATTGTTAATTATTTTAGTTATAACAAGATTTTGATTATTCTTTAAAAGAGTCCTAGGAAGAGAGTAATCCAGTCACAAAAGGAAACTACTCATGAATAACAGCTGCATGAACGAGCAGCTTATTCTGAACAACCTCTCCAGTATCATTTCCACAGAAGCAAGGCAGTCTTGGTAAACTTTTCCATTCCACTGAAGTGTGCAACTCTAACCCTACCTGCTCGCCTCCTGATGCCACAAAAGGAGGTCAGTCAGCATGAATTCCCAAAATAGCTCCCTTCTGCCTCCAGACTTCACCCGTATCTTCACCAACGCTGACCTCTTCCAAACAATCTAACGTGCCCTCACCAATCAATCTATGAAACTGCTTCCCCACACATCACTAACAGCCCCTGGATTTTCCAATCCAAAACAGTAATCAGTCTCTTTCCTTATTGTCACTCTATTTGACTTCTCTAAAGGATTTACACACTGTAAACCACTCCTCCTTGTTGAAACGATCTTCTCTTGGCATCTATGACCATCTCCTTATTTTCTGCTTCCTTCTCACTGTCTCTCTTCCTCCACTACCCTGTAGCCGTACAATGCTCCCTTACACTTGGTCCCCACACCTAATCTCTTCGCACCCTCAGGTCTCCCCTGGGCCATGTCATCCATGCCCATGACTAGCACAGTACCTGAAACACTGCTCAGCAAATGTTTGTTGAAATAAATACACCCATACAGGCAACGTAGAGTTGGCAAAAGAAGGCAAAGGGACCAAACATGGAAACAGCAGCAGAAAGCAGATCTATTCAATGACAGACACTCTAGTAAAAACACACAGAGGAACGAAAGGGGAAAGAGACACCAAAATCCAAAGAACTATCTTTCCTTGCAAAGAGCCTAGTCATATACTGGTCTTTACAAGAAATGAATGCAAACAAAGGATCACTTCAATTGACAAACATATTCTTCGGTATAGCATGTTTTCTCCCATGACATCACTGAGTTCAGATGCCTTATCATGCACCAGTGACGCTGCTCAGCTTAAAGCTACTGTGTATCAGCCTTCATCTCTCAATTCCTGTGCCCTGCATGCTTTAAACATCTCAAACCTTTCTCAGACGAAGAGAATTTAGTAAGTTTAAATTTAGTAATTTAAGCCCTTGTCAAAATTATAGGAGGGCTATGAAATTGACTAATTGTAGGTCATGTTTTTATCCAATCACCAACTCTAACTAGTTCATTAAATAATACTCTAGCTGCCTGATAATCATTAGGACTTCTCATAGATTAAATTACTTAAATCTCACACATTTTCCATTTAAACCAACCTAAAAGCATTTGCTGAAGAACTACTTTGTGAAAAGCATTGTTTCTAGGCTTAACACTTCTATATAACTCCAGGTAAGGAAGGTATTAGGAGTCATTTTAAACTAATCAATTATTGTTCATTTAGGTTGGTTATTATTCTTCCCCAGTTGGATCAGAGCCTCCTTCTATAACATATACATCCCTGAATACTCCAATATCCAGTAATCACACAGATCCTTGAACTGTGTATCATCTATACCACAAGAATTAAGGGTATGGTAGATGAAGGACAAGGAAAAATAAGAGATGATACCCAGGGTTACAGCTTGAGCAGGTAAGATAAGAAAAGAGGCGGCGGTATTGGTTTGAGGAAAAGATAAGGAATTGAATTTCAGAGTGAGTTTTAGGTGTCTATGAGCCATCCAAGAAGAGGTGACCAATAGATTACCTGAGATATGAGTCTAGAACTCAGTGGAGGCACATGGAATTCAGACAAAGATGTAAACATCACTTATTCATAATAGCCAAAATGTGGAAACCCAAATACCCACCAAATGATGAATGGATAAATACAGTATATCTATGAGATATAAATTATTCACCTATAAAAAGGAATGACATGATGACATGTGATACAATAAGGATACACAATGAAAAAATCACCTAAGTGAAAGAAGCCAGACACAAAAAGCTGCATACTATCTAATTCCATTTATACTGAATGTCTAGAATCGGCAAATCCATGAAGAGGGGATATACACTACTGGTTGCAGGGGAGGTTGGGAGTGGCTCCTAATGGCTACAGGGTCTCTTTTTCAGGTGCTCAATATGTTCTAGAATTAGAGAGTGGTGATGGTTACACAAAAAGAAAGAAGTCATGGGTAACTGCCCCTATATGGAGCAGCCCTTCTGCCAACAACAACTTATAAATTCTGAGCAAAATATAAAAAGCAACTATGCAAAGGCACTGGAGAACAACAGAAAGCAGAAAGAAACTCATAGAAGAAGGCAGGAGTGTGAGAAGGCAGGGAACACGGGTTACAGTTGAATAAGGGAATGGCACTGGAAGAAACTCCGGGCAGGCTGGTGGGGTGGGTGGCTGGGTAGTTGGCTGGGTAGTTGGTCAGATCGCTGGTATGAATGACTTTTATTCTGAAGGCAGGCCCTAGTTTGGGCCATATGGGACAGCTGAAAATAGGATAGAAACAGTGTTACTGGCTTAAAGAACCAGAGTTTGGGGGCAACCACAACCGGTAGAAAATGAAGGGGGGACCATAAAAGGAGAGACCCAGAGAGAGTGTGCCCCAAATTCTAAGTATCAACTCTACCCAAATTTTTGGCTGAACCCCAAACTACACATGAATAGGACAAGTTACAAGCAACCCAATAAAGGTAAAAGAACTGAACAGATTTCAGCTGCTGCCCACTGAGAGGGGAGTTTAGAACTTCAATGCAGCATTACAACTATGATCAAAGATGTAAAAAAAAAATTGAGAGTTACAAAATAGGGATGATATGTGAAGCCTTAAGGATATATGAGATGCCCAGGACCCTTACTTATATAATAAGTAGAAAAGGGTTTCTTATTATATTCTATATGCAGCTGAAAATGGCCTACTAGCAGGCGAAAGGTATTAAGAAAGATTCTGAGGCCAATTCCAAAATATCAGAGATCAGTCAAGCCTGCTCTGAGAAAAAGGAGTCGTAGCATGTATGGCATGCATTTGACATCTGTGGTCTACGAGTTCAAAATCATGATTTCTCTACACTCAGTGAAGCTCATGCAGATTCCTATACACAGTGGGTTCACTCTTCTTTGATGACATATCTACACCTGTATGTTTTAATGCTCCCGCTTTCTGCTCTAAGATAAATACTAACTTCTGGAACAGGACAGAATACACTCTTTAGGTTTACTTCTCCCAAACCCAAATATAGTGCATGTAGTTTTCTTGGACCATTTCCTCTGTTAAAACATGCACACACACAAAGAGAGACATAGATATACAGATGCATATCCGCGTGTACCTAAGTGCCACCATATGCATGTGCCTGCTTGATAAGGCTGGCTACAGTGAAAACAGAAATGTACAAATTCAAGCTAATGTTTGCCGGAATAGCTGACAAAACTTGATGTGTAACTGAATGTACAGATTGAGCCACGCACTTTAAAGATTTTCTATACTTTGTACAGTGTGATTACTACTAAAGAGCCGTACAAGAATTTCTACTTGAGGGGTGCCTCGCTGGCTCAGTTGGTTAAGCATCTGACTTTGGCTCAGGTCATAGTCTCACAGTTCATGGGTTCAAGCCCCACATCAGGCTCTGTGCTGACAGCTCAGAGCCTAGGGCATGCTTCAGATTCTGTGTCTCCTTCTGTCTCTCTGTCCCTCCCCACTCATATCTCTCTCTCTTTCTTGCTCTCAAAAATAAATAAACATTAAAAACACTTTAAAAAAAAGAATTTCTAGTTGATCTGGTCTTCTCTGATAAATCTTTTTCATTCCCTTTTTTTTTTTTTTTAATTTTTTTTTTCAACGTTTTTTTATTTATTTTTGGGACAGAGAGAGACAGGGCATGAACGGGGGAGGGGCAGAGAGAGAGGGAGACACAGAATCGGAAACAGGCTCCAGGCTCCGAGCCATCAGCCCAGAGCCTGATGCGGGGCTCGAACTCACGGACCGCGAGATTGTGACCTGGCTGAAGTCGGACGCTTAACCGACTGCGCCACCCAGGCGCCCCTATTTTTTTAAAGTTTTAATGTTTGTTTATTTTTGAGAGAGAGAGACAGCGTGGGAGCAGGGGAGGGGCAGAGAGAGAAGGAGACGCAGAACCCAAAGCAGCCTCCAGGCTCCGCAACGTCAGTGCAGAGCCCCGCGCGGGGCTCGAACTCATGAACCGTGAGATCATGACCTGAGCCGAAGTCGGGCGCTCAACCGACTGAGCCACCCAGGCGCCCCTTTCATTCCCTTATTTAGTATGTATGTTAATTTTTTACTTAATCTTTTCACATGACTTAAGTTCCAACATTACGGAAAACGAGTAAACCGAATCTAATGTGTTTTACATTTTGGAGATAAATACTATATTAGCAGTTTGGGTCTAGAATATATTTAAAGTAAATCTGATTTATTATGGTATTATTTGTTATTTTGTTGTTGTTGTCATTTTAACTGGGAAAAGTTGGCTCCTTACTACTTTTGCCAATGGGTATTCTGTTCATCTCAGAGAAGAAATGTCTTTTACAACTAGTTCTGTAAATTACCACTGTAGGCTTATTTCAGAACCATTTTTCTAAAAAACAGTTTTACAAGTTCAGTTGCTTCTAGCTAGGAATATTACTGACTTTCTAATAGGCCTAGTAGAGTCTGAAAAACATGTTTTCTGTACTGAAATTGTCCCCCTCCTATTGAAGACAGACACTAATGCATTGGCAATCAAAAGCCATTTATGACTTACATGACTGGTGAGATTGGGAAGCTGGACACACATGCCTCAATCCCTTTACAGTTTTTTTGGGGGGGCAACTCCCTCGTACCATAACTTTTAGAGCAGGTTCTGCCTCTCAAAGGAAAGCCTGTGCTTGTCCAGCATTGCCAAGAGACTAAGTATGTCTGTTACCCAAACCTGTATGTTGCTGTACATCAAAGCCAGGTTTTCCAAATGTTCTATCACTAATAAGGCTGAAGTTTCCAACTATAAAAAACAAAACAAAACAAAACAAAACAAATCTGTAGGGCCACTGAACTTAGGGTGAACTCAAATTCACTCAAATAGTACCTTGGGCCTACCAAAAGTTACTGAGGACTGGGGCACCTGGGGGGCTCAGTCGGTTAAGCATCCAACTCTCGGTGTCAGCTCAGGTTGTGATCTCACAGTTCATGGGTTTGAGCCCCATGTCAGGCTCCATAATGACACCACAGAGCCTGCTTTGGATTCTGTCTCTCCCTCTCTCCCTGCCCCTCCCTGGCTCTTTTTCTCTCTCTCAAAATAAATAATAAAACTTTAATAAAAAGTTACTGGACTTATTTTTAACCTAATCCTATATATAACTAATCATAATTAACACCTAACTAAATTAACTGGAACAGATCACAAAAATATTCTAATTCTACATTAGGGTGCTTTCAGCTTTTACTTAAACTTTGAAGGCTGTAGTTTGCCCCCACAGATAAGAAAGAAATTTGTTTTACACAGTTCAGGAGTAATGAGGCTTACCTACTCTTTTTAAAAACTCACACTAAACAAGTTTTTAAGCTTATTTATATATGGGGGGGGGGGGCGGGGAGAGGGAAAGAGAGACTCCCAAGGAGGCTCCATGCTGTCAGCACAGAGCCCAACGCAAGGCTTGATCCCACGAACCATGAGATCATGACCTGAGCCAAAACCAAGAGTCAGACACTTAACTGACTGAGCCACCCAGGCGCCCCCCCCGCCATACTAAACAGTTATTAACAGCAAAACTTAATTCTTTGTGTAGAATTACAAAACGTAAGCACTGGGATTTTCTTTTTTTAAGCTTTAATATGCATACAGGAGTTCAACATTTACGGCAGAGGTCAGCAACTCTTCGAGGTAGATGGAGGGAAAAGGAGAGTCGAGGAGAGGCAACAAGGGGGTGCTATCTGCAGGTCCTTCTCCCCTTCCTTCCTTATCTCCCTCTTCTCCTTTCTCCCATCCTTCCAGAAAAGCGCGACTGCATGAGGCAATTCCGTCAGGTATTGTGAGACGGAAGCTGCTGAGCCTTAGAGCCAGGACTGGTAGGAGAGAAGCAAGGAAGCTGGTCCTGTTTGTGCTATCAGGATAATTAAGGTGCTGCCTTTGGTAGTTTGGCAAAGAAAATCAAATTGTCACCTCAACCTTATAGAGATTAAAAGTTTTAACTGTAAAGCAACAAGGTAAACTTATTTTATTCATGCTCACAAAAGTTATGTTACCTAGATTTCGCTTTGTTATTCTATGACAAGAAATACAGAAATAGGATATAGAAAGGTAAATACTAGCATGTGATCCTAAGCTCTTTTTTAAAAACTCTACCTAGGGGCACCTGGGTGGCTCTGTCGGTTAAGCGTCCAACTTCAGCTCAGGTCATAATCTCACACAGTTCATGGGTTCAAGCCCTGTGTTGTGCTCTATGCTGACAGCTCAGAGCCTGGAGCCTACTTCAGATTCTGTCTCTGTCTCTCTCTGCCCCTCCTCTGCTTGCACTCTGTCTCTCTCTGTGTCTCAAAAATAAATAAAATTAAAAAAAAAATTTTTTTTTAACTTTACCTATAAATGAATAATAGAGTGCATGCTAATGAATATGGGTATTTTATCCTGTAATTACACATCTACTATATACAGTGTACCCTACATCTTAAAAATATCTTGTTAATTCTAATAGAGCATTTCCTATTAACTACACTCCTCTAGACATAGCACACTATGCCATTTTTATCCGTTTTACAGATCAGGAAACAGACACAGGAAGTTAAATAACACCCAATGTCACAAAGCTAGAAAGTATCAGAATCAGGGGCACCTGGGTGGCTCAGTCAGTTAAGCGTCCGACTTCGGCTCAGGTCATGATCTCATGGTTCATGAGTTCAAGCCCCACATCGGGCTCTGTGCTGACAGCTCAGAGCCTGGAGCCTGTTTCGGATTCTGTGTCTCCCTCTCTCTCTGCCCCTCCCCTGCTCCTGCTCTCTCTGTCTCTCAAAATAAACAAATGTTTAAAAAAAAAAAAAAAAGAATCAGAATCAGGAACTCTGGTAGTCTAGCTCCACAGCTCATATTCAATCCTTATACTCAACTGGTGCTTCTCAGACTTTAATATGTACACAAGGTACAGGTACATAAGGTAGAGACCTTATCAAAATGTACACTCTGATTAAGATGCGTTAGGGTTGGGCCTGAGATTTGGGAATGTAAAATGTAAAATGTAAAATGTAAAAACATTTCCAGAAAGTGTCTTTTTATACTAATGCTGCTGGTCCACGGACCACACTTTAGTAATATGATTCTAAGCCACTCTGATGCCCAACTAAGCACTAAGAAAAGGGTGCCATTTAACTTAGGACCTAGTGACCTAAGCAAAAAGGCATTTATATCCTAAATTCAAGTCCTGAACCAGGCTATGTGAAGAGTTTCAATTTACAATGAGGTTCAAGACCCACCTAAAATCCACTTGATTTTTGCAATGTCCTTTTTTCCACTCTTAGGATAAAAACCCATTTCCTCCTATTCCAATGCAAATATACAATACAAAAATAACTCTTTCTTTGCAGGTTGGGGGGGGGGGGGCATAACAAGCATTTCAACTTGGCATTGCCTGAACATTACATGTAAAAACAGACACATCATTAAGACACAAAACTCTTGACTATTCAATTCTCAAATATGCCACAAAAAGCTGCAAATGACAGCTTGTCTCTGGATTACTCCAACTCAGCAACTTTTTAAAGGAGGGATTACAAAAAGAAATTGTTCCAACTAGTCATGTTTCTCTATTAAAAACAACATGCTTCAGACTCTTACATTTTCAGACATCTCTGATGTGAACTGAAACCGATTTACTTGTTTGAATCTACACCAACATTAAAATACGGTTAATCTGTAATATACTTAAACCTAATTTCTCTTTGTCAAAATCAAACTGTTTCTAAAAATTATCTTGTAGTCTCTTTTAAGGACTATTCAGAGTTTTCTCTGTTTATGCATTCTATTTTCCCCTCTTATATGATACCTGGATAAAGTAATCAAGGAGTTTATTAGATTTTGAAATTAAAATTTAGTCTGACCAAATTAACTGTAATAGCTTTCTCCAACAAGTATCAGACTTTCTAAAAAAAAAAAATTCCGTTAACATGATTCTAATACTCTTTATGAAACATGGAGAACCCCCTGAAAAAAAAAGGCAGAGGGAACTCTTATTTATTGCACACCTGCCAGAAAGTAGGCAGAAAGTTAGCAAGTAGGCAGACCTGGGTTTACATTCCCCTTGAGTGACTATGTGATCTATGGGCAAGTTTACTTAAACCTACGTCATGACTCTGTTTTGTATATAGTAAACACTCAATTACATAGTTATTATTGCAACAGATATTTTTATAAAACCCTTTTTATAAAAGAGAAAATGAAAGCTCATGCAATTTATACAACTTGCTGAAGGAAACATAACTCAAAAAGCTGGAATAAGTCCAGCCCTATCTGACTCCAAAGCCCAGGATTTCTCTTCTGACCCATATACTACATTTCTAACGTGTAGTTATTGATTGCTTAGCTGAGATCACTAGTGCTTTTCGCACACTAAAAGTGGATCTTTAAAAAAGCCTATACCTATAACTATAGCACCAATGCCATCTATATCTACACTATTGGTACTAAGACAACCAATTATTAAATATCAAGTAGCTGGAGAAAAAAAACCCGTAAAAGTCAATCTCAAGTAACCTAATACATACTTATGTAACAAAGTATGAACAAAGATGACTGGGAAAATTAGCTACTGAGGCCCTCCCTCTTTTTCATTCTAACAAACACCTGTTGAAAACCTATTGCAAGAACATGGTACTGGGTACAGAGTTATAATTTACCAAACATGACAAGGATTAAGACTAAAGACCAGGACATCTTAAAACAAGAAAAATAGGGGCGCCTGGGTGGCTCAGTCGGTTAAGTGTCCAACTTCAGCTCAGGTCATGATCTCGCGGTCTGTGAGTTCGAGCCCCACGTCAGGCTCTGTGCAGACAGCTCACAGCCTGGAGCTAGCTTCAGATTCTGTGTCTCCCTCTCTGCCCTTCCCCCACTCATGCTGTGTGTATGTCTCTCAAAAATAAATAAAAACATTTAAAATAAATATATAAGTAAATAACAAAGTAACCTAAACCACAGCAAGGATATCTAATAACTAATGCTTTAAATGAGAGATTTAATTTAATTGCATCTCAGGACATACACTTAAAATACAACTAAATACTGAAGATACTCTGTATTAAAGTGCTGGCGGGTGAGGAAGTGCCTGTCTATGTACATCCAAGTGCTCACGTGCACATCTGCCCTCTATTCCAGAGGCAGGAGGGGGTCATGGTTCATAGCTTGGGTCTGAGGTCACCAGGACCTGACATTCAGCTCTGTCACTAATGGCTGAGTGACTCTGGTCAAGTAAATGCTTTAAGCTTCAGTCACCTCAACTGTCAAATGAGAAAAACAGCACTTATTTTAAAATAAAAACACTTTTATTGAAGGTACACCCTTCCATATAGCATTGTGCTAGGCACTGTGGACTAGGTATAAAAATGTATGTGCTTGAGCACTATTGACAACAGCCGAAGTACAGAAAGAGCTCAAGTGTCCATCAACAGATGAATGGATAAAGAACATGTGGTATCTATATACAATGGAGTATTACTCAGCAATCAAAAAGAATGAAATCTTGCCATGTGCAACAACATGGATGAAACTAAAGTGTATCATGCTAAGCAAAATTAGTCAGAAAAAGACAAATATCATATTACTTCACTCATATGTGGAATTTAAGATACAAAACAGGAGAACATAAGGGAAGGGAAGCAAAAACAATATAATAAAAACAGGGAGGGAAACAAAATGTAAGAGACTCTTAAATACAGAGAATAAACTGAGGGTTGTGGGATAGGTTGTGCGGGGGAATAGGCTAAATGGCCAGGGGGCACTAAGGAGGACACTTGTTGGGATGAGCACTGGGTGTTATATGTAGGAGATCAATTACTGGATTCTACTCCTGAAATCATTATTGCACTATATGCTAACTAACTTGGATGTAAATTTAAAACAATCAATCAATCAATGCATGTGCTTGGCATGTGTCAAGAACAAAGCAAGGATTTTTGCATGTTTTGTTCCCTGCTGTATCTTCAGTACCTAGAACAGTGACTGACATGTAGAAACCTTGCAGTATATATTGTGATAAATGATGAATAAATTATTTTTTTATGTGATTTGTGTATATGACTATGTTAGGAAAGATACCACTTGGGAGTGAAGTCTAAGGAAAGATGTATCTTCTTTATACTTTAAGTCTGCTCTAGGTTACAGCAGATATTACAAATAAAATTGGAATTTGTTCAAAGCTAGAGATTTAAATATTATACATTTTCTAACCACAACATTTAAATAACAACAACAAAAAATCAACAACTGCTATTCCAATGAAATAGTATGGTTTATAGAAAGAGCCAAGGACCAGGTATAGGAAAATTCAGGTAAAATTACTTTACTATACTAATTATCAAACACTAATTTCTAGGATAGTTCCTGATTTGAGGGAAATTTCAGCTAAAATGTGTGAATGGTATTTTATCCAGAAGAAAAATAATTTCTAATTTTCCAGTATTATAGGTCACAGCCCACAAAATAATTTATTTAGTCAAAACTTCCCCAAAAGACTTGTGATACAAAGCATCCTGCTGGAAAAGGAAGTTTCCTACCAGTTACTCACCCATTCCTACACACATGGATGGGACACAGAGCAGGGCTTCTTAATTCAGTTAACTGTGTCTTTTTTGTTGTTGTGTTTTGTTTTGTTTTGTTTTGTTTCGCTAGAACATTTTAAATGTTCTGTTAATTAGGGAACACATAAAATAGACAAATAAGGGGCGCCTGGGTGGCGCAGTCGGTTAAGCGTCCAACTTCAGCCAGGTCACGATCTCGCGGTCCATGAGTTCGAGCCCCGCGTCGGGCTCTGGGCTGATGGCTCGGAGCCTGGAGCCTGTTTCCGATTCTGTGTCTCCCTCTCTCTCTGCCCTTCCCCCGTTCATGCTCTGTCTCTCTCTGTCCCAAAAATAAATAAAAAACGTTGAAAAAAAAATTTTTTTTTAATTTAAAAATAGACAAATAAAGTTTCTTTTTTTTTATTTTTTTTATGTTTGTTTATTTTTGAGAGAGAGAGAGAGAGAAAGAGTGACAGAGTGATAGTGGGGGAGGAGCAGATAGAGAGGAGACACAGAATCCAAAGGAGGCTCCAGGCTCTGAGCTGTCAGACAGAGTCTGACACAGGCTCGAACTCACAAACCATGAGATCATGACCTGAGCCGAAGTCGGACGCTTAACCAACTGACCAACCAGGCGCCCCAGATGAGTAAAGTTTGTAAAGTTCAACGTCCAAAAAATAAATAAATGCTTTAGTGTCGGGTGGGGCAGAAACTATCCCCTCCCCCACGACCTTTGTTTGGATTCCGCCATCTTGAGCATATACATTTGTTCAATGTCTCTGATTTCTTTTTAATTTTTTTTAATGTTTATTTATTTTTAAGAGACAGAGAGAGACAGAGAATGAGGAGGGGAGGGACAGAAAGGGAGGGAAACACAGAATCCAAAGCAGGCTCCAGGTTCCGGGCTGTCAGCACAGAGTTCAACGTGAGGCTCGAACTCACGAACCATAAGATCACAACCTGAGCTGAAGTCAGTTGCTTAACCAACTGAGCCACCCAGGCGCCCCATCAAGTCTCTGATTTTTTTTTTTTTTTTAATTTTTTTTTTCAACGTTTTTTTCCATTTATTTTTGGGACAGAGAGAGACAGAGCATGAACGGGGGAGGGGCAGAGAGAGGGGGACACAGAATCGGAAACAGGCTCCAGGCTCCGAGCCATCAGCCCAGAGCCTGACGCGGGGCTTGAACTCACGGACCGCGAGATCGTGACCTGGCTGAAGTCGGATGCTTAACCGACTGCGCCATCCAGGCGCCCCAAGTCTCTGATTTTTAATAGGAGTTAGAAGTCTAGCTCCTGAGACTCCATGTGAGATTTTCTATCACACATGCTTAAAGTACCTTTAATTGAATATTTTATAAAATAAAACATTACACACACAAAGAAGTATAATGCACCTTCAGGGGCTCATAAACCAGCTTCAACAATTATCCACACATTTTTTACTATATTAAAGTGTTTCTAAAATCTTAGCAAGATAAGACTAATAAACACCTCTCTATTCTATGTTTCCCAGAGAAGCATGTGTTTACATTCTCTGACACAAGAGTAGCTCTCACATGAGTTCCCGTACAAGATGGCACTGCACAGCAAAAATCAGTTTTACTGGCAATGAGCACTCAAAAAGCATAGTAACCAACCCTCTTTGGCTCCTTCCACTCTGCTACTTTCAGTCTGGTAAAATGAAAGCAAATCTCAATGTGATCCAAGCAACCTTCCCCCCACCCCAAGGATCTCTTGATAGCTCAGTTTTTAAAATACCCAGCAGGGGGCAGGTTCCTGACTGGCTCAGTGAGTAGAGCATGCAACTCTCAATCTTGGAGTCATGAATTCAAGCCCCACGTTGGGCATGGAGCCTACTATGAATCAATCAATATAAAATAATAAAATAAAAAAACCAACAGGGAAACAGTGCTATAAATACATTATGGATATAAATCTGCTCTAAACACCATTAGGTCCATATACCATGTCCTTTCTCAGGAACTCAAAAAGCTTCTGTAATTTCTAAGCATTTTTCCATGACATCAGAGTGACTCTGAGTTTGCCACCAGATGGGACACGACATTCCGGGACAGGCCAGGGCATATAATCTTTATACAAGTGGTCTCACTGCCAGGTGTTGTGTGTAAAGTTATGGCAGGCCTCCTCGCTAATCTAATCCTCAGTGTCGCAGACTAGGCCCAGCAGGTGCTTCTTATCACTCCACAAACTGATTCATCATGTCTCTATATCCATCACATACATAAGCATCCACAGGGTACAAGCTGGTATTTCATCCCTCAGATGTTTTTCAGCTACAATGCTGATGAACCAACCTACCTCCCTTCCTGGCCTAGACCAGTGGCAAGTACAAGCCCTCTGCCTCACCTCAGATCCGCAGCCACGGTGGGCTCTCTACCACCTTCACTCAGAGGCACAAGTACACATCCTCTAACACAGCAGGAGACAAAGAGCTACTCAACCTCAGGACAGCACCTTCGTTTAAAGATCTAATAAAAACACATAACTTTAGCCAATAAAATTAAGGTAACAAGTTCCATATGTTTTATAAGCACAATAACCCAGGACACAGTGAGGAACAAGTATTGCTCTACTTTCAGGGGCGGGGAAATGAAGGCTGTACACCTCTCAGTAAGTAAGGGAAACATCCCATGAGATCCTGGAAAACTACCAGTCGAGGACAAAGAGAAGAAAACATTGCGCCACAGGCAATGATGAACCCGGGAACCTCCAAGATTGCCAACAGTGTATGGTTATATAAGTAGATTTCCGAAAAAAGATCAAAGTAGTTACCCCAAATTTCAAGTTTCTTCTGACTTAGACCATATGTTCTTACATCACTGAGTAGATCTCAATGCCTCTCTCTTGAACCTAAACAAAACCCATTTGTACTTAGAAAGGATTTAGTGTTCACAGCAACAAAACTAATTTTCTACTACACCCAGATGACTTTTTTGTAATGTTCCATTTTAAGTTACCAAAGTTAAGGTAATCAAAGAAGGATTTCCCCCTTGATGATAGGTATACCTCAGCTGATGTGCTTTAATATAAAACTAAGAATTAAGCTGTTGATAAGTCCTTTAAATCTGGTATTCTCCTAAAACATTCACATTAATTCAAGCAAAACATTAAAGAGCATTACATAATGAGTCAGACTAAAATGGCAATGAAAAGAACAACCATTAAGGTACCCAGAGCATCAGTTTATCACAGATTGTCATTCACAGCATGAAAGAAAATGTTTTAAGACTAACTTCAAAATACTTACCTGAACCCCCAAAGGTACTCTATTCTTCCCCTTAAATACACAACATTTACCAAAGTATTGTTGTATGCAAATAAAAGATTTCTTTCTCTCAAAATGAAACTAAAGAAGTTCTTTGGGAAAAACAGCCACTAAGTTATCTGTATTGCTGACCTACAGGCTTAAGGGACCGCTTGTGCGAAGGGGGAGTGGTGGTCAGTAATTATGTTCTCTCGTACAACTGTGACTCTCACATCAGCTTTCATATAAGAACACAGAGCTATTAAGATGGGACAGCACAGAAATATAAGTATATATTTATGTCAGCCATGAACATCCACACAAACAGTAATTAGTTTCTCTCTTTCTGTGTCATCCACCCTGTTATTTTGGGGCCTTTCCGATAAAAGGAAAGAACATTTCAATGCACTCTGAGTAGTTTTGTGGTTAATTCCAAATACTATTTTCATATTTCAATAAGTCTAGCATTGTGTTTTCACTATTTTAACAGATACCATTCACAAAAATGTCTTAAAGATACTAAAGAACACAAAAATATGTAACTTCAACCTAAATCTCTAAACTATTGGACTAGCTACATATTACCAGAAAGGGTCTTATGTATCCAACCCTGTGTGTACATTTTTTTCTAACCTCTGAGAAATATGTTATGACCAATGTTACTGCATCACAGACTGCATCATTACCATTGATATCTGATACATTTCCAGCAGGAATGAAAAGCTTAATTAGTAATAAACACCATGGGTTCTGAATTCAGGTGGAATTAGCTGTATAACTTGATCAATTTACAGCCTATCTAAACTTCAGTTTCCTTTCCTACAAAATGGAATAGTAAGAAAACCTACAGAGACTTCAAGAGATTTTGCAAGATTATATGAGATAATGCACACTAAAGCCCTTGGCATTTTTCCCAACACATAGTAAGTATTCTGTAAGTGTGAACTAATCATCACCCTCTATGCTGACTACTATCATCATCAACAATATCCTACGCACTGCACTGAGTGCTGCATACTTTATCATAGATTTACACATTTATTCCCTTCAGCAGCCCTATAAGCTGGATGATTTTGTTATTTATTATTATTATCCTCATTTTATCAATGAGGAAACCAGATTCAGCTAGCAATTTTCCAGGTTCGTACAATTAGTAAACAGCATAACCAGAACCTGAAACAAAATCTGACAACAGAGCTCCTTAAAAGATATGACTTAAGTATTAATAGGTTCAAATTTCTCTAGAATGGGTCACAGCAGATTCGTTACCCAAAAGACATTATAGGTGATATTCATACAAATAAGTACATTAACTTCTGAATGTTTCATCCAAAAAGAGACAAATCAAAACTCCATTCCAATTCTTGATTTATTAATTATCTTTCATTTCTAAAAACAATTTCAGGGATGAAGGTGATGGTTATGACAATACATCACATTTATATAATGCTTTGGTATAGTAACTATTTGATCTACACTACAATCCCATGGATATCGGTAGGAATTATCACCTCCATTTCGTAGATGAGGAAAATGAAAAGTCACAAATCTGACAAAAAGTGGAAGAAGGATGCAGGCCTAAGTCTTCTTGCTCCAATGCAGAGCTATTTTTCACTACTCCATGCAGACAAACAGACATACAAATAAATACTAATTAAAAACTAATCTCAAAAAAAAGGTAATATCCCCTGCCCCCAACAAAAAAGGAATCCATACATACTCATTCTCATCAATGATCACAGCCTTAGAGACAGAGCAATGAGGCAGTTCTCCAAACTACAGCAGTTAAAGAAAGAAGAACAGATTTAGAGGGGCATAACACTGTTTAAAAAGGACGGCTGGGGCGCCTGGGTGGCGCAGTCGGTTAAGCGTCCGACTTCAGCCAGGTCACGATCTCGCGGTCCGTGAGTTCGAGCCCCGCGTCAGGCTCTGGGCTGATGGCTCAGAGCCTGGAGCCTGTTTCCGATTCTGTGTCTCCCTCTCTCTCTGCCCCTCCCCCGTTCATGCTCTGTCTCTCTCTGTCCCAAAAAATAAAAAATTTAAAAAAAAAAAAAAAAAAAAAAAAGGACGGCTACCGGGCCTATTTAAGGAAGGCAGAGGATCAGTCTCCAGGATAACAAAATAAATAAAGTTATCTACCTCTACTAAAAGAAAAATGAAGGAAATATGGCTTAGAACTACACCAAGGAATTTAACTTACATTCTGGAAGAAGAGTCAGAATTGGTATATATTGGTAGCAGTACAAGACACAGTTCCTGCATCCAGAGCTTCCAAGGACGACAAAAAGTTAATATATATTGGTTCAAATAATTAATTAAAATACAATGTAGCAAGTGGGATAAAAGATACACACTATGAATGCATATAAGAGAGAGGTCTGCTCTAAGCAAACGGGATAATTAAGTAATTTGTTCATTTACAGAAAGAAAAAGAAAGAAAAATAAGAGATGCCCGAAAATACAAGGAAAATAGTTATAGGAATCAGTTTGCAATGGAAAACTATGCTCAGTTTTTAACTTAGACTTCACCTGTTTGCCTTTTACCATGTCCCATGCATCGCAGCTACATGAATCATTTGGCCTCTCAATACGATCTTCTGCAAGTACACTGCTCATTAAATCCTGCTCATTACAGGGCTGGGCTCCAAATTATACTTAAATCAATTTATTTGATCTGTGACTGATAATTAGTGACTGAAGATAGTTATTACATGGGTAATTTCATTCAAAATCAGTCTGAGCATTTTAAAGTAGACTTACAGAATCATCTGGCAGTTTGAGTTGTGTATCTTGACTGAAAGCAACAAAAGAAAGGTCTTACTTTACATCACTTACATACAAAGGTCAAGTTCAGGAAATTTTGTCAAAAAGCAAAGTTAAGACAGAAGACAGTGAAGTTTGCTAAGAAGAAATCTGAGCTAAGTTTAAAAAAATACTGAAGACTTTAAATTTTCCAATTAAAAAAGTATTAAAAACAAACCACATTGAGGGGAAAAAAATCTGTCCTGAAGGAATAATCTGAATTACAAACCACTGTTTTGTATCTGTTAATATCATGGAACCATTATTGAAATTAAAAAATAGGGTGCTGTATTAATCCAACAATACTCTGGTTAAGTAAACTATCATGTAACCACACACACAAAAAAAAACTTTAATCAGGCTGTTACTGAGAATAACTGCAAATATTCACTTTCAATTTAATATTTATTTGGCCCTAGTGTTCTCAAACTTTAGTGCCAACACGACGATTAACGTAGGCAAACAACAGATTCCAAAAGGAATGCATCCCTGTCCCGAAGGTAAGCAGGTGTCAAAATTTAGTAGGTACCAGCATCACCCAGGTAGTCTGGCAAGGATGTTGTTTCCTGGACCTAAAATAGTAGCTATTCTGAGGAGAGACACAAGAAAACAGACTTCTGTAAGCCCCGCCCCCAGCTAATCCTGACAGAGGTGAATGGTGGCCACTGTTTTGAGAAGTAACACAAGATTCCAGACACTATCCTGGGTACTCTTATGTGTTCTTTCACGTAATCCTCATAAAACCACACGAGGTAGATATTATCTTTACTTTATGAATGAGGAAACAGAAACCCATGGATTAAGATGCCTAAGATTAAACAATTGAAGAAAATGGACTGAAGAGAAATTTCCTTTATTAGATATCAGTATCCGAGGAATGTAGATAAGGAAGCTGGCATTCCAAAAGTCATTAAAAAATAAAAGTAACAGTAGATCTGGGGCACGTGGATGGCTCAGTCCGAGTACTGGCTCAGGTCATGATCTCACAGTTAGTGGGTTTGAGCCCCACGTCGGGCTCTGTGCGGACAGCTCAGAGCCTGGAGCCTGTTTCAGATTCTGTGTGTGTCTCTCTCTCTCTCTGCTCCTCCCCTGCTCACACTCTTTCTCTCTCTCAAAAATAAATAAACATTAAAAATTTTTTAATAAATAACAGTAGATCTGAGAGCTCATCTTGTGTCACTCAGAGATACAGAGGAGAGGCCAATATTAAAAATTACAAATAACTGTTTTAAATAATTATTTTAAAATGCTCTGTGTATAGCTAGCTGCATGCAGACTAAGGTAGAGTAAAAGTACACTGATATGAAATTATCTATGCTTAAAACTTACATTGAGGTTTAAGTCATTTCTAATAGGTGAATTAAGTACTCATCCATAAATATTTATTTTGATATAAACTTTCTGGTAACCAAATGGAACTACAGTTTTGATACCAAGAATTCAGCCTGTGGCCCAAACTCTCCTTATCAGCAGTACAAACTGACCAAGTACAGTAATCATACACTGACCAAGTGCAGTAATTATTTAAGGAAAGGAGAAAGTTTAAAAAAATATCAGTAACATGACTCAGGTGTCATCTACAGACACAGTGCTCTGATAACCCTGCAAATCTCAGCCACGGAGATGTTTATTGTCTGTGTGAACACTCAGCACTGTGCTAAGCTGTGGAAACACCCAGAAAAATAAGACTAGGTCTCTGTCCTTAAGGAGGCTAAAACCAGAGGGGAAATAACTAACAAGACCTAATAATAACCAAATTAAGAGCTAAATTATGTAACATTACCTAATGCCACCGATCAGTGAAGGAAATCAATGTCAAGTAAAACAAGGAAAGCTCATGCAGTATGCATGCCTACTATATACCAAATGCTTTCACTTGTGTTACCTCTTTTAATTCTAAAAATCACCCT
Source organism: Neofelis nebulosa (assembly GCF_028018385.1). Classification (NCBI taxonomy): domain Eukaryota; kingdom Metazoa; phylum Chordata; class Mammalia; order Carnivora; family Felidae; genus Neofelis; species Neofelis nebulosa. The sequence continues at coordinate 10,244,324 of NC_080796.1, read as the reverse complement.
GAGAGGCAGGGTTCAAGATGAAGAAACTCAAGCTCAGAGCAGTTAAGGAGCTTGCCCCAACTCATGGAACCAGCAAAGACAACACAAGGGAAAGCACCAAAGCAGAGGAAAGATGACTACACTGAGGAAACCAGCCTGGCTGAAACAGCACACTGGGAAACAGAGCTGGCCAGAGCTGGGTCAAACTATGAGGAACCACTATTTATGTCTGATGAGATAAGACGGTGAGTAAAGGGATGTTTGCGAAGACTAACATGGCAGTACTTCATGGAGCAGACTGAGGAGGCAAGGTCTACACAAAGGTGGAATTAGCTAAGAAAGGGCTCTAGGAACAAGCTGCCCCAAACTGCCATAGCTGGCCTGGCACTACAGCTGTACCCTGGTGCTGCCAGGTGCTGGCTGTCAATCACAGCTAGACGGTGGTGTCCTGCTGATGAATACAAGCGATTTCACAGAACATCAATGTCAGACCAAACCATCCTATGGCCAGGATGGATCAAGATAAAAACAGGACCTCTCTGGAATCATGTCTGAACATGGACAAAACGTGAACACTGTCCAAGCCACAAAAACGTCCCCCATCCCAGCTAATGTGATAGCTACTGCTTCACCAGCCATAGGTTTAGCCTCATCTCACTCCTGCCTCCTAGGTAAGATTTATTAAGATACTCAATCATAGAATTACACCCATCACTTGACGGCCCCCAATCTAGAGCAAAGCCCTACTTGAACCCTCCCCCAAATCACCTAACACAAGCCAAATCCTATAATAAAACCCTTCTAACATCCTCTGAGACCCCATAATTCTCCATGGTTAATAAACTCAACTTTGTTCAACTATAAATGTGTTCCTGGTGGTGTGTGGCTGGAGAGCACTGACAGAAATGGGAGCCTACAATAGGCTGGCAGCAGTGGGAACGGAGCAAAAAAAGATACATTTCCAGGCAAGAATGAAAAGATCTAGTAACAGACAATTAAGGAGGGAACAAAAGATGACTCATGTACCCCTTGTGACAGTAAAGGACATCAATCAGACTGAAATATCCCGAATTCAGAGTGGACCTAGTTAAATTAGCTCATTTTTTAGGGACTTCATAAAAGATAAAGGAAAACAGAAAACTATTTGAAAAGTAATTTAGAAATTTAAAAATAATGATGTGTGGGTCCCACCTTCAAAGATTCTGGTTTAACACATCTTCAGTGTACCCTGGGCATCAATATTCTTTTTTTTTTAATTTTTTTTTTCAACATTTTTTATTTATTTTTGGGACAGAGAGAGACAGAGCATGAACGGGGGAGGGGCAGAGAGAGAGGGAGACACAGAATCGGAAACAGGCTCCAGGCTCCGAGCCATCAGCCCAGAGCCTGACGCGGGGCTCGAACTCACGGACCGCGAGATCGTGACCTGGCTGAAGTCGGACGCTTAACCGACTGCGCCACCCAGGCGCCCCAATATTCTTAAAAGCTCCTCAGGTGATTCCAACATGGAGTCAAAGTTGAGAAACTGGGAGAAAGGAGGAAGAGCAATGGCAAGAGTGAAAAGAGACCCAAGGAACTATCAGGAGAAAAGAAAAGAAAAAAAAGAAAAGAAAAGAAAAGAAAAGAAAAGAAAAGAAAAGAAAAGAAAAGAAAAGAAAAGAAAAGAAAAGAAAAGAAAAGAAAAGAAAAGAAAAGAAAAGAAAAGAAAGGAAGGGAAGGGAAGGGAAGGGAAGGGAAGGGAAGGGAAGGGAAGGGAAGGGAAGGGAAAAGAGGGAAAAAAAAAGAAAAGAAAAGAAGAAAGCAAAGCAAAGCAAAGCAAAATTGGCTTGAAGACTGAGCAGGATTCCCAGATATCATGAGAACAATGAAAATGTTAAGCGTCACTGCATTTAACAAATGACAGAAACCAGACGGGCATGTTAAGATAGGTTTACATGACTGGCAAACCTGGCCAACTGGTAAAAACAATTTTCTGCATTAGCAAGATCTTCAAGAGGAAGACCTGCAGTCCTTTGAGGCTGCCTGCGTGAACGACTACACCTACTACCACAAATAGAGGTAATCGTGGACCACCTATTGGAATTGTGTAGAGGTGGAGTCCCCTGCTGACTTTCCAGCGATGGTCCCACACTGCCATCTAGTGGGTCAGGATGGCAAGGACCGATTTGAACTGGAAGTGATTTCTAGCAGGCTGTGAACTCATCTGGTTACAAGGCAGGTGGTAAAGAGTCTAAATTCAAGGCTTTAATCCTGATGTTTTCCTCTAGAGCAGAAGACAGACGTAAGGTACAGGGTTTCTTTGACGGTGATGAAGATGTCCTAAAATGGTGGTGATGGCTGCATAACATTTTAATGTAGTTAATGCCACTGAATTATACATTTAAAAATGGATAAAAATGGTAAATTTTATGTTACTTTGTGTCATTTTAAATGGCTGAATGGTATGATCTAGGAATTATATCTCAATAAAGCTGCTGGAAGCAAGGAGGAAGAGGTGGGAATTACAGAAATGATTTAAGAACTGTAGAAAGCTTAAAAGGATGTCAGAAATCATTCAATCCCTTCATTTAGAGCCCCCTTCATTTTGAAACAAGTAAAATTGAGGCTCAATGGATGAAACTACTTATCCTCCTCACCTAGACAGTAAAACCTAGGCCAAATACAGGGAGAACTATTAACTTATTTAAAAACTGTCTCTGTCTCCCAATCATGAGAAGTGATTTTTCTTAAGCTGGGTCCTCACCAGCGCCTATCTTTTGCTGGGCAACTTATTACCGGGCGATCTCACACACACCAGTTATTTCAACTAGCAGTAGTATCACCGTTATTCCAACAATTCAAGCTCAAAACCCTGCACTCATCCTTCACTCCTTCCTCACCTGAAAAATCACACAACGAATTGGGTCATCTCTCCTTGCAAAAGACCTGTTCTCTTTCTGGGCTACCAGCACCCTCCTAACACAGGCCTTCACTAATTCACACCCAAGATAAAGCAAATATTCTCTTAACTGGAATCCTCATCTTCAGTCTTTCTCCTTCCCTAAGCAGGTTCACCAAATCAGTGCTGCTGCACTAATCTAGAAGTCTATGCATTTTGTACTGCTACTCGGAAATCTTTATGGGCTCCTCAATACCTACAAAATAAAGTTCAAATTCTTTAGCCTGGCCATCAAGGCCCTCCATATTCCAGAATCTATCCCAATCTTCTCCCTTATAGCCTTCTACACAGGTAACACCCTGATACTAAATCTACTTGAGAACCTCTATTCATTTCGCCATTAGCTACCCCCTCCCAAGGACGTTATCTATGCCACTGATTTCCACTATTATCCTTTTTTTTTTTTTTTTCCTCAAGCTATGCATCAGCTTCACCCGCAGAGCTTCAAGGATGTTGCCCAGATATCTGGTTATTTTTCAAAATTCTGCAAGTAAATTTTCATGAAAAGTGAAAAACAACGATTCATAGACTTTAAGAAAGTCTTCCATAAGGTGGTTAGTTTTCAGCACCTAAATGGAGTATCCAATATTATACGGTCAAAAAATTTTAAATTAAATTGCCCAGAGAAACCATTACTTAACTATCTAAGCATTCTTTTCCTGATCACCTGCACAACATAAATCTTCCTAATTAACATCTACTTCCTAACAAAAGGTAAACACAGTAACTGAAAAATGCTAATAAAAATTAAATTTTTATATACTCATCAAATTTGTGAGTAACATCACAACCATTCAGATTAAAAATTCAATTTAATACACGTTTGTCCTATATATGACAATCATTTAAATGTGAACAGAACATGCTAATGTGAACGTCCAGTTTGAAATTCAACACGCAGAATTATTTATGGACATCATGAACAGCCTGAATGAACCCAGCTGTGGCAATTTCACCTTAGCCCTTGAATATAAAGATGTAAAGAAGGGAGTCAATTAGGATGAAAAAGAAAGATAGTTCTTGTCAAACCAGACTGCACATTACAATGACCTGGGGAGCTTTTAAAATTTCCATGTACAAGGACACTCTAAACCAATTAAATCAGATCTCTGGGGTGGGACCCATGCATCAGTATTTTTTAATGCTCCCCAGGTACTCCCAATGTGTAGGCAATGTTGAGAACTAATGAAATCAGAAGAGAATCTCTCCTAGAGATGCACCTGGGTGGCTCAGTTGGTTAAGTGTCCGACTTCAGCTCAGGTATGATCTCATGGTTCGTGAGTTCCAGCCCCACGTTGGGCTCTGTGCTGTCAGCTTGGAGCCTGGAGCCTACTTCCGATTCTGTGTCCTCCTCTCTCTCTCTCTCTCTCTCTCTCTCTCTCTCTCTGCCCTTCCCCTGCTCATGCACATTGGTGTGTGCTCTCTCTCAAAAATAAACATTGAAAAACAAACTAAAGGAAAAAAAGAATCCCAGAGAAATCTGAAGATCAGAACTGTTCAGAGACAAAGAAGAAAAATCCCAGAAAGCAGGTAAGTAAGCTGCTTTCTCTTATTAAGTTACAAATTATTTCTATATATTAAGGATGTCTTTCCATGTTGCAAATGTTTTCCTCAGTTTCTTGGCTTTTCCATATGTCAGTTCTTTGACACACAGATGTTTTTGACTTTTATGAAGTCAAATCTAATGATCAAACTAACCTTTTTCCCCTTATTTGGTTTTTCTTATTTTTGCCTTGAAGGCTTTGTTTGCCTCGAAGGTTTTGTTAAAACAAAAGCAATAAAAAAACAGGGGACTTCCTAACATCATGATTCTCAACCAAAGTAATGAATAAAAAAATTATTATTAACCTGAAACTATAAATGCCCTTAAATTTTTTTTTTTATGAAATTTATTGTCACATTGGCTTCCATACAACAAACACCCAGTGCTCATCCGAGCAAGTGCCCTCCTCAATGCCCATCATCCACCCTCCCCTCCCTCCCACCCCCCATCAACCCTCAGTTTATTCTCAGTTTTTAAGAGTCTCTTATGGTTTGCCTCCTTCCCTATCTGTAACTTTTTTTCCCCCTTCCCCTCCCCCATGGTTTTCTGTTAAGCTTCTCAGGATCCACATAAGAGTGAAAACATATGGTATCTTTCTCTGTATGACTTATTTCACTTAGCCTAACACTCTCCAGTTCCATCCACGTTGTCAGGAAAACAGTGTGGAGGTTCCTCAAAACATTAAAAATAGATCTACCCTATGACCCAGCAACAGCACTGCTAGGAATTTACCCAAGGGATACAGGAGTGTTGATGCATAGGGGCACTTGTACCCCAATGTTTATAGCAGCACTCTCAACAATAGCCAAATTATGGAAAGAGCCTAAATGTCCATCAACTGATGAATGACAAGCTGTGGTTTATATATACAATGGAATACTACCTGGCAATAAGAAAGAATGAAATAAATGCCCTTAAATGTTTAAAATTACACATGACTATGCCATGTGTAAGACAAAATGGCAACAAGTTAACTTTAAAAAGGATACCTTTCTCGGACACCTTTTGGTGGCTCAGCTGGTTGAGTATCCAACTCTTGATTTCAGCTCAGGTCATGGTCTCACAGTTTGTGGGATCAAGCCCCACATTGGGCTCTGCCCTGGCAGTGTGAAGCTTGTGTGGGATTCTTTCTCTCCCTCTCAAAGTAAATATATCAACATGAAAACATTTTTTTAAAAAGGATACCGTGGGGCGCCTGGGTGGCGCAGTCGGTTGAGCGTCCGACTTCAGCCAGGTCACGATCTCGCGGTCCGTGAGTTCGAGCCCCGCGTCAGGCTCTGGGCTGATGGCTCGGAGCCTGGAGCCTGTTTCCGATTCTGTGTCTCCCTCTCTCTCTGCCCCTCCCCCGTTCATGCTCTGTCTCTCTCTCTGTCCCAAAAATAAATAAAAAACGTTGAAAAAAAAACTTTAAAAAAAATAAAAAGGATACCGTGCTCTCTCTCTCTCTCTCTCTCAAAATAAATATATCACCATGAAAACATTTTTTACAAAAAATATACCTTTTTTTTTTTTTTTTTTTTTAATTTTTTTTTTCAACGTTTTTTATTTATTTTTGGGACAGAGAGAGACAAAGCATGAACAGGAGAGGGGCAGAGAGAGAGAGAGACACAGAATCGGAAACAGGCTCCAGGCTCCGAGCCATCAGCCCAGAGCCTGACGCGGGGCTCGAACTCACGGACCGCGAGATCGTGACCTGGCTGAAGTCGGAGGCTTAACCGACTGCGCCACCCAGGCGCCCCCAAAAAATATACCTTTTGATTTTACTGTATTTAAACAAGTAAATAATGACTTTGTCAATTTTTATTTTTTTAATGTTTAATTTTAAGAGAAAGACTGAGAGCATGCCCGTGCAGGAAAGAGACAGAGAGAGGGAGACAGAAGATCCCAAGCAGGATACGTACCCACAGCAGAGAGCCCAATGCAGGGTTCAAAGTCACAAACCACAAGATCATGACCTGAGCCGAAATCAATAGCCAGACGCTCAACTGACTGAGCCACCCAGGTGCCCCCAATTTTTACTTTTAAAATAAAATATCTAAGATGTTTATCCAATAGGTTACGTGCTTTTTCAGGAACTGTTCAGAAATATAGCTGTGTTGCAGGGAAAGCAAACATTTGAATTCTAAGATTAGAATGAGATATGATAAACAAGGTTATTCCACACAACATTTATAATTTTCATCCTAACAAGTAATTATCACAACAAAAACTGAGGGGGTTGGGATCACCGCACAAAATATTTTGTAGTAATAAATCCCATTGTAAATAGGTCAAAGGCACATTTCTCCCCCAGATCATCACAAATTCCAATCTTACAACTAGTTTCAAACATGATTTTTCGCTTTTAACCTGAATAACAGGCTCACTATTAATAAGGCACTATTACCATGTTGATTTGTCCAGGGTTCTTTCATTATGGTGACTTTTATATAGAAACTTATGACAAAATTTTGTTTTTATGGTTCAAATTCAAAACAAAAGCTATGGTGAATGTCAGAAGTTGAGAACAGATTGGAAAGGAGGTTCGTGAAGATGATCACTCAGGGATATTAAGTTTTAATAGCTGACAACAAATTCACTATACTGAAAAAAATCTATGTGCTTTTAATCCCAGTGTCCACCAGAGGGAGCATCACATCTAAATTAGACTACTTGGGAACTCCCAGATGGAAAGGAGAAAGAAATCACCTGAAACTTGACCAACAAAAATTTTAGATGTAGCATATACAGAATTAAACATGAAATCAAATTACAGCATCCCCAAAAAATTTTTCAAAGGGAACATTTATCAAATAACCAGACTGCTGAGAACTTTAAAAGTACCTACAGAAATCCATTCTTCTCAGTTTAAAGTAAATACACATTACGCAGAGAGCTCGAAATTATATGAAGCAGAGGTATGTTGATTCAGTAAGTCTGCGGTGTGGCACAAACCTGCACTGCTAACAAGCTCCCGTGGACAATGGTGCTGCTGACCCACACGCCACACCTGGAGTAGCAGGAACTGAGTGACAATGTAAACTGAATTTCCAAACTCATGTTTTAACTCTTACATAAAGTTAGGAAACTGGTAAGGAGTGGGACCCTAAATCTTGGATGTAAACCCATGAAACTTGGTGCCTGAATTCCTAAATTCTGTTGAATTCCTTTTACCAGTAAAAACACTCTGAAGAGGGTGTCTTCCCCTATGGTAAGGGCTGTGTGAAGGACTGCTGAGCCCCCTCAGGAACTATCTCTACCACCTCTCAGTGCTTTAGATCTATGACCAGACTCAAGTCCTGGCAGACCCCAAAGGATAAAGCTAAAAAGTGTGATGCATTGGGAGGCTCATTACACACCAAAAGAATTGCAAGATTTTGTCAATTTATATCAACAAAAACTTGAGGAACACAGGAAAGGACCCTAAGGGTGTTGGGAGTATTGGATTCAGGTGGAAGATAATGCTGGATTAAGATGAATTCACTGATATGTGTGTGCTAAGCAGAAACTGTGCTCAACAGGTTGGCCGAAACAGCTAGGAACGACTCTAACAGTTTGGTTGGTTGGTTTACTGAAAGCTGGACCCTAAGGTGACCTATACTAAGTGAAGGTGAAACATCAGAACTTCTCTAGATACTAAAGAAGATGGAATCTGATGGCTTACGAGATCAGAATGCTGAGTGGATTTAATATGTAAGACTTGCTTACCTTTAACCATGTCCCCAGGAGGATCCAGAAAACATTCCATTCACCAAGCTATGAGAAATATATTCATGAGAGGAACCCTGGCCTCTTTCAAGAGCTCTGTGATGGCTAGCCATGAGAAGCCAGGAATAAAAGTGGTAACTCCTGCCATAGAACTGGGCTTCCTAAATTGAGCAGGAGATGATGGGATCCTGTGGTAGCAGGGACCAAGTAGCAGCACATAATCATCAAAGACACGGTGGGAATGAACACCATAATGGCAGCCAAAACAGAACTAGAAAGGTTTTAACTGCAGAGATCTCTAACATTGGCTAAGTAATCACAGTGTCCCCGAAACTGAAATAGATGGGCAATCTAATTAAGTCTTGATAGTGTAACTGGTAAACAGAAGTATGACTTAAATCACCAAAATAAGAAAGTTATGGCCCCTCTACCAACTCCCAGATGTGAGGCACTTCACAGACCCAGAGTCTCTGGAATGAAGACAAGGTCAGGTCCCATAAAGGAAGAATGCTACCACAGAGCCAAATATGGATACTGTAAATTTTCCACCTGGACTTCCCAAAGAGATCTATAGCTATTTACAAGGATGACTTTGGGGCACCTGGGTGGCTCAGTCAGCTGAGCATCCAACTCTTGATTTTGGCTCAGGTCATGGTCTCACGGTTCAGTAGTTCGAGCCCCACACCAGGCTCTGCACTGACGGGGAGGAGCCTGCTTGGGATTCTCTCTCCCCCTATCTGTCTGCCCCTCCCCCACTTGATCTTTCAAAATAAATAAATAAAATAAATAAAATTTAAAAAAAGAGGATGACTTTGTACTGGGGAAGACAACATAACCAGACTTTGGGAGGTCTACTGGAAACTAGCTCTGAACTAAAGTTAATTCCTGAAGACCCAAAATTACCATTGTGGTCCAAACTTGCAGGAATAGCACCATATGCTGTGCTGACTCTGTGGAGCCTGCTTGGGATTCTCTCTCTCCCTCTCTCTGCCCCTCCCCTGTTCACACTGTCTCATAACTAGAAAGAAAGAGCGAGACCGAGAGCGAGAGAGAGGAAAAGAAAGAAAGAAAGAAAGAAAGAAAGAAAGAAAGAAAGAAAGAAAGAAAGAAAGAAAGAAAGAAAGAAAGAAAGAAAGAAAGAGGGAGTAGTGTATGGAAGTCAGAGGATCAAAGCAGTTTGGGCTCACATTTACCTCACAGTGAGTCCAATAAGTCCCAAATCCACCCTGCAGTGATATTCAGTCCCCAAATATATAGTCGAAACAGACATCCTGAACAACTGTCAGAATCCCCTCTCTTATTCCCTTACGCACACAGTAATAGCTACTGTGGTGTAAAAGTCCAAGTGGAAGCCACTAGAATGCCTTTACCTACCTAAACAGTATAACAAAACCAATACTGCAATTTCTGGAGGACGTACTGCCACCATCAATGTTGAGAAAGATGCAAACATGGAGAATACTTTCACATCCTCACTTAACTTGCCTGTTTGGCCAATGTAGAAGACAGATGGATCTTGGAGAATGACAGTGGATTATAAAATACCAAAGTTACAGAATATCAAAGAGAGAATGTGATTCAGCTACAAGAGGAACGAAATCACCCAAGGATGGGTAAAGAGATTTCTTTTAATTTTTTTAAGTTTATTTATCGAGAGAGAGAGAGAGCGAAAGAGCAAAGGGGGGGGGGGGGGGGTGGTTAGAGAGAGGGAAAGAGAATCCCAAGCAGGCTCCACACTGCCAGCACAGAGCCCAAGACAGGGCTTGAGCCCACGAACTGTGAGATCATGACCTGAAGCGAAATCAAGAGTCAGACACTTAACCGACTGAGCCACCCAGGGAACCCTGGTAAGGGGATTTTGTATGTGCTCTTTTCAGGAGAGGGTGAGTGTTTTCAGCTGTGCAAAGGATAGTTCGGTGAAAAAATAAACTAGCTATAGTCGCCAAGTATGGTTAAGGATGGTTAAATAGGTATGCATGGTCGACAAGGGATGAACTACGATGGCTTCTATAGCACAGCAACACAGCAAGCTGGAACTACAATCCCCAAAATCTCTTCTCTGTATACTCTAGGTTAAGGTTGGCCGAAAAAGACGGGTGACATTTGGAAAGCAGAAGTGAAGCGACCGTCATTACGTTCTGCAGGGCGTGCAGGGTTTGCGTAGGTGCCCGGTACTGCTGCAGCCTGTGTGCATGGTCACTACCTAATGGCCTGCCTTGTTGGCCTGGGGCACCTATCAGGCCCTCAGCTCCCCTATCTCTTCCTGAACCTCCTCCCAGTTGTGGAGCCCAGTACAGGAACAGTTCTGTGGCAAAGAGCATTAGCAGTTTCTGCAGGCCATCAGTGTCATTGAGGGTGAAGGCAGTGACTGACACCGCTTTGATCTGTCCTCATTAGTTCCAATTGGATTCCAATGTGTTCTTGCTTCCCCCCACTCGGTATCTGGCTTCTCTTTCTGCCAGCCCCACTGACTTGAGGGCCACCACGATGCAGAGCAACAGCATCTTTACCAACCCCCACAGTTATGTAAGCTGTAATCTCTATAATGCTTAACCTTTGTCATTCCGTGATTCTGCTTCTCTGATCAAACCCTAAATTGATATAACCCCCGTCTAGAAAAACTCACCAGTCCCAGAGAATAACCCTGACAGTTGGGAGACACCAGATGACCAAATATACAGATACCCACTGGGCAAGAATCTGAACAGACACCCAGAGTTGTTCTTTTTCAACCTAAAACTTTTTTAATGCCTCATTCTTAAATATGACTAATCAAAAATGACCAGACACTTGAGGACAGTTCTTTTATCTTTTCTTTCCTTTTACTATTATCATAGAAAGCATTAATCATTTCCCAAAGTACAGAGAACAGTATAATGGAACCCCACACATTCATCAACCAGCTTCAAAAATTATCAACAAATGGCTAACCTTACACAACCTATACCCCCACCAACACCTCCCAACTACATTACTTTAAAGCAAACTCCAGGGGCACCTGGGTGGTTCAGTCAGTTGAGCGACCAACGTCAGCTCAGGTCATGATCTCACAGTTCGTGGGTTTGAGCCCCGCATCGGGCTCTGTGCTGACAGCTCGGAGCCTGGAGCCTGCTTCGGATTCTGTGTCTCCCTCCGTCTCTGCCCCTCTTCCACTCGCACTCTCTCTCAAAAATAAATAAACATTAAAAAAAGTTTTTTAAATAAAGGAAATTTCACAACACGGATTTTTTTTTTTTAATTTTTTTTTTCAACGTTTTTTTATTTATTTTTGGGACAGAGAGAGACAGAGCATGAACAGGGGAGGGGCAGAGAGAGAGGGAGACACAGAATCGGAAACAGGCTCCAGGCTCCGAGCCATCAGCCCAGAGCCTGACGCGGGGCTCGAACTCACGGACTGCGAGATCGTGACCTGGCTGAAGTCGGACGCTTAACCGACTGCGCCACCCAGGCGCCCCACAACACGGATTTTTGAAACACAGATTTATTTTGATGATGCTCTTTACCTAAGCAAGCAAGCCTGAAATATAAGGAGACTTATATAACTTTGTTCTATAGTCTTTCTTAAGTAAACTTACAATGGGACATTAAGTCTAGGAAGAAAAAAAAATCATAGGACTCTCCACAGATGATGAAATGCTAAAGCAGAATTCAACACCTATTCTTTAATGTTAATTCATTTTTGAGAAAGAAAAAGACTAGGAGCAGAGGAGAGGCAGAGAGAGAGGAGGACACAGAATCCAAAGCAGGCTCCAGGCTCCAGCTTCAGCACAGAGCCTGATGCAGGGCTCAAACCCACAAACCACAAGATCATAAACTGAGCCAAAGTAGGATGTTTAACCAACTGAGCCACTCAGGAGCCCCTTCAACACCTATTCTTAATTGAAAACTCTTCACAAAATAGAAATGGATACATGAGTATACAAACAGACCAATGGAATAGAGTAGAAAGTCCAGAGTTAGAGCCAACTAGTATATGATCTAGAATATGAACACTTTCTGTCCCAGTGATTTGCTCCAATCTTTTTAATGACACATGATGGGACAGCTAGATAGCCATTTGGAAAAAAATAAAATTAGATCCATACCTTATACTATACATAATAAATTATTTTTTTTAAGTAGTCTCCATGCCAGTGTGGAGACCAACACAAGACTTGAACTCATGACCCTGAGATCAAAACCTGAGCTGAATCAAGAGTCAGATACTTAACCGACTGAGCCACCCGGGTGCCCCATACATAACAAATTCTAAATGAATCAGAGATCTCAATGTAAAGATTTAAAGTATACAAGTTCTAAAAGAAAACATGGGTGAATTACTCTATCATAATCAAAGTTAAATGAAATAATCTGAGAGAAAGTATTTCCAATATTTATCAAAGACAGAGGGCTAATACTGCGAATGTGCAAAAAAGTGCTTAAAATTCGAAGGGGGGAAAAAGACCAAAATTCTCACAGATAAATGGACAAAAGATATATACAGACAATTCAAAAAAATATATAAATATGGCCTTTACACACATGAAAAAATGTTTAACAGGGGCTCCTGGCTGGCTCAGTCAGTGGAGTATGCAACTCTTGAGCTCAGGGTCATGAGTTCAAGCCCCACATTGGGCATAAAGCTTGCTTAAAAGAAAAAATAAATTAAAAAAAAAGATGTTTAACTTTAATGATAATGCAACTTAAATGCAAATTAAAACTATAGTGAGATGTGTGCTGGAGTGGCTCAGTCAGTTAAGTGTCCCACTCTTGATTTTGGCTCAGGTCATGATCTCTCAGTTAGTAAGTTTGAGCCCTGTGTTGGGGACTCTGCACTGACAGTGTAGAGTCAGCTTGGGATTCTCTCTCTCCCCCTCTCTCTCTGCCCCTCCTCCGGTTGAGCACGTGCTCTTTCACTCTCTTGAAATAAATAAATAAACGTTAAAAAAAAAAAAAAAAAAAAACCTATACTGAGATACCACTTCTCACCCGTCAAATTGGCAGAAATTCAAAAGCTTAACAATACACTCAGTCCACAAAACTGAGGGAAACAAGCACTCTCCTACATTGCTAATGGAAACATAAAATGGTACCACCCCATACAGGTATTGACACTTTGGCTTAGCAATCCCACTTCCAGGAATTTACCCTGAATATACACCTGTAACAGTACCAAAACACTTAAGTGTGAGGTTATTAATTACAAGTTAAATTATTATTTAATTATAATAATTAATTATATTAATTATTATATTTTATATATATTAATAAATAATTAATTACTATTAATTATTTAAAATTACAAATTAAATTATTCACATTTGCAAAATACTAGAAATTACACAAATGGCCAAGCAGAGGAAATCAGAAACTATGGAACATACACAAAAGAATAAGAAAGATTCAGGGCACCTGAGTGGCTCAGTTGGTTAAGCATCTAACTCTTGATTTCGGCTCAGGTCATAATTTCATGATCTCACTGAGCGTGGAACCTGCTTGAGATTCTCTGTTTCTCCCCCTCTGTCCCACTGGCATGCATATATTCTCTCTCTCTCTCTCTCTCTCTCTCTCTCGCTCGCTCGCTTTCAAGAAAGGGGGGCAGGAAAATCTAAAACTGAAAGCAAAGTAAAACAAATGAACTCAATTATATTTCTAATTAATACCAGTAAATACATTAAAAGGAAAAAGAGAAAGAATACAAAACGGGTACAGTATTTAACTATACACTATCAGTCTTCAGCAGAGCAGCAGGGAAAGGTACACTGTAAACAAATTCAGTACCAAGTAGGAGCTTTTTTTTTTTTTTTAATATGTAGATGTAACAATTTGGAACAATTTTAGATGAGATACAGAGTCCAATAAATGAGTAAACAGGTTGATGTTGTTACTAAGAGAGTCACTGAAGCAGAAGAAATATACAATTATGTAATGGAGAAAGGCAAGAAAGAACCCTAAAGAGACAAATCTGACTTGAAAGTATTGGTGTGAACCCATGATATTCTAAAGTATACATACATATATACATATGTATATATGTACACACATTTTCATGAACCTGCATACTTCACAACTTTGTCTGCTAAAAAGGTCAAAGCAAAGACATTCCAGTAGCAGTGAACACACCCAGCATCAGATCTTTGTATCCAATATTATTCCCCACTAAAAGAATCCAGGAGTCCTCAGAGATATACTGATTCCAGGATTGGGCAGGAAAATTACCAGATGAGCCTAAAACATTTGTTATACCAGAAAGTAAAGAAATGCTTAAAAAGGGGGGGAATGGGGGGCTCCTGGAAGGCTCAGTCTGTTGAGCGTCCAACTTCAGTTCAGGTCATGATCTCACAGTTCCTGAGTTCAAGCCCCACATTGGGATCCTCTTCAGATACTCTGTCTCCCTCTCTCTCTGCGCCTCCCCTACTTGCTCTCTCTCTCTCTCTCAAAAATAAACATAAAAAAAAAAAGTTAAAGGACAGAATATCCACCTTAAAAGCTTTCCTACTAAAAAAGTCTGGTACAGGGGTGCCTGGGTGGCTCAGTCGGTTAAGCATCCGACTTCGGCTCAGGTCATGATCTCACAGTTTGTGGGTTCAAGCCTCACATCAGGCTCTGTGCTGACAGCTCAGAGCCTGGATCTTGCTTCACATTCTGTGTCTCCCTCTCTCTCTGCCCCTCCCCCACTCGCACTCTGCCTCTCTCTCTCAAAAAAAAAAAAAAAAATTAAATAAAAATAAATAAATAAACATTAAAAAAAATCTGGTACAATTTGAGCGCCAAAATAATTAGGTATGCAATTAATTATAAACCAGTGGAAAAAATGGAAATTCATAAAAAGACAAATAATGAGGAAGAAGGATGTGCCCTTGCTTATGGTAAAATACTAAGCTGAATGCTAACTGCTAAGTGTGGGGGGAGTGCTGTAGTTAGAAAATGAGCATTTTGCAAATCCTATACCACAGATTCAATCAAGAATCATCCATGGATGCTCAATCTAGAGAGAAATGTTAATGAACAGGAGTTTCCATGGTCTTAAAATGTCTTCCCACAGATTATTAGTTAGGAGATGATTAGTTAGGAGATGTTTCCACTGCACACAGTGGAAAACAAGACAACAGCTTGACTGGGTTTAACACCACCAATGAAAGGCAGCTAAACCTTGTGAACCTCCAAATAGGATACCCTGAGGATACCCCAACCATGTAGCATCACAGCTGAGAATACATAACCCAATCTAACCATGAAGCAACACTAGATAAACCCAAAATGAGGAAAGTTATATTAAAATGGAAGGGAAGGGAACAGGGAGGCAAGGGGAAGAGGGGAAGAGGGGGAGAGGAAAAGGGGGGAGGGAGAGGGAGGGGGTGGGAGAAGAAGGAGAGGAGGGAAGAGAAGGGGAGGGGAGGGGGAGTCAATATTCAATGACAAAGAAAACTTGTGAAATGTTAAAGAAGGCCAAAGATAAGACAAATAAATACAAGACACGACCCTAGACCCTGTATAAAAAGGGGAAAAAATACTATGAAGAACATTATTTGGTCATCTGGCAAAATGGAAATACAGATAGTAAAGTATTATGGTATTGTTAAATTTGAAGTTAATATATACAACTTTCCTACTTGTTGTGTATACACATTATTTAGGATAAAGGGCCAGGATATATGGAAGTTACATAATCAGAAAGAACATGTACATGTGGATAAAGATGGGGGCTTAAGGGAGGACAGGGAGGAGTGTGTAAATGATATCAAATGTTAATAATTTAATCTGGGTAAAGGGCATCCATATTTTTTTTTGTCCCATTCTTATTCTTGCAACTTTTCTGTAAATTTGAAATTATTGCCAAACACAAGTATAAAAAAAATTTTAATTATGAGAAGAGGTTACTTTTCCATGAAAGTAGCTAAAGAAACAAGTAACAATTTTAAACACCAAAATGATGGTATGTCAAAAGGTAAATGTTCAAAATGATCTTACAAATAACTCCAGGTTCTAATTTCACATATTTTCTGCACACATAATACTAAAACTAACTCACAGCCCATGATACATAAGACAATAGATATATACTTAAGAATAATTCGAGGGGCGCCTGGGTGGCTCAGTCGGTTGAGCGCCGACTTCGGCTCAGGTCACGATCTCGCGGTCCGTGAGTTCGAGCCCCGCATCGGGCCCCTGTGCTGACAGCTCAGAGCCCGGAGCCTGTTTCGGATTCTGTGTCTCCCTCTCTCTGACCCTCCCCCATTCATGCTCTGTCTCTCTCTGTCTCAAAAATAAATAAACGTTAAAAAAAAATTTAAAAAAAAAAAAAAAAAGAATAATTCGAATACTTGATTATAAATGCAGAGTCCCTAGTTGCTCATATTCAGTGAATATGAGCTGTTTCAGGATGCTATCCTATCCATTTGGTAAGTGCTTACTGAGTACTTACAGTGGGCTATATGTCATCTAATTTAACCTTTTGAAGTCTCTGCTACTCATATGTGATCAGCTTTAGCATCACCTAGGAGCTTGTTAGAAATGCAGAATCCCGGGGCGCCTGGGTGGCGCAGTCGGTTAAGCGTCCGACTTCAGCCAGGTCACGATCTCGCGGTCCGTGAGTTCGAGCCCCGCGTCGGTCTCTGGGCTGATGGCTCGGAGCCTGGAGCCTGTTTCCGATTCTGTGTCTCCCTCTCTCTCTGCCCCTCCCCCGTTCATGCTCTGTCTCTCTCTGTCCCAAAAATAAATAAAAAACGTTGAAAAAAAAAATTTAAAAAAAAAAAAAAAAAAAGAAATGCAGAATCCCAGGGTGCCTGGTTGGCTCAGTCAGTAGAGTATGCAACTCTTGATCTTGGGGTTGTGACTTCAAGCCCCATGTTGGGTGTAGAGATTACTTTAAAAATTAAAAAAAAGGAAAGGAAAGGAAAGGAAAGGAAAGGAAAGGAAAGGAAAGGAAAGGAAAGGAAAGGAAAGGAAAGGAAAATCTCATACCCAACCCAGGCCTTACCAAATCAGAATCTACTTGAACAAAATCTTCAGCTGATTTATTTGCACATTAAAGTTCAAGAAGGGCTGCTCTAAGTGACTCAACTAAATAGAGATTTATTTCTAGCTCCTACTAAATCTGATGCATGTAGGGCAATTCATCAGAGCAACTCTCCTCCAAGCTCTGACTCATGCTTGTTTCTCCAACTCAATTCATGGCCTCCACAAGGCAAGAGAGAGGGAAGAATGCACAGGATATTTTATGGCAGACCCAGAAATGGCTTATATAAACTCCAGCCCACACTCCATGGCCAAAAATGAGTCACAGGGTCCCAATCAAACTGAAAGGAGGCTGAGAAATGTAGTCATCTTGTGTGCTCGCTGAGGAAAATGAGTAAAGTTTAGTAATGGATACTGAGAACAGCAAGGAATACCAAGGAAAAGTTAAATAACCAGGCTCACACAGGGGCTGACTATCATGAGGACTGGCAACAGTTCTACCTTCCTCAGTTCAAACTCTAGAGCCTATGACCAGCCAGTGAGCTTACTCACCTTCTAGCAAGAGGTTCACTCTCAGTTTAATCAACTGATGCTTAAAAAAAAAAAAAAAAAAAAAAAAAGGTGGGACATAAGCTGGAAAGCGTTTCTAAGACATCTTCATCCCAAGCTGCACACACTGTTTTATACAATTTCAAATGAAACAAAGTCTAAGAAAGACTTTCTCAAAGTGTATTTAAATTTCTAATTACAAAAAAGAATACAAGCTTGACTGGGATAAAAATACAAAATACAAAAAGTACAAAGGAATATCTTCCCTCCCGCCTCCAAGTCCCATTCTCAAGAAGTATTAGAATTCCGGGGTGTTCTTCCAAACTTTTTCTATACACACAAGTACATATACGCTCACACAAAGATTTACAGGAAATACATACATTGTCCTACAACTGTATTCACCCAGGAATGCGTCATGGACATCCATCCACATCTGTACATATGGATCTATCAATCTGAACAGCTAGACAGTATTCTACAATATGGCTACACCATAACTTAACCAGTCCCCTATTAACAAACATTAAAATTCTCTCTCCCTTTTTAATTATCAAATTGCTATGCTAAGTATCCTTGTACAACCACTGTTATTTGTATTTCTGTCAGAATTCCAAAAGTAGGGTCAACAAAATATAGTGCTCAATTTTTACAGGTACTATAAAATTGCACTCCTACAAGCGTATGAATGTTCTCTAGTCCATATTTGTGTTTATAAGGAACATAATAGACACTTTTTTCAGGTTATCATGAGAATTAAGTGAAATAATACACAAAATAAAGCACTTAAAATCATGTCTGGCATTGCTAATAGTAATGAATATTAGATACTGAGTAATAATATTCAATCGTCACATACCGTGGTGACAAGTAAATAGAAGGTAGCTCTCTTACTTTCCCTTGATAATCCATATTAATCACCATCCCAGGGCATGTGGGTGGCTCAGTCACTTAAGCGTTCAACTCCTGATTTTGGCTTAGGTCATGATCTCAGGGTTCGTGGGATCAGGCCCCACGTCGGGCTCTGCGCAGACATTGCAGGGCCTACTTGGGATTCTCTTTCCCTCTCCCTCTGCCACTCCCTCCCTCACTCACTATCTCTCTCACTCAAAATAAATGAATAAACTAAAAAAAAAATGTTTTTTAACGAAAAAGTTTGTTTCACTAAAAACTTTGTTAAAATGTAATAATTATGTTTGAATACATATTTTCAAACTTACCAGTTTTTTTTTTATGCAGTAAAGTCAATAGAGATAGCCACGTAAGTAAATCCTCTTCAGTCCTAAATAACTGTTTTTATTTAAAGACTCTCCTATGAAATCCTTCCCAATTTTTAAGAGTGGGTTCTGACACTGAAAAGTTTGAGAAACACTGCTCTATGGTATCAGGTACCTCAAATGACAGCATATGTCAATAGCAGGCAAACCACAGACATTAATCCATTGCTTCAATTCTCCTTCTATGAAGGTCTGAGGCAACCTTAGAAGCTCTACAGAAGACTGTTAGGTTTCAGAGATGGTAACACAGGTAGAGAAAGGCAAATCAAAGTGCAGGGGGAAAAAAACAGAATGTTTCAATACGAACAAATCAGTGATCCTTCCCATGACAAAAGGGTCTATGATAAAAACCTGACACCAGTTGGCTGGCTGGTCCCAAAGATGTGTTGCCATGTGGGGGAACCCAGGATCCCAAACTGGGCACTCTGTACCAGCAGAAGCCACAATGACCATGGTGAGGGGAAGTCTGAACTTTTGAGTTCCAGGCACCGATCTCCATCCCTGTCCCCACAGTTCCTCTGTTCATGAGACCTCTGAACAATCACCAGGCTGTCTGAAGAAGAATAACTTACTGCTATCCACAAAGCAGGTCGTCCTGTCTGATTAAGAATGTCCTCTGCTGTGGCATTCACATGGACCAAATGTTTGCAGGCTCAGAACTCTGCCATACAGCCCTTTCCCAAACTTCCTTGCAGAAGAAAAAGAAGCAAAAGAAACAGGAATTATAACTCTCACTCAAAAAGAAAAATGGAATTCATATCCATAGAGTCCTTTCCCATCCACCTTACTATCAGTCCTTCCTTGATGCTCAGGTATATCCATTAGCCAGTGCCCAGGAACCTGCAAGTCCTGACTTCAGGCCATCTCTCAAGGTTCTACCCTTTGAGGTCCTTCCTTCAACCTCCAAAGCCCACCACCCCCCTTCCCAAGAAGAGTCTATAACACAACAACAGTTCACCAGCACCTGTTGCTGATTTATTTCACTAAACCAGCTGAAAACCCACAGAATGCCTTTTACCCATTACGTGAACAGAGGTGAGTGCCCATCTGTCTCCACCTGGCTCGTTCTCCACAGGCCCTTAAATCTTGGCTTAGGAAGCCAATGTGAGAATTCTGCCTTTGCCGAAACTATTCATTCCAATGCCTAACGTTCCTGGTACCTTCACTTAGAAAATTCATCTAACACCTCAGCCTCTCAGTTTCCTGCTCATTCTAACAATCTTCTCCCCTATCTCCGCCACCTTCTGCCACACCTTAAACCCTCTTGCTCCAGCACACACACACCACTTCTAAAGCACACGTGCATGTATATGCACATCAAGTCAGCCCACTCTGGCCACTCCACCTCTTCCTTGACCACATCCTGTCCCCTAATCCACGGATTTCATCCCAGCCCACTGTCCATCACCCTCCCCTCCTTATGACCTAAGTCCCTTGCTCAAAAATCATGGTGCCTGATTATCCCTGCCTTGCCTACAACTTCAACTTCCTTCTCCCACTCTCCATCCACTAAACTAACCCGACAATCCTGGGTAAACCTAACTCACAGTCAAGTAGCTAGCTGACCGCGGGGTGAGAAAAAAGCCCTCCCCTGACTGCTCTCACTTTAAATGAATGAACACAAGTTTTAAGTGGACCCTCGGCATGCCCAAGCTACCCTACTATATTTCACTAGGCAATTCACTCTTCTAGAATATTTCAAACCTTCTCTTCTCTAAGACTGAGTCACTCAGCAAGACTAGTCACTTTCCTAGCTGTCCTCAAACCTTTCAATCACCACTGTTGCCTTCTCTGGCACTCTTCTTCTTACCTCAGTACATGAAGGTATTCCTGCCTCCATGCTAGGTTCAGTCCTTAGCCAAGATGGATTACATCATCTCACCACACACTGTTCCTTTTTTGCCCTTTATTGCCTGGTCATATCTATCCACACTGTAACTCAAATGTAGCTGCTTTATTTTCTAGAACAGATCAAGTCTGTATCATGAACATAGGGCTGTTTTTTCTAATAATTAATCTAATCTTCCTTACGAACACCCACCCTAGGAAATGGCCAGAAACTTAAAATTCGCCAGATAATATGTCAGTCTCTTCCAGTTAATATTCAGACATTTAAGTTTATCTCCTTACCAGAGCTGGTTTAAATAGTTGCTTTCAGGTAAATTTTTATCCAAATGGGGCTGAAGGGACATCCTTATGGTGGCAAGAAGACCTAGGATCTTCGTGTCTCTGTGGATGCTCACTGAGCTCTGCTGCAAAGAGGAGATCACATCCCATGGCTGGACTGGTGCCATCTCATCTCACCTTTTGGGATGTCATGCCTGCTCCTACCCCTGTATCCATGATCCTGACCTTCAGTCTAGAATGGTATGATGCCTGCTGTCTACCAGGACTCTCAGCTCCTCCACATCCCTCACAGTGGCATGAGAACTATTTAGCTTCCCCAGGCTCATCCATCCATCTGTCCACTTCCTTCTACCCCTACTGTGCTCTATCCCCGTGTTGTCACAGCACTAACCCACATAGCTATGCCCTCTAGAGATTCCAAACAAGGAGCACAGCCAAAGACTTTCTCCTTTCGAGCCTTTTTGTTTGTTTGTTTTTTAAGTAAGCCCTACACCCTATGTGAGGCCTGAACTCATGACCCTGAAATCAAGTTGCATGCTCTACTGACAGAACCAGCCACAGACCCCATCAAAAGCCTTCTACTTTGGACTGTCCCTTCAACCTATTTAACACCCTCATCCTAACCCCAGAACTTTGGCCAGACAAGGAAGCTCAAAACATGTATTTCTGGAGCAGCTGCCTGTCTCAATCAGTGGACCATGGGACTCTAGATTGCCAGGTTATTGAGCTTACTCTTTAAAAAGTAAAATCTTTCCAAAAAAAAAAGAAAAAGAAAGAAAAAAGAAAAAACATGTATTTCTCACAATCTGTTTTCCCTACCTCTGTCCCCCTTCTTCCCATAATTCAGGGCTGAAAAAGATGGACTTTCCATTTCCAATTCATCTTCCGTCCTCCTGAGAGGCACTAGCCTCAAGTTCAGCCACAATGACAGAAGAGATATCATATCCTCCTTAGCCCATAGAAGAAACTATCATTAGAGTATGTCAGAGGAAGTTCTTGATAGGAAGCTACAGGCAACTTGGAACTTTCGAAAACCAAAAACAAACATACAGTGACTTAAAATTCCCTAAAATACTATCCTTTCACAACTTCAACAGTTACCATCTCCTGTGTGCTAGGCTCCAAGGACATAACAGGAGAGAGTTAGGTCACTAAACAGGTAAGTTCTACAAACAAAATAATTACAAATGGAATTTTATATGCTGCATTTACCAAAAGAGAAAACACAAATAACCTGTTTGTCCATCTGTTCCAGCTATCAAACTAAAGAGGTGAGGAATACAGAAAAAGGATAATATAAATTATTTCAGGTCACAATTTCGTATCATTTAATCCTTCCCCAATTTATAAACTCCATTTTTTTTCACTCGCAACATAAAAAACCAGAAGCCAATCCTTAATGAGAGGAAAAAAGCAAGGGAAGCCATGAAGCAAATTCAAGTTTCTCTGTTAATAAAAATAACTAGGCATATGGAAACTAATTTGACAATAAATTTCATATAATAAAAAAATATATAAAAAAATAATAAATAAATAAATAAATAAATAGGCAAGAACTAAAGCACTGTTCAAATACCCCAAGGCTAAAGGAAATCAGGTAGAGTGAAGTAATAATGTAATTATAATAAATATCTGTTATTTTATGTTGCCACCCCCACCCCAAAACTGTTATTGCTACAAACTAATATTTTCATTTCATTTCTTTTTTAATTTTTTTTAATACTTATTTATTTTTGAGAGATAGACAGCGCACAGGCACAAGCAGGGGAGGGGCAGAGAGAAAGAGAGAGAGAGAGAGACAGAATCCAAAGCAGGCTCCAGGCTCTAAGCTATCATCACAGAGCCTGAGACGGGGCTCGAACTCACCAACTGCGAGATCATGACCTGAGCCGAAGTAGGATGCTCAACCGACTGAGGCACCCAGGCGCCCCACCATTTCTTGATTCAAAAGGAAGACAGAAGGGCAAGGACAGCTAGAGGAAAATTCGACAAGATGTCTGTAACACAAACTAAAAGCTTACTATGTGTCAGGCATCAGGGTCTCAAAAATTGAAAGCTTACCTAATACATACAATTAAGGATGAATGAATTTCACTTACAAGATGACAACACAGAAACTTTATCCCAGTGATGGGTCATTCAGTTGTGGTAGAAAACTTGAGAAACACGACAACCACTTACATGGAAGTGTTCAACAGAGCACCTAGTATGACAGCACAAGTGAATATATCCTAGCAATCCAAAATAAGTGCAAATGTGTTTTTTGTGTAGAGCGCTACTAAATGTGTGTTAGTATAAAACTTCCTTTAGTTCGTTTTAGTTTGGATGCTTGGCATTTACTGAGATCCCTTTTCCTGTTTATGTTTGCTAATTTCCCCACTATCTGAACACTGGTGGAAACAGCCTGCCTCCTTTCCTAAAAGCCAAAAAGGCCTAATACTCACCTTCTCAAATTCCATTGCAGCTAGGATGCAGGCAGTGACCTAACCCCAGCCAATCCAAGACACCCACTGACGATTTTGAATCAGAAGCTAATACCACAAAGAAACATGGTTGAGAAAGCAACTTTCCAGCAATACCCAGTTTCCCAAGCAGCAGTGGCAGCAGCAGCAGGGCCCAGGATCAAGGTGCTGGTAATACATGCCGTAAAAACCAGTATTACCAGACAGCATCAAAAGTGACCCACTCCCCGGGTCTCAACCCCAGCTGCTTCTGAACTGTAATCCTGACTGTGCAACTTTCCTTGGTTCCTGCCCACTGGCAGAACTGGAGCTCCTCCAGACCTCAAACCAATGCTACGATCTCCCCAATGCTCTTGCATTTAATTCCTTTTTAATTCCTTTTTTGCTTAAAGCATAACTAACAAGTAATTTCTTGCCAATAAGAAACATGAGTGATAGCCAACAGGAATGAAATAGTATGGTGAATAAAGAAGCATCCCACCCACAAAGGACTGGGTCTGTGTAGTCTACTTTGGAAAAGAGACAATTCTGTGTGTCATATGACTCAAGTTCCACTCTGATAATTCAGTTAATAATGTGTCACGTATTAATTCCAAAACGTTTCCGTCCCAACTACTAAATAACGTTGCCAGTCTGATTTCATCTGGAAGATGACCCACACCTTCTTCATCAAGCAAGTTCCCTACTGTGGACTAACTACCTTCAAACTCTAAATATACCCACAGATGATTCAGCAGGATGAAGAGCCCAGGTCTCCAATTTGCTTGAATAAGAATTAAAGATCTGTAACTTTCAGGGCACCTGGGTGGCTCAGTTGGTTAAGCATCTGACTCCTGATTTCAGCTCAGGTTATGATCTCATGGTTCCTGAGATGGAGCCCCACGTCTGGCTCCACGCTGACACTGGGGAATCTGCTTGGGATTCTCTCTCTCTCCCTCTCTCGCTGCCCCTCCCCCACTCAAAATAAATAAATGAGCTTTTTTCTTTTTTTAATTTTTTTTTCAACTTTTTTTTTTTTTTATTTATTTCTGGGACAGAGAGAGACAGAGCATGAATGGGGGAGGGGCAGAGAGAGAGGGAGACACAGAATCGGAAACAGGCTCCAGGCTCCGAGCCATCAGCCCAGAGCCTGACGCGGGGCTCGAACTCCCGGACCGCGATATCGTGACCTGGCTGAAGTCGGACGCTCAACCGACTGCGCCACCCAGGCGCCCCGCTTTTTTCTTTTAATGTGTAACTTTCAATGTGGGGGGACTTCAGCAAATAGTTAAGTCTCTCCTTTTTAATGTTTACTTATTTATGGGGGAGAGGGACACAAGTGGGGGAGGGGCAGAGGAACAGGCAAGAGTGCGAACCCCAAGCAGGTTCCTGGCTACCAACACAGAGCCTGAGTAGGGCTGGAACTCACAAACTGTGACATCATGACCTGAGCTGAAATCCAGAGTAGGATGTTTAACCCACTGAGCCACCCAGGCACCTCAAAAGTTAAGTCTTCAAAGGAATTAACTGTTTTCAAAACTTTTATAAGTTCTGAAGTTTACAAAAACTTCAAAGTGCTCTCTCCTCAACAGATTTTTTGTTGTTGCTGTTGTGGTTACATCAGGAAGATACAGATACAACTGTTATTTATTTAGTGATCTTAAAATACGAAAGTTAAATAAATTCCTCAACTACAAATCAAATTACGACTTGGTAAGATTTTATTTTTTTAATGTTTATTTATTTTTGACAGAGAGAGAGAGACAGCGTGAGTGGGGAGGGGCAGAGAGAGGGAGACACAGAATCCAAAGCAGGCTCCAGGCTCTGAGCTGTCAGCACAGAGCCTGACTTGGGGCTCGAACTCACGAACCGTGAGATCATGACCTAAGCCGAAGTGGGACGCTTAACTGACGGAGCCACCCACGAGCCCCAAAAATGTTTATTGATTTTGAGACAGAGAGCGAGCAAGTGGGGGAGGGGCAGAAAGAGAGAGGGAGACACAGACTCGGAAGCAGGCTCCAGGCTCTGAGCCATCAGCACAGAGTCCCACGCGGGGCTCGAACTGACAAACCTCAAGATTATGACCTGAGCCCAAGTGGGACGCTTCACTGACGGAGCCACCCAGGAGCCCCAAAAATGTTTATTTATTTTGAGACAGAGAGAGAGAGAGGGAGACACAGAATCCGAAGCAGGGTCCAGGCTCCGAGCTGTCAGCACAGAGCCTGGCCCGGGGCTCGAACTCACGAACCGTGAGATCATGACCTGAGCCAACCGGAGCAGAGGTCGGACGCTTAACGGACTGGGCCACCCAGGCGCCCCAGGCCTTGGTAGATTAATGGTCAACCTACCCATTTGAATTCCGCAACCACCTCCTCACCGCCGTCCACCCAAACCCCAGGCTAAGCGGTCTGCAAGAGCAGTCCTGGAGAGCTCTCCCCTCCGGCATACCACCGGAGCTCAGCGACACTCGCTGCCTGGCTACAGCTCCCATGACTGTGCCTGTGTACTGCATATTCCCACAACCTGCGTTCGCACAGCCCTTCACATCCGCCCAGGGCCTCAGGCTTGTGACTCTCGCAGCCCGCTATGTGGCTGAGAGTTAGCCATGACGCGCACAGCGCTGCACGCACCCTCAGTAACTCGTGCTCCCATAGCACTGCTGCGTCTCTATTTCAGCCCTTCTGATTCGCTGCAATTCATTCTCGCTCTCACTTAGGTGCTCCTTCAGGATTCTTAAGGATGTCCCGTTCATCTCCACGGGTCCCCAGGCCACACACAACCTGGACCCTGGAACGTGTTCTGTAAACACCGAGATTCTTCCGCCTCCCGCAAGCCCGGTCCTCTGCTGGCGGGGCCTCAGCCCTGGGCCGGGTTTTTACGCACCCCTGCACCCGCCCACCCCGACCCCCGCCCATTGTGACTTCCAGGGCCGCCCAGGACACAGACTTTTTGTTCCCCAGGAAAATTACCCGCAGCGCAACACCGCTCCTCAGCTCTGCCCCCACCGGCTCCCTCCAATTCCTAGCGCAGCCCGGGGGCGGGCGGGGGTGTCAGCGGGTCCAGCTCCACAAACCGCACCCCCCCCCCCACCAGAGCTGGAAGGGCTGAGCCCGGAACGCCCCCAAAGCCCGGCACGCAGCACCCTGTCAGCCGCGACGCGCCTCCGGGAACCGCGCGGGGCTGCGCATCGGGGCAGCGCCCCCATATCGGCGCACCCACGGCCGTGCGGACTCGCGCGGCGGGCGGCCCCACGATGTCTCCCCGCGCCGCCCCGGACTCGGGTGGGCGAGGGCGCTCCGTACGTACCCGAGGAGGCAGCGGTCGCAGACGACGCCACGACTCCCCTTGCACACCGTGTACGCCAAGGGATCCGAGCGGAAGAGCAGCTCTCCGGGGCGCAGCTGCACCAAGGCGCGCAGCCCATTTCCCCTGTTGGCGGAGCTGAACTTTTCCACCTTCGGCGGCTCCATCACCTCAGGTCGGCACCTCAGTCGTCCTCCGCTTCCCGCAGCTGGCGTCTCGCGTGCAGCCGGGAGCCGCGCGCCTGCGCTCTGCGCGCTCACGTACGCCCGAGGGGCGGGGCGGGCGCGCAGGGCCTCCGCGCATGCCCAGACGGGGTCTGGAGGCGAGCCGGGGCGGGAGCCTGGGGTGGTCGGCACGGGCCCAGCCTAGGACTCCCAGGGTTGGCGGCAGGTTCCAGGGTGGCTCCGCGAGGAGCAGCGGTGTTCACACACACTCGGTATTTTGTTGGGGACCCTACTCCTAGATCACACAGTTCTTAGCATTTTGCCATTTCTGTCCATTTTCTCTCCCCAAGTATGTAGGTAGGGTTGTTGAACCCTTTGAAAGTAAGTTGTGTTGTTGAATCATATAAAGGTAAGCTGCAATCATCATGAAATCTCATAACTGATGCATTATAACATTTCATAATTAAATACTGCCACATGCATTTCCTCAGAATTAAAATACACAATAGGACTACAATATCATCACCCCAAGGAAGATTATTCTATGCTACCAAGTAAAAACTATATTCATTTTAAGAATGGCTCTTGTAGCTTTCTTTTAAAAACCAGGATCCAGCAATCCCTATCAAAATAATACCAGCATTCTTCACAGAGTTAGAACAAATAATCCTAAAATTTGTTGTGGAACCAGAAAAGACCCCGAATAGACAAAGCAATCCTGAAAAAGAAAACCAAAGCTGGAGGCATCACAATTCCAGACTTCAAGCTGTATTACAAAGCTGTCGTCATCAAGACTCTATGGTACTGGCACAAGAGCAGACACATAGGTCAACGGAACAGACTGGAGAACCCAGAAATGGACCAGAAACGTATGGCAAACTAACCTTTGACAAAGCAGGAAAGAATATGCAGTGGAAAAAAGATGGTCTCTTTAGCAAATGGTGTTGGGAAAACTAGACAGCAACGTGCCGAAGAATGAACCTGGGCCACTTTCTTACACAAAAGTAAGCTCAAAATGGATGAAAGATCTAAACATAAGACAGGAAGCCATCAAATCCTAGAAGAGAAAACAGGCAATAACTTGTTTGACCTCAGCCACAGCAACTTCTTACTTGACATGTCTGCAGAGGCAAGAGATACAAAAGCAAAAATGAACTATTGGGACATCATTAAGATTAAAAACTTCTGCACAGGGAAGGAAACAATCAGCAAAAGTAAAAGGCAACTGACGGAATGGGAGAAGATATTTGCAAATGACAAATCAGATAAAGGGTTAGTGTCTAAAATCTATTAAGAACTTAGCAAACTCAACACCCCCAAAAAACAAATAATCCAGTGAAGAAATGGGCAAAAGAAATGAATAGACACTTCTCCAAAGAAGACATCCAGATGGCTAACAGACGCATGAAAAGATGCTCAACATTACTCATCATCAGAGAAATACAAATCAAAACCACAATGAGATACCACCTCATTCATGCCTGTCAGAATGGCTAAAATTAACAACTCAGACAAGGATGTGGAGAAAGGGGAACACTTGTTCACTGCTGGTGGGAATGCAAACTGGTGCAGCAATTCTGGAAAACAGTGTGGAGGTTCCTCAAAAAATTAAAAACAGAACTACCCTATGACCCAATAATTGCACCACTGGGTATTTATCCAAAGGATACAGGAGTGCTGATGCGAAGGGACACATGCACCCAATGTTTACAGCAGCACTATTGACAAGAGCCAAAGTCTGGAAAGAGTCCAAATGTCTATCAACTGATGAATGGAGAAAGAAGATGTGGTATATATATACAATGGAGTATTCCTTGGCGATCAAAAAGAATGAAATCTAGGGGCACCTGGGTGGCTCAGTTAGGCATCTGACTTCGGCCCAGGTCATGATCTCATGGTTCGTGAGTTCGAGCCCCGCACCATGATCTGTACTGATGGCTCAGAGCCTGGAGCCTGCTTGGGATTCTGTGTCTCCCTCTCTTTCTGCCCCTCCCCAACTCATGCTCTGTCTCTCTCCCCTTCAAAAATAAACATTTTAAAAAAAAGAATAAAATGTTGCCATTTGCAACAAGGTGGATTGAACTGGAGTGTATTATGTTAAGCAAAATAGGTCAGTCAGAGAAAGACAAATATGATTTCACTCGTGTGGAATTTAAGAAACAAAACAGACGAACATAATGGAAGGGAAGCAAAAATAATAGAAAAACACAGAGAGAGACAAACCATGAGAGACTCTTAAATAGAGAAAACAAACTGAAGGTTGCTAGTGGGGTTTTGGGTGGAGGGGATGGGCTAAATGGATGATGGGCATTAAGGAGGGCACTTGTTGGGATTAGCACTGGTGTTATATATAAGTGGTGAATCACTAAATTCTACTCCTGAAGTCACTATTACACTATTTGTTAGCTAACTTGGATATAAATTTTTAAAAAATACAAAAAATAAATAAATTTAAAAAAGAAACTGGTATTATAAAATTATTGTCTTGTAAAGAAGTGATCAAAGAATATGCAACCTAAAATGTAGGAGGGGGGGTAGTATCAAGGGCTCTATCACAGTTAATTTTTTTCTGGATTTCGTGATATTTGTGGTACTTATCAGCTTTAAAATTTTTTTTTGTTGTAACTTCTTTTCTCATGCCAAATACTCCCTTTTGTGCTTACAGTCATGTTCATTGTTTTGATTTTGTTTTTTTCATTTGAGAGAGAGAGAGAGAGAGAGAGAGAGAGAGAGAGAGAGAGAGGGAGAGAATCTTAAGCAGGCTTCAGGCTCTGTGCAGAGTTGTATGCAGAGCTTGATCCCACGACCCAGGGATCATGACCTGAGCCAAGATCAATAGTCAGACACTCAACAGACTGAGCCACCCAGGCGCCCCTGTATCCTTTTTCTTAAAAGAAGTCCCCCAATACCCAAAAGATTTGAAAGCAGGAACTACAAGAGATTGCACGCCCATGTTCATAGCAGCATTATCCACAGTAGCCAAAATGTAGAAACAATCCAAGTGTGCGTCAACAGGTGAATAAACAAAATGTGGTATATACATACAATGGAATATTACTCAGCCTTAAAAATGAAATTCTAATACATTATAATGTGGATGAACCTTGAAATCATGCTAAGTGAAATACTGCAGACACAAAACAACAAATATCGTACGGTTTCTGGAATAGACAAATTCATAGAGACAAAAAGTAGAATATCAGTTATCAAGTGCTGGGGGAAGGGAATGGAGAATTAGCACTAAATGAGTATAGAGTTTCTATTGCTCGCTAAAGTTGTATAAACCTGCACCCCACAAAATTTGGATCTGTTCCTACCAATGAAATAAGCGATTCCACAATAATGCAATTTAACATCCTATAAGGAGAAACACATGTTCAGTAACAGAGTTAAATTCTTTTACTTAATAAAAAAGATCCATTTAATTATTGTAAGATGGGTTGTTGCTTTTCAGAACTCTTAAATGATAAATCAGAAGCATCAGGTTCCAAATCTGCTATACAAAACCACTCAGAAACTGGAAAGATGACTGACTCTTAATATTATTTAAAATTGCTTGGGAGGGAACATGTTATGTTTAGATGTATTTTATTTAAAAAAAATTTTTACACATTTATTTACTTTTGAGAGACAGAGTATGAGCAGGGGAGGGGCAGAGAGAGAGGGAGACACAGAATCCAAAGCAGCCTCCAGGTTCTGAGTTGTCAGCACAGAGCCCGATACAGGGCTTGAACCCACGAACTGTGAGATCATGACCTGAGCTGAAGTCAGATGCTTAACGGACTGAGCCACCCAGGTGCCCCAGATGTATTTTAGAAACAGAAGCTCAGAATCCCTGGGCCCTCCATCTTATCTTGCAACTCAATAAATTCTTTTGGTGGTTTCTCTCATATGAAAACAGTAAAAGAAGTTTAAGGAGAACTGGAAGATGTTAAGAGGTTCATGATGTATGGAGTACAGGTTTTTATACCATAAGTAATAAGGAAATCCTGGGTAGGATCTTGAAACCATCTTTCTCCAAGTCTTGGAGATTTGATGTTTCCAATGAAAATTCTTACTAAATTTACAATCAGTTTCATCATGAATCTAAATTAGATTTTTAAAATACAAAAAAAGCAATGCTTTCTCACCCTAGTTTTTCCCTTTCATATCCTTGTGCTTTTTATTTTTGAGAGAGAGAGAGAAAGAGAGAGAGAATGCTTGTGAGCGGGGGAGGGGCAGAGGATCCGAAGCAGGCTCAGGGCTGACAGCAGAAAGCCTGAAACAGGGCTCAAAACCATGAACCCATGAACTGTGAGAGCCGAAGTTGGATGTCTACCCAACTGAGCCACCCAGGTGCCCCTCATATCCTCACTTCTAATGAGCAGTTAAAATCCAAGGAGAGCACAGAATGTGCCTCAATTCCCCATAAACCTTAATTGAAATTTTAACACGCTGTTTTATTAGGAAGAGGTAAATTAAGTAGTAGCTATAAATGTTTAATACAGAACTACCCAGCAGTTTTAGTAATAAACAAAATGAACTTTTAACCAACACTTACTGGATTATTTTTTTAAGTGTATTTCATGTCTCACCAGGTAACTAGAATTCCTCTTTCAAGCCTTAGAATGGTGCCAGTAATATACTAATAGGACATGGAACTTAAAACACCCCTTCCTTCTAGTCCAGGCATGGCGTGGAGGTCACCAACTGGTCATCACTCGAGTATTGTGCTAATTTTTAGTCGTTAGAAGATCCCCATGTTGAAATGGGATGCTATTGATGAGTGCTATTGAGATAGTATTTATATAAAGGAAACTGATTGGCTTCAGGCATTTGCTTGGCTTTGGAAACGTATATGGCTTCAGGTATGGCTGGAGCCAGGGGGCTCGAATGTTATCAAAGTGATGTCTCCTAATTCCATGTGTTAGCTCTGCTTTTTGTATGCTGACTTCATTCTCCAGGTTTTCCTCCCTGTAGGAGTACACTTTGGTAATACAATATCACATAATTACAGAATATCACAGATAAAAAGCCACAAAGTCCAATCTTTTTCATTTTACACATGCAAAACCAAGGGCCAGATAATTAACCTGTTAAATGCCATTCTACAATTTAGTGATGAGAAGGATTACTCCACAATAACAGAATATTTTTAAAAATTCTAATACAGAACATACCTGTTTTGGTCCCAATCACCTTCTAAATTTACACTGACTGGGTTCTTACATATTCTAGAGAAAAACATCTATTTTCTTATGGGAAAGTTATCAATATTCCAAAAACAAACACACACACACAAAAAAAATCCTTAAATACGACTGAGAGTCTCCTCTTGTAATAACTCAAGCTCTTACCTCTTCTACTGGTCTTTAGCCACCATGACTTTACCCAGAGATAAATGTATGGACAACTATTTTACTCTTCTAATAAAAACTTTCCTTCAGAGACACCAGGCCATGCTCCCACTATTCCATGTGAACGTTCTGCTAAACTCATAACGTTTGGGGGATTCAAATGAACCAGAAGACAAACCATGAGGACCTTTGACAAAGTGTGTGTTTAACCCTGAATTACCTGGTACTAGGCCTTGCCATCACCAGGAATCACTCCACCTTCAGTATCTTATTCTTGCCCTATTATTATTTTAATGTTCATTTATTTTTGAGAGAGACAGAGCTCAAGCATGGGAGGGGCAGAGAGGGAGACACAGTTTCCCAAACAGGCTCCAGTCTCCGAGCTGTCAGCACAGAGCCTGATGCAGGGCTAGAACTCACAAACCTCGAGATCATGACTTGAGCTGAAGTCAGACATTTAACTGAATGAGCCACCCAGGCGCCCCTATTATTATTTTTAATGTTTGTTTTTGAGAGAGCAAGCGAGTGTGAGCGGGGGAGGAGCAGAGAGAGGGGAAGAAAGAAAATCTGAAGCAGGCTCCATGCTGTCAGTGCAAAGCCTGACGCAGGGCTCAAACCCACAAACCACAAGATCATGACCTGAGCTGAATGAGCTGAAGTCGGACATCCAACTGACAGCCACCCAGGCGCCCCTGGTATCTGAATATTAGAGTTTAGTTACGAAGCTTCAGGAGGAATTTAGGCTGAAGGTCTAGCAGTGGAAGACTGAATGGTATGACAGTTTGGCAGATTATACAGTGGCAGGATAGGAATTACAAGAGAAAAAAGAGGATTCAGTTTCCAGCCAGATTGAATTGTAGACCAAAGACAATAGCAGGGAAGAACTGGTTTGGCTGAATGTTATTAAGAACATGCCTTGGGGCGCCTGGGTGGCGCAGTCGGTTGAGCGTCCAACTTCAGCCGGGTCACGATCTCGCGGTCTGTGAGTTCGAGCCCCGCGTCAGGCTCTGGGCTGATGGCTCGGAGCCTGGAGCCTGTTTCCGATTCTGTGTCTCCCTCTCTCTCTGCCCCTCCCCCGTTCATGCTCAGTCTCTCTCTGTCCCAAAAATAAATAAAAAACGTTGAAAAAAAAAAAAAAAAAAAAAAAAAAAGAACATGCCTTGCAAATAGTTACTTAGTAACTCAGGTATTAAGAAGTACCATAATAGCAAACAGATCTGAGATTTGATGTCTCTGTTAAAACCTAGTGGCTTCTTCAATCAGAGATCTAAGAAAATAATCTTAATTCCATTTAATTTCACGTAAAGGTCTAACTTCAAATGAACTTTCTTGGTAGAACAAAAATTCAAGCGACTTTTGAAGAGCAGAGTGAATTACTCACTGAAAGCACATTGTACATAACAGTTTAAAATGAAAAGCTTAGGGTCAATTTAATGTATCATTAGATAGAGACTAAAAAAAAAATCACAAAATCTTATTACTTAAAATATTTTAATTTCTAAAAAAGTTTAAAGCATATTAAAATTGAAATAATTTCATTGTACAGCACTTGATAATATAATTCAACAATTTGCAAAGTAAAACCACTTAAATCATTTTAATTTACTTTCTAAGCTTAATAATGTACAGTCTTTTGCCCTCCAAGAGGAAGCAAAAGATCAACAGTGTTAGTGGACTATTTAAATTAATACAAGGTAAGATAGGGGCGCCTGGGTGGCTCAGTCAGTTGGGCATCTGACTTCAGCTCAGGTCATTATCTTGCAGTCTGTGAGTTCAAGCCCCACGTCAGGCCCTGTGCTGACAGCTCAGAGCCTGGAGCCTGCTTCAGATTCTTCTCCATCTCTCTCCACCCCTCCCTCACTCTCAGTGTGTCTCTCTCTCAAAAATAAAATAAAAACATAAAAAAAATTTTTTTTTAAATACAAGGTAAGATATTTGGCCAAAGGGATTTTTTTTTTTTTCAGTAAGCTCTACACCCAACGTGGGGATTCAACTCACAATCCTGAGATCAAGTCACACATTCTACTGACTAGGCCAGCCAGGCACCCTTGGCCAAAGGGATTTTTAAAACTAAATTTCATCTGGCAATACCCTACATCTACCAGTATACCTACAGGAGATAGAATTTAAAACAAAACAAATGCAATCTGATCAAATCCACAAGTAATACGGTGTTCATTTTATTTTTTGTGAATAAAATAGCAGTTGCTGTTTCATCCAATATACTAAAGGTATCAACTTCAGAAGAAATTATCTGCCCACTCTGCCAAACAAGAGCAGTTATCTTCTGCTAAAAGCCTGCAAGGTTTACAAACCCAGTTCTCTTCCACTGGTACCATAATTTCCAAATAAATAAGCAGTTCTCGCCAGTATGTGGGCAATCCAGTTCCCTACAAGATTATGTCTTCTAGGGAGTCATCAAAGAGCCACCTACAAGATTCTCTGAAAGACTCTATAGTTTCAAAAAGCAGTTTAAAGTCTTCAGGGTACAGATCTGTTATTTTCATGTCTCCATCTTTCTCTATTTCCTTCAGTATAGCTACTGCATTAACTGGACTCAATGACCTGCAAAAGAAATACAAAGTAAGTCTGCTTAATTCCATCTTAGAACTGCAATTAATATTGGTAGAGATGGCTTCTACGCCCAATTTAAAATGCTTAACTTACGATATATAATCAATCTTGTTTGGTTTAAGAGCTTGTGTATAATGTACAGCTTTTACTATTATTTCTAAAGTCTCATGGCTTACCTGTAACAAAAAGAGCAGATTTTGGCCTTCACGTGTTCTCATCAATTCTTACCAAAAAATCCAGTTTAACACTGCCCTTCAAAAAAATTCTTCTGCCTACCTCTTTCATCTCTTAGCTCTCTTTGCAAAAACATCCTTAACATTTAGGTCCATGTAATAGTTCAAGAAGTACAAAGAGCAGAAACTGCTGTCCAACAGTTTTCAAAGAGGGAATAGTTTTCACCTTTTTATGTGAAAATTACTAACGAATAAATTTTAAAGCAGAAAACTGCCTTATATATTAGCCTAGCAAGAAACCATCACTGAGCCTATGACAATAACAAGTAAATATTTATAATAAAATATTTTGGTGGAAAATTTTTCCAATACTTTTTGATTTTGGACAGAATTCTGGTCACAGGTGTAAACATGCTTTCAATTCAGAGGTTGCCAAGGGATTTTAACATTTTGCAACATGTTTACCATATTTATTGCTTATTTTCCTATATTCCTGATATTTTTATTCAAAATAGTCACCACCACAAGATGATAAGATGAAAAGGGTAGATTACTTTTACTGGTCTGATGCCACTTTTAACATTTATTTTTACACAAATATTGTTCAACCAACAGCTCATTCAGAGTCTCACCTATTCTCTGACAATACTTGGAATGACTATGGGCTGCTGATTCCAAGGTGCAACGCATAACTTAAATTGTACACATCAGCCCATGTAGAAGTTATAAGGATACCAAGTAGGTAGTAACAGCTAGAATGTTAATAAAGCTTTAGGGTAGAAACATGAAGTCAGGTCCAGGACAAGAGGACTAGAGGGCTTTGGTTGGGAAGTAAAACCACTAAGGAGAGACAATGACGAAAGGTAGATGGTGGGTACACCAGAAATGATGCTGCCTCCATCCCAGTCACCAGCAAGGAGTTCGTTCTTTTTATTAAGAAAAAGGCTTTTTTAATGTTTATTCATTTTTGAGAGAAGAGATGACTGGGGGACGGGCAAAGAGAGAGGGAGACACAGAATCTGAAGCAGGCTCCAGCCCAGAGCCCGATGAGGGGAGATGAACTCTGGGAGATCATGACCTTAGCCAAAATTGGACACTCAACTGACTGAGCCACCCAGGTCCCCCTATTTTATTTTTTTAAATGTTTATTTTTGAGAGAGAGAGAGAGAGAGCACGCACAAGAGTGGGGTTAAGGGCAGACAGAGAGGAAGACAGAGAGGATCCAAAGTGGGCTCCGCGCTAACAGCAGAGAGCCTGATGTGTGGCTCAAACTCACAAACCACGAGGTCATGCCCTCAACCGAAATTAAGAGTCGGATGCTCGACTGACTGAGCCACTCATGTGCCCTCTTATTATTTTTTTAAATTTTTATTAATTTTGATAGAGCAAGTAATCAAGAATGAGCAGGAGAGGGAGGGAGAGAGGGAGAGAGGGAGAGAGGGAGAGAGGGGGAGAGAGGGGGAGAGAGGGAGAGAGAGAGAGGGAGGGAGGGAGGGAGAGAGAGAGAGAGAGAGAGAGAGAGAGAGAGAGAGAGAATGAATCCCAAGAAGGCTCTGCACTGCCAGCACAGAGCCCGATGCAGGGCCTGAACTCACAAACAGGAGATCATGACCTGAGGCAAAACCAAGAATCGGATGCTCAACCAACGGAGCCACACAGGCACCTGCCCCATGGAGCCAGTTCTTCCCACAGGTCAATTCTGGGCATATCTCTGACAGAGATAGAACTGGTAGGCATCCCGAGTTGTTTTTCAAAGGAAAAAAAATTAAGCTTAGGAGATTATGTGGGAAATTGAACTTTATTTTTCTTGAAATATGCACCAAGGAAGGGTTTGGAAGATCTGTAGGAGTGAAAACATGGTATCTCACTCTGTTAATCATGATACAGATATAGAAAATGGACTTCTAACATGAAAATCTAATTCTTATATTAAATTGCTACTTTATACTTGCTTTTATTCTTCTTACTTACTGTAAATGGTCCATTAGCGTGGCATGGCGCTTCATAAAACACTGCTTTAACATGTGAAAAAATATGTCATAATTAACAGATGTTAAATTTTCTGTAAATAAATTCTGAAGAGGAGTCAACTGAATAAAACACATGTTTTGTTTATTTATTTGTTCTAATGATTCCTGGAGAGAGAAAGAAATAAGTTGTGTTAGCCACAAAATGTTGCCAGAGCAAGACATAGTGAACCTATTCACACAAGCTGCCTGCTAGAAGAGGCAATCTCCAGAGCTGGAGGGCTCCTATGTGCTCTCGCTGTCTGTGTCAAGAATGCACGGCCCTAACCACTGTTTACTTGGGCAGTTTCTCAGGGGGGTTTGCAGTGAGCCAGCTTGAGGGAGGAGATCATGTCTCTCCAGGACAAAGAAGCGGCTTGCTTAATGTCTGCTAGAAAAGAAGTGGGTTCCCCCAGCCCTGTGTTTCTATGTTGCAATGCAAACCTCTGCATTTACACCATCCAAATGAGCCATGGCACGTTACCCCATAGGACCTGAGGGCAAATACATTCTTTTGTCTGATGCAGGAGTCTGCCCTGGGGTAGTATCCTTTAAAGAGTAACAGGTTATTAACTTGTAAGCAGGGTAAAACCAAATCCCAAACATGACATCAACATGTACTGAACTTCTTTCTATACTGAGCAGATTGTAATGTTAAAAAAATATACTATGGTCCATGGCCTGCCTGGTTTTCATATAGTATGAATCTACAAATCGTTTTTACATTTGTAAAGGATGGTTTAAAAAAAAAAAAGAATATGAACATGAAGACTATTATGTGGTCTACAAAGCTTAAAACATTTGCAGATTGGCCCTTCACAGAAAAAGTTGGCCAGCCTGCTCTAGTACACAGTAGTCAGGTTAAAATAAAAACTGCACATGCCTTGATGTAAGGTGAAGATGTTTTTTTCTCTAAAGTTATCCCTCACAAAGGAGGAAGGTCATCTGTTTAAGTCCTTTGGAAATCTCATGTGTTAGATAGTGATCCCTTATTTACTTATCCATCTATATATACACACATACACATTTATATTTTTTAATGTCTTAGTTTAACTTATTTTGAGAGAGACAGAAAGAGAGAGAGAGAGAGAGCATGAGCAGGGGAGGGGCAGACAGAGAAGGAGAGAGAGAATTCCAAGCAGGCTCTGCTCTGTCAGTGCAGAGCCCAATGCAGGGCTCAATCCTATGAACCGTGAGATCACAACCTGAGACAAAATCAAGAGTTGGACATGCTTAACCGACTGAGCCACTCAGGTGTCCCTTTCTTTTTTATATGTTTTTATTTATTTTTTCATTTTATTTGAGAGAGAGAAGAGCATTTGTGTGGGGAAGGACAGAGGGGCAGAAGGAGATAGAGACAATCTTAAGGAGGCTCCATTCCATGCCCAGCTCGGAGCCCCAACACATGTGAGATCATGACCTAACTTAACTTACTGACACTTAACTAACTGAGCCACCCACCTCCCCCCACAATTTTTAAATATATAAATATAAATATAAATATAAATATAAATATAAATATAAATATAAATATATATATATATATATATTTATTTATTTATGGAAAACAAATTAGCCTGAAAAAGAAAACTTCAATCAATTTTGGTTTCTAGCTGTGGATGCCTACAGTTGATTGTGGGCGGGGGGGGGGGGATCAGTGAAATTAAAAACTGCTTACTGGGTGCTATAATGATAAGCTGGGACTAGGGCATCATTAGCATTTAATCCTAAAGTGAAACTTTTGAATTGACTTCAAAAATTATTTTTGAAAATTCAACTACTTTGTTCCAATTTCACTACAAGCACCCCTAATATAAAGTAAATGGAGGATAACTTTAGAACATCACCACTTCGGTTCTTTAGAGAGGAAAAAAAACCAAACACAAGCCCCACCCCCACAGATAAGAAACAAGACATACTGATTCATCAAACATATTACAAATTCAATCATTATAATTAGTAATATTACAAATTTCCGACTTTTAGTTTATCAAATTAGTTGGACACTAAAATGACCATATTTTCCAAATCTGAGATATACCTTCTATTTCAAGAGAGATAAAAATGAAGTCAAATTCTGTTTAAGCTCTTACTATGCTAACTAGGATCCACGTGCAATCAGCTGACAAATACAACTCTTAAAAAATAATGAGAATTGTAAAAAAATGTTTATGATATATTGATAGAGACAGCAGGAGAGAGGGCACGCAAGCAGGGAAGGGGCAGAGAGGGAGGGAGAGAGAGAATCCCAACCAAGCAGGGCCTTGCACTGTCAGCACAGAGCCCAACACAAGGCTCAATCCCAAGAACCAGAGATCATGACCCAACCTGAAATCAAGAGTCGGACACTTAACCAACTGAGGCACTAGGTGGGTCAGTTGGTTTAGCGTCCGACTTCTGCTCAGGTCATGATCTTACAGTTCATGGGTTCAAGCCCCGCATCGGGCTTGCTGCTGTCAGCACGGAGCCCTATTCAGATCCTCTGTCCCCCTCTTTCTCTGCCCCACTCCCCAGTGGTTCCCTCTCTCTTTCTCTCTCAAAAATGAGTAAGTTTACTTAAAAAATTTTTTAAGTAAATACAGAATACCAAATGTTCCATTTAGAGGAAAAAAAGGAAGGTTATTTATTAATTCTTACCTTATTCTTCGACTTTTTTGATCCCCCAACTTGGTTATATACACTGAATGAGGACCAAGGCTCCTTGAGGGAAGATAAACAAAACCAAAACATTTCTTTGAGTTTTCTGCAGTCAAAGTGTCCCAGATTATTACTGCCTTTAAACAACAGAACAAATCAAATCTGAGTCATCATTCTAACTGGATTTAAGAAAAACAACTGGGATAGTTAAATCATAAATATCCCTCTTCTGTTTTTTTAGATAAAGAGAAAGAAAATCAAAGGTCTATCCAGATATTGGGAATTCCCTTATCTGGAAAGACTCATCCTTAATACAGTTATGCAAATAGGTCCTTAAGTTATCTCAATAGCTAAGATTTCCACATTAGACTCACAATCAGGTTAGGGACCATCACATCAACACTGAGGTTAATGAATGGCCAAAGTCAACATAGGCCTTTGAAAACAAACACTGCAGAACCACCAAAAAGACTCTCCTGAAAGCTAACTTTGCCAGGAGGCCTTTATGAAGAAAGCAGCAGATAGCCTGGATGATAGAAGAGGCCCAGGTAAAAAGGCAGGCAACAGAATGAGAGATCACTGAGGTAAGAAAGGATTTCAGGGACACCAAGAACTACAGTACCAAGGTCACAATATACAAGTGCAGGGTCAGTGCTGTGAACGCTAGTGTGAAAAGAGTTCTGCAAATACGGGAACATGACGAGAGCATGACAGATACAAAAGACAAGGAACAGAGATCCAATCTAAGAACCTCATGTATTGGAGAAGAAAAAACAGAATTGGAACAAAAGCTGAAGTCGAATGGGTAACATTCTAACAACTGAGTATGCACACTGACCGGCTTAACGTGTTCCTGGACAAAAGCAGGGAAGGGACTACATGGAGATACACATGGCAAATTTAAAAATGAAACCAACACCTCCCTCGAAGGACAAGGGCCCATATATATTGTATGTATATAAACATACATCCAATAAAAACTCTACTAAATATCTACTAAAATAAAAAAGACAAAGGACAAATTATGGCATGAAAGAAATAGTGGTCATCAGTTTTTTCTTCACTCCGGCCCCTTGCTATGAATAGAGGAGCCACTAGTCCTATGTGGCTATTGAACACTTGAAACATGTCTAGTCTGAATGGAGATGTGTTACGTGTGAAATACACACTGAACTTCAAAGGCCTAGAACATAAAGAATGCAAATTATGTAATAACCAATCGTAACATACTGATTGTACACTGAAATGACAGTATTTTGATCAAGAAGGTTAAATCAAATACATTAAAATTAGTTTCACCTGTTTTTTCCTTTTAATGAATGTTGCTACTATTAAACCTAAAATACATGGCTCACGTTATATTTTTATTAGACAACTCCGATCTTGCTGAAAGAAATAAACTAAAAAGGGGAATACTCTGTAGTGAGGTTTTAAGTGGCCATTAAAAACTTACGAAAAATGTCTACTGACAAGAGAAAAAACTTACCATTAACTATTACTAGTGAGTAAGAAATACAAGATACAAAGTAATATAATCTCCACTATGTAAAGAATAAAAACAAAAACTGAGGAAAAAGAAAAGGCTACAAATATGCTACAAATGTCAATATTGACCTCTGGGTGACAGAATGGTAGTGGTGACTTTTAAAAAATTCTTCTTTCCTTCCTTCCTTTTCCTTCCTGGTCTCACATTTTTACAATAAGCCCATATTATTTTTATGATCTGAGAAAAATATAAATATGTGACAAAAACATAATTATCTTCAATAGCTAGGAAAAAATAAAATTAATTTTTTAATTTTTCTCCATTTATTGGTCAAAGAAATGTAGCCTCTTTTCTTTTCTTAGAGAGGGGGTGCACGTGAGCAAGGGGCAGAGACAGAGAGACAGAGAGGGAGAGAAAGAAGTGGGGCTTGAGCTCACCTGATGCGGGGCTCGAACTCATGAACTGTGAAAACATGACCTGCGCTGATGTCAGATGCTTAACAACTGAGCCACCCAGGTGTCCAAAATGTAGTCTCTTTAAAAACAGTGAAGTTCTGGGGCACCTGGGTGCCTCAGTCAGTTAAGCATAGACTTCAGCTCAGGTCATGATCTCACAGTTCGTGAGTTCGAGCCCTGCATCGGGCTCTGTGCTGATGGCTCGGAGCCTGGAGCCTGCTTCGGATTCTGTATCTCCCTCTCTCTCTGACCCTCCCCTGCTTATGCTCTCTCTGTCTCTCAAAGGTAAATAAATAAACTTTAAAAAAAAAAATGAAGTTCTGTTGCAATCTAGAAGGATTTTACTCACCACATGCAGAAGCTTAATCTCACAAGCTACTTGCCAGAGCACACTTAATGGTTGATACAGGTTATTTTGGGGATCTGCCACCAGTTTCTAATGAAAAGAAAATAAGTTGCACGTATACATGACTATGATCAATCAAATTCAAATTTTGATCTTAAAAGTATTATCTTAATAGTATCTGGAAATTGAAGAAAATTAGAATTAAATGCAAAATCTTAACTGTAACACTTCAAGGAAGAGAAGGTCTTTTTAAATTTTCACATTGAAATACATCACCATGTACACTTAAAATATAACATATGTGGGATTGATTTCCTTTAGCCATCCCTGATAGCCATGCCCCTACCAGGGCAAAATCTCATTAAAGCAAAAAATGAAACAAAAATATCTAATTACATGGAGAACAAGGGTGATAGAACTATGTATCAGGTAGCCTAGTAAATTCTCAGTCAAGAATTGTCCAGGCTGACACTTGAAGGCTGAGCGCTTGACAGTGAATGAGAGGGCAGCACACAGACAGAGCAAACCACATGTGAAAAGGCCCACAGTAGAAAAAAGCATTAGAACATTTCCTAATAGCAAGATGAAATCTGATGAAGCACTTCCCGTTTCTCTTCCTTCACGTAGATGATGTACGTACAGCCTCAAGGTTCTGAGTCCCCCACGCTTCTCACGGACAGTCACTATTTCTCTACTGAGTCTTGGGGAGTAAACCACCTTTTCATGTCTTGCTCCACCATCCTGACGCATAACTCTTATAGACGAGTAAGCATCTTGTGTTACAATGGATTAAAAGATTTTTTTTACTCTCATTTTTATTATTTTTTAATATAATTTACTGTCAAACTGGCTTACATACAACACCCATTGCTCATCCCAACAGCGCCCTCCTCAATGCCCATCACCCACTTTCCTCTCTTCCCCACCACCCCCATCCACCCCCAGTTTGTTCTCTGTATTTAAGAGTCTCTTGCGGTTTCCCTCCCTCCCTCTCTGTTTGTACCTATTTTTTCCCCTTCCCTTTCCCCATGGTCTTCTGGTAAGTGTCTCAAGATCCACATATGAGCAAAAACATACGATACCTGTCCTTCTCTGACTGACTTATTTCACTCAGTATAATACCTACAATGGATTAAAAGATTAATAACATGAAGCATTCTGAGCAGAAAAGAAACATTACTCTCAAGACACTATCAAGAACTTCAGAAGGTCCTTGAATTTCAGAGAACAGAGTCGAAAAACCCTAAGTATTCCTGTTAGAATACATGAATTCAGCAAAGTTGCAGGATATAAAAACAACACACAAACGTCAGTCATATTTCTATGTTCAAGATGAACAATCCGAAAAGGAAATTAAGAAAACTTCATTTACAACAGCACCAAGAAGAGTAAACTACTTAGGGATCAACTTAACGAAGGAGGTGAAGGATTTGTACACTGAGAACTACAAAACACCTAATGAAAGAGATTAAACACAAGTGGAAAGACAACTTGTGTTCACGGATGGGAAGACTTATCAATGTTAAGATATCAATGTTACCCACAGTGATCTACAGATTCACTGCAATCCCTATCAAAATCCCAAGGGTGTTTTTTTCACAGAAACAGAAAAACCAGTCCTGAGATTCATATGGAATCTCAAGGGACACTGAATAGCCTAATGTAATAAAATAAGAGAGCCCAGAAACAGACCCTAATGTGTAGGGTTTAATGATGTTTTGAGAAGGGCATCAAGGTCATTCATCGGGGAAGGCACAGTCTTTTCAACAAAAGATGCTGGGAAAACTGAATACCCGTATGCACAAGAATGAAGTTGGACCCTTACCCAACACCATATAAAAAAGTAACTCAAAATGGATCAAAGACCTGAATGTAAGAACTGAAACTTACAAAACTCTTAGAACATAAGAAAAAAGCTTCCTGACATTGGATTTGACAGTGATTCCTCAGCTATGACACCAAAGGCACAGACAGAAAGAAGAAAAAAATAGACAAACTGGC
Source organism: Neofelis nebulosa (assembly GCF_028018385.1). Classification (NCBI taxonomy): domain Eukaryota; kingdom Metazoa; phylum Chordata; class Mammalia; order Carnivora; family Felidae; genus Neofelis; species Neofelis nebulosa. Next base: position 10,200,365 of record NC_080796.1, on the reverse strand, counting down.
CTTCATCACAATAAAAAACTTCAGGAATCAATGTGCACAATCAACAGTGTACAGCGACACCCCACAGATGGGGAGAAAACACCTGCAGGTATTTCATGTATCCGAACAGGGATTTATCACGAGAATATATAAATAACTCCTAAAGCTCAACAACAACAACAACAACAACCCCAAAACGGCAAAGGACCTTAGCAGACATTCCTAACACAAACGGTCTACGAGCACCTGAAAAGATGTTCAACATCATTAATCAAATCAAAAGCACAATGAGACCTCATTACAATGGGTATTATAAACAGAAAACAAATGTTGAGAGACAACGGAGAAACTGGAATTCCTGCGCACTGCCGGTGGGAACGTAAAATAGTGCAGCTGCTGTGGAAAACGGTACGGTGGCTCCCCCAGAGTTGAAAAATAGGATTGCCGCACGATCCAGCAATGCCACCCGTGGGTAGACAGCCAAATGTACTGCAAGCAGACCCTGGAAGTCAGACTTGCAACCAAAGCTCACGGCAGCATCATTTACGATAACCAAAAGTGGGAGCGACCCAAACGTTCGCTGACACATGAACGAATAAACAAAAGGTGGTGCGCGTGTATGTCCATATATGATATACAATGGAGTATTTCTCGGCCTTAAAAAGAAAACGAAATTCTGACACGCTACAGCTTGGAAGAACTCCAAAGGCGTTACGTACACTAAGTGAAGTCGGACACTAAACACGCTACTCTATCATTCCACTTACATGAAGGACCTAGAATAGTCAAATTCATGGACTATTCTGTGAATAGTCATAGAAGTAGAACACTGTTTGCCAGAGACTCGGGAAGGGGGAGGTGGGGAGTTGATGTTTAATTTGGTATGGGATGATAAACAACTTCTGAGAAGAAACAGATGGTGGTTAATGGCTGGACCACAACGTGAACAGACTTAACGCCACTGAACTGGACGCTTTGAAACTTAAAATGATAAATATTGTATCTTGTATGTTTAACCACAAAAAAAAAAAAAAGACTTAAAAAAATCGAACCTAAAGACCGCTCTACAGAAATTTAAAAATAATCTCAACACTCTCAAGTGTCATGAACTCAAATTAAAGTCACACAGATTAAGACTACACAGACAAAAATCACAGGACTCTTTCAAAACAAAAGCTACTCAGTGACTTGTTAATAACCTACCTCGTATTCCTTCTCAGCAATAAACATATTTAGCTGTACTCGTCCATAACTGTATATAGAAGTAGAAGAATACAGGTCATACAAAAGTTTCCAAAGTATCTTTTTCTCATTTTTAGCTGGGAAGATTCCAACTACTCTTAATGGGTTATCTGTTAAGAACACAAGCAAAAATATTTGAATAAATTGTTTAAACTTCTTCCAAAGAAGAAGTTGAGTCCAAAGACTCATATTTTATTGAGTCAAACCAAGTTAACAAACTATCATTTCAATTACAACTCAGGTACGGCATCTTTCCTTGATAGGGAACTTGGCCTCTGCAGAACGGCTCTAAGTGTATCCATGTGAGTGGAAAGCCATAGTCAACACAAACTGTACCATCTGGACAGTACACAGATCTCTTTAACAGACAAGGTGTACTGCTAGAGAAAGGTGGCAAATTATAAGGCATTTGAGACAGTGAATGACAAAATTACCTTCTGACCAAGGAAGTGCTTCTATTCCCAAATTCTGAAAAAGTGTTTCTGAAAGCATAATGGGAGGTTTTACTATTCCAGAATTTCTAGGATCCAGTTTAAAGAAGTCACAGTGGACCACTTCTAGTTTTCTATTCACCTTTTTTCGCAGCGACTAAAGAGAGACAGAGAGACATGTTTACGATTTTCAGTGATATGCAAACTCGGTAACAATTCAAAGATCTACCTCAAAAAATTTATCCTAAAAATTAACATAATTAAGAGAAACTAAATAATGCCGGAAAAGTGATGAACGCACAATATTACTAAGAAAAAGCCCCCAACACAAAAATCTTTCAAGAAATTCTTACTCATCCTTCTTTTTAAATTTTTTTAATGTTTACTTAGTTTTGAGAAAGAGAGAGAGAAAGAGAGAGAAAAAGAGAGAGCACGTGAGCTGGTGAGGGGCAGAGAGAGGGAGACACAGAATCCGAAGCAGGCCCCAGGCTCTGAGCTGTCAGCACAGAGCCCGACGCGGGGCTCAAACCCACGAACTGTGAGATCATGACCTAAGGAGAGTTGGGCGCTTAACCGACTGAGCCACCCAGGGGCCCCTCATGCTTTTTTCTCTAATCTGAAGTTACAAAAAAATCAAAGAGGGCACTACGATGTGCGATATATAACGAGGTTCTCATGCACAGAAAATTCTGTTGATATATACCAAAGTTTCAAGAGTGTGCAATTTAAAGTTACAAAACAAAAAACCTAACTATTTTTAAGTGCTTGATTACAACCTCTAAATATTATTTAAATCTAGTAAATTCTAATGATCATTTTCGAGGGGACCCTTGAGATTGACAGAAGCAACAGCCTGGGTGGAAACCATTTACTTTTGCTCGTGTTAATCCTGAGACACCTGTTAGGCGGTCCAAGTGGAGACATCAGGCAGAAAGTTGTAGGCCTGACGGGGGGGGGGGGGGATCAGTGGAATGGTCTAGGCTAATGACATAAAGTGGTGAGAACTGGCTTGTTGAAGGTTATTAAACCCAGGGGTGCAGAGGAGACCCCCTAGGGAGAATCACAGGAGACTAGGCCTAAGGATGGAGTAACTAACCCCGAGGTCTCACAAGAAGTTGAGAAGAAGTAAAAAATGTGAGGAAGAAAACCAGAAAAGTGTGGTGTTAGGCCAGCTAGAGAAAAAGAACACTCACTGGATGGATATCTTACAAACAGATCATCTTGAAAGTCCTACAAATTGTTCTATATATACAGCAATAAAGTAACCTCACAAGTTACTCAAGCGTCGTATTTTAATCTTTGTAACTAAGAAATCTAATGAATTTTGGTTTGATAGGAATGTAAGAATACACACTTTAAGACTTTGTTCCCAGGGCGCCTGGGGGGCTCAGTCAGTTAAGCGTCCAACTTTGGCTTAGGTCATGATCTCGCTGTTTGTGAGTTCGAGCCCTGCATTGGGCTCTGTGCTGACAGCTCGGAGCCTGGAGCCTGGAGCCTGCTTTGGATTCTTTGTCCTCCTCTCTCTGCCCCTCCCCACCCCCAGCTCTGTGAGGGGAAAGTCTCTCTCTCTCAAAAATAAACAAAAAAGACCTTGCTCCACTCGTACTTTGAAAGTACATGTTGGTTTTTGCATCTATCGCTTACCATGCAATAATGGTAATGACAATAACAGCCAAAATGCCAAAATAATTTAGTTCCACAGTAATAGTGAAATCACCTTTTAAAATTGAACTTGGTCGCATTTAGGATTCAAAGACAGGAAGCAGTTTATCTTATTTCAATTGCAACAAGATTCTTTACAAGTAGGTATTACTATCTCTATTTCCCGTAAGAGAAAAGGAAAAACCAAAGTCAAACAGGTTAAATCACTTAATTGCCAGAGTCTTAAAGGTAGCGAGGGCTAGAGCTGACATTCAGGCTGATCTGAAAAGACTGTTCTGTCTCTGCTGAAATACCATACAGCTTACCACAGAAGCTATCTCTTCAGCTGAACATGTACAGCTATTTCTGCAACAACAGTTTCCATTTTCAGCAGGGATATATTATGATTTATTATCATAGGCTACAATTTGAAAACTATCTCTAGCACATCCAGACAGGAAAACAAACTGTTCCCACTCGAAACACTGTTAATGTAGAGTCTTGGGAATTTATGAGAGAGGGTGGGGGTTCTAAAGTTAGATAAAAATCCTAAGCCTTCATCATCTTTGAAAAATCTTTTCAGTGTTTAGAAACAAACTCTGGGGGGCTAGAAGCAATGTCTGCTAAGAGCACCACTTTAAAGCTGGGATTTAGGGCCACAAAACTTCTATTTAAATGGTTCCTTCTCGTTTATTCTGGCAGATAGATGAATTCACACAAAACCTTATTTGAATGGTTTTTCACTCCATCATAATGATGGTTAATAAGAGTGAAAGAACAGGTTCTAAGGGCTGAGCTCAAGTTAGTGTTGAGCAGAGAGGGGGAAAGAGGAGTCAGAAAGAAAATAAAAGCCTGAACTGGAACATGAACTAGTTCTAATCAAAGACTGGATTTAGTCAGAGACGGATTTTGTGCTTACATTGTAGTTTCAGGAAACTTTATGACTAATATTCCTGTAAGAAATACTGTATGTCATGACCTTTCTAGCCCCCAACCTTCCATCTTTCACTCAATCATTGTTTTCAAATGAACACTTTCCTCGATCGTACAAAAAAGCAACTATTGTGTTATAGGATAAAAAGTAAATAAAAAGACATTTTAATGCCATCTTATTTTGTGAACATGCAGATCACTCTTCAAAAGTCGGCCTTTTATAAAGGATCAAAATAAAAGCTTTCAATTCCCAAAGTGAAACTGAAATTACAGGTGGCTATGTTTACTAAATCACACTTCATGATCTTGTTATTTATTTAATTATTTATTTATTTGGTGGGGGGTGGAGAGGGGGAGAAAGAGAATCCCAGGCAGGCTCCACACTGTCAGTGCAGAGCCTGATGTGGGGCTCAAACTCACGAACCCACACTTCATGATCTTCAGTCTTTTAATAATCTTGTCTTTTAAACTCTTCATGGTTTTGGAATTCCAGTAGATTCAGCATCAATTCAATAACCTGGAAAACCTTGATTTCTTTTCAAAGCAATCAGTTGTACAGTAACAACCATCTAACATGCACAGTTGTATTAAAAAATTAAGAAAAAAAGGATTTGGTACATTTTCATAATTTTTTTGTTGTCATCCTGCACTTTTAAATCATTCCATTTCACATGGTTTCAGAAATTTAGCACAGAGAGGTATAAGGTTCCTAAACTGAATCCAGAGACTTGAGGAGGGAGGGGAAAGAGAAGGAAGGAGGCTGGCAGTGAGGTAAGGAATGTCCATTTCACTGTTCTGTGAAGGGATCTGCTATACAAGGAAGCAGAATTCACTGAAAAATCCATTTGGATAATGCTTTCACTGCATGCAATTGTATCTGACTATACCACACCTTCCTTGCCTCTGAAGCCCTAAATCCAGAGTTAACAAGAGTCCCGTTGATCTAATCGTCACACTCCAATTAGATTCTAAGTTCACAGAAAGCAGAGGCATGGGATACCCTACTAGAGATGAGGAAAGAACCCTGGAGATACCAGTTATACACTTTGTTCAGTCACCCATCTAGTCTGTAGCAGAGGTACACCCAGAGAATAAATCTCAGGACTCCAATCGTTTAGTCATTCAATGAGCATAGATACCGTGATATTATCACTTACTGATACTTACTATACTATGCTCTAGTCACCGGGGATAACAATGTATGTACAGCATGGCCCCTAAAACTGAGTCTAAAAAAATAAATTGTGTGCTTGTTACTTTCCTAAATACTCAAGGATAGCTGACTGAGCAAAAAATTTCTTTTTTTAGAAACTAAAAATATACCTGCAAATGTGGAAGAAAAGTTCTGTTACACTCAAGGGCAATCACTTTGGCCTGGCTTTCAAGTAATGCTTGGGTCACGATTCCAGGACCTAGTATATTAACAGAACAAAACGTTCATTTGCAAAAGAAACAATTTCTTTCAATATCATTTACTAAAGTAGATATTTTACCTGTATTATCTAATTTTGATTCCCACAACATCCCCAAAGTAGATATTACACTTTTTATTTACATGCAAGGAAACTGGGGATTAGATAACATCATCTGCCTCAACACAGCTGATAAGCAGTGCTGCTGGACTTTGAATCCGTTCTGTCAAAGCCTGAAAAGCCTCTCAATCACAAAGTTTTACTATGTCTTGGAAAACCAAACAAGAAAAGGTGCCTTTAGCATACCAATTAATTATTCATGGACTACCCAGATACCCTAACCACGAAAGATACTGTAAAACCTAAACAAAACAGACCCACGACAGAAAGTGCTACTTTAAACAAGGATTTTTCAGGAGCGACTGGCTGGCTCACTCAGAAAACTGTGAGACTCTTGATCTCAGAGTTCGAGCCCCACGCCGGGTGTAGAGGTTACGTACATAGATAAACTTTAAATCTTATGTTCTGACATGTCTCTAGGACACCTATACAAAGGTTAGATAAAAGTTCTGGGCGGGGGACGCTTGCAAGTATTTTGAGGTGATGGTAAAAGCTAAGAGCAGGTATTGGGGCGCCTGGGTGGCGCAGTCGGTTAAGCGTCCGACTTCAGCCAGGTCACGATCTCGCGGTCCGTGAGTCCGAGCCCCGCGTCAGGCTCTGGGCTGATGGCTCGGAGCCTGGAGCCTGTTTCCGATTCTGTGTCTCCCTCTCTCTCTGCCCCTCCCCCGTTCATGCTCTGTCTCTCTCTGTCCCAAAAATTAAAAAAAATAAAAAAAAAAAACGTTGAAAAAAAAAAAAAGCTAAGAGCAGGTATTATCAAATGTGTGTAAAGTGCAAATTGCTGCAGAAATATTTCATGGTGTCATGATTACCACAGTCCATACAAGCTGCTTCAAGGGGTCAGGTCTTAAACAGCACCGCGTGGGCAATCAGTACAATAGGCACTAGTCACGAACGTCCAAGAAAACGCAGTCCACGACGGACTCACCTGGATTGCACTCCAGGAAGAGCTGGTGACGGTTCCTGTTCTCTTTCTGCAGTATCTGCACCAAGGTCGTGGCGAGTTTCGGATTGGTTATGTAACTCCGGGGCTCTGAGCGGTTCTTGGGCATCCACGAGGGCGAGTCTCTGAAACCCTGGCTGGGCGACAGCTGCGGGTGGAGGTCAGACAAGCCGCGGCGGTTCCGCGCCCGGACGCTCTTCCACCTCGCCGCTCCTGACCCCAAAACGCAAAAGCGACCAGCGCCGGCCAAGGATGACAGCATCAGCCGCGGGACCGACATCCTCGCCCTCTAACGTCTGTCCCAATGTCGCCCGGGGTCGTCACATCGTCAACGAACTCCGTACAGGACACCCCACGTGCCACACCTGCCTACCACCCTGCTAGGGCGGGTGGTACTAGACACCACAAACCGCGCATGCGAACGCTCCCCTCTTCTTGCCACTTCCCTCACTTCCGCTTCCGTCCGGGTGCAGTCGCCGGAGGATTGTGAGTGGACGGACGTGGAGAGAGACGGACCATCCGGGTCGTGTCTGGACCTGTTACTCTATGGTTGTCCCTGCGCTTCCTCTCTAGCCGCTCGCGCTCTATGCTCCGCGGTCGCGGGCTGCCCGCCGCCCGCCGGCCCGCCGGGAAGGGTGCGCAGAGAGAGGCGGGGCGGGAAGGCAGAAGGTGTCTGCCCCGGAGCGGCGGGAGACCCGAGCAGGCTCTGTGACAGCGCTTCGGCCGCCATGTCAGCGAGAGGGGCTGGAGACAGACCCGGCGCGCAGCCGTAGCCCTCCGGTCGCCTCCGACTCCCAGGTGAGGAGAGGGAGAGGGAGAGCGGTGCGGGGCAGCGGCCGGCTCGCGGCCGGGGTGGAAAGCCCCCGGGACCCCGCGCGCCTCCCCCGCGCTGTGCGCTCCCGGGGAGGTGTAGCCCCGCGCCCCCTGCGCCCGCCGGCGCGCCTCCCGTCCCCCCGGCCCGGGTGTCCGCGCCTCCTCCCCGCGGCAGCAGCTCACGGCCCCGGCTCTGGCTCTGCGCCCTCGGCGGTGGCCCCGCTTTGCCTTCGTACCTGCGCCCCCGCCTCCACCGAGCGCCGCCGAGTGTCTCCCTGCCGTACCTCCTTCTGGGCCGGTATTTACCTTAATGTTCGTTTGTAACTCGCGTGTTGATAAGATTTAAAGTTAAGGTTATAAAAAAATTACAGTTTGAAAGCTTTAAATCCCCTTCTAGGCTTAGGAAGGTTGCGACCTTAGGATGCTTATTTTGATCCCTCCGTAAACTTATTCAGATACGTGCCGCGGAATGCAATTCTGAAGACCAATTCCAAGGACTCTAAAAATAGGATGCTCTAATGGAAATTTTGGCAGTCTTTTTACGTCTTGGGCAGTGTTAGAAGACTCGATTCTTTGAGAGTGATTTCAGTGTTTAAGGATTATGCTCAGAAAGAGATTGGCCCGTCACTCTTTACACCAGGACAGGAAACCGCATCCAATCAACACCCTGTGAAAATATGTACAATCCTTTCTGCTTACTGTGCTCGCGGCGTAATTGAGCTTGTTATTTAAATGCACAAGAAAAAGGTTTCTGAGGAATGTATCACCTGGCGAATTGAAGTCTGAGGATTATACCCAGCTGATGAATCTCAAAATGGATAAAGAAATTGGCAAGCAAATATGCCCCCCCCCCTCCTTTTTTTGGATGATAAATTTGCTAGGACACTGTAGAAAGTATCTGATCAGCTGTTGTGGAAGCCGTGGGGACTCGTTGATCTGAATTTCCTCAAATTCATTTTTTGTATTGACAGTTTTCTAGAAGTGATTCTTGCATGCTCTGAACACGGAAGGAAGCTTTCCCCACGATTCTTTAATGAGCTGTCACCTCCTCTATCCTTTTAAAGATATTTTCATAGATTCCGAAATACACTGGATTTTTTTCCCTTAAAAGTCCCGGAGGCCTGAATATTTTTAAATCAAATAAAGAAGAAAGATGTCATGATAGAGGAAGAAATGGTTCACTTCTAGAAATTGATTTTGAATTTTTCATTTTTAAAATACACTTAAAAAAATTGTGGTAGAAAATATTTATTTTAAAATATGTTTTCTTATTTCATAAGATTTGTGGAACAAAGGTAGCCTGCTCAGCCCTAGAGAAGCTGATGTTTCTTATTTTGCTTTTGAGTCGTTTTGGGGTTTTTTTGTTTGTTTATTTGTTTTGGACAGGAGCATGAGGTTATGATAATTATTTCCCTTTTTATAATGCTAATGGTTGTTTGTGGTTGAAGGTGCTTCAATAATTAAGACACATTCTTACACATTTTATTTTTCTGAGGCCCTAGGTACTGGAAAGGAAATAAATGTTAATTTCCCTTTAAAGGTGTGCCTTACAATCAGCATTCAGATCTACTTTATTAGAAAAACATGATTTGCTTATTTCCCATCATAGTTTCTTCAGAGGTGTGGTTTTTGCATCCTGTGCTATTTTTTCCCCCTTTGAAGTAATCTTTCCTTAAAATGGTGTCAGGGCAAAGTGATTCTATTTTTATACTCTTCTTAAGTTATTTTTGATAATATCAACTGATCGAGAAAATAACTGCTTTTTCTTTGGGCTTTTAACTGGCAGTTGTAATTGGGAAATGTCCAGTGATAGATACTCCTATTTGCTATCAGCAATAAGTCTGTAGGTCTGTAAGCAGTGCTGGAAGGGACGGCAGGTCTGTGACAATCCAGCTGTAATGCAAGCCACATAAGCAATGTAAAGTTTTCTAGTCTCATTCACAAGGTAAAGACACAAGTGAAATTAACTTTAATATATTTTACTTAAACCATACAGTTTCAAATGGAATGTTTGGAAAATTGAGAATGAGATATTTTACATTCTTTCGTACTAAATCTACAAAAGCTGGCGTTGATACTTAGAGTACATGTGAGTTCAGACTACCCACATTTCAAGTGCTCAGTAGCCACATGTAGCTGGCAAATGGCTAGGATCTTATTGGGCAGCTCGTAGCGACAGTATTGCTACATGATTTTTAGGATGTCTTCCTATCCTGAGAGTCTGGGGTAAATCCAATAGGGTAAGTTTAAACATCCTTTTCTTAAAGTGCTGTGATAGTCAAACTGAGAAGTTTCTTCCTTCTTTTCTTTCTTTCTTTCTTTCCTTTTCTTTTCTTTTCTTTTCTTCCCCAAACTGAGAAGCTTCTGTGCAGGAAGAAAGTTCCAAGAAGTCTCTTCCTCTTGGAGATGATTGTCTTAACCCTGAGTAGGATAAACAGGTGGACAAGTGCATGTTTGGTGGAGGTTGTAAGATGACTAGGGTGCTCAGTCATTTCCTGGGGTGTCATTGTTACAGTTATTTACATCTGCATGTCAACAATGTGTCAAGATGCTTTGTGACTCTCTGTTTCCTTTACCTGTGTTACTAAGTAGGGAGAGCTTGAATGGGTATAAATGTGCTTCTCCGTATGATGGCATTTCTTGTCAAAGGAAAGAGAAAATCTTTTCAGCAAACTTCAGAAAGAAAGGGTATATTTTTTGGTTCAAAAATGCTAGGAGCCTGGTTACGAGCAAACAAGTAACTCATGTATGGTGGTTTAGATAAAGTTAGAAGGAAATACGGCACTTTTGATACAAAACTACGACATGCTGACTATGTACGAGCTTTAAGTTGTTTTTGCAACAGGGGTGGTGATTTGCATGGAACGATCTCTTGTTCAGAGCTATTAAAACCGAAGGATAACCTTGTTGGAAAACTAACCTTATGGCTAACTGACCTCAGTGGGATCAATAGGACCTATCATTGTTCTTTTATATATTCTATTAAACTTCCCCAAATACTACTTTGCACTGTTTACATCTACATTTAATATTAAAATTCATTGTCAAAATTCATCTGGAGCCCTAATTAATATTTGGTGTAATCTAATATAAGAAATATGCCTCCTCCCCAACCCTTATGGTATAAAGAAATCTTAAGTTACCCGTTCAGTAAGCAAAATCCCTCTAAAATCTAGTCATTATAGAGCTGTCACAGTGTTGGCATTGTGTGGAGTATTAAAAGATCAGAGACAGACCTGGGGAATACGTAATGATTGGATGTTGCTTGTTTCCTGAGACATACATAGATGCACATTATAGCAGGAAAATACAGTGTTTTCATTTGTATCTAAATCTAGATGACTGTCTATTGGCACCATTTTCTTTGGATAAGAAAGAATATAGTTCCTACAAATTAGTCTTAGGTTTTTTTAATTTGAGGAAGAATAATTGAGAGTTTGGCAATTTTCACTTTTTAAAAAAGCTCTTAAATGATTTAAGTGGCCTCTCCAAGGATTATATTTTTATTCAGAAATTCTACACTCAGTGTATCTGTGTCTTGATACTGTTGTGAGCATTCTCTCCAGTTTAGGGCCCTGAAGATTCACACAAATACAGGCTTTTCTTTATCTAGGAATCATTCCCTTGGGGGAAATTATATTCTCTTTTACCGAGGGAATACTTTTGTTTTTCATGCATTTCAAATGATTTATTTATAGTATTCTTTTTTTTTTTCAACATTTATTTATTTTTGGGACAGAGAGAGACAGAGCATGAATGGGGGAGGGGCAGAGAGAGAGGGAGACACAGAATCGGAAACAGGCTCCAGGCTCCGAGCCATCAGCCCAGAGCCCGACGCGGGGCTCGAACTCACGGACCGCGAGATCGTGACCTGGCTGAAGTCGGACGCCCACCGACTGCGCCACCCAGGCGCCCCTATTTATAGTATTCTTTGAAGAAATACATCAATAGTCAACTGCATCTCAATAAAATAAAAATAAAAGCCCTGTCCGAGCAATCTAAAAGACAAAAAAATGTAACACTTCTGAATCTTATGATAGCTTGAGATTTCCTACATTGTTTTAGTCACAGTTGGGAGATTGTGCCAACATGTCTGGAGATGGAAACTTTTTGCCATCACATCACTCCTCCCTGCCATCTCTTACTACTTCCTGTTTTCCATCATTAGCCATGTGGAAAGGAAAGATAGTACGTATCTGTCAAAATACTGACACATTGTTTATTTTTCCTTTTGACCGTAGGAGGAATTGCTGGAGCAGTATGTGACAAATATTGTCACCTTTATTGACATTGGCCTTTTCACATTTGAAATAACGGTACCTAAGAGATTTCAGGAATTAGCAATATTTTGTAACTGTCCTGTCTGTTAATGCTCCTAATTACTTAGCCTGTTTTTCCTGTAAGACCACTACCTAAGTAATTGCTGTTTTTTTCTGTGTTTGCTGCATCTAGAAAACTCAGTGAATTAAGTGGCTGTGGGTTTCTAATTTGAATGAAGGCAAACTAACATTTTAAAGATCTTTTATATTACAGATTTTGAAATAAATAATTTCCTTAAAATATGTAAACTTTATGATAAAGTTAAGAATGATGTTGTTCCTGGGGCGCCTGGGTGGCGCAGTCGGTTAAGCGTCCGACTTCAGCCAGGTCACGATCTCGCGGTCCGTGAGTTCGAGCCCCGCGTCAGGCTCTGGGCTGATGGCTCGGAGCCTGGAGCCTGTTTCCGATTCTGTGTCTCCCTCTCTCTCTGCCCCTCCCCCGTTCATGCTCTGTCTCTCTCTGTCCCAAAAATAAATAAAAAAAAAAAAAAAAAAAAAGAATGATGTTGTTCCTGGGTCACCGGGATGTTGTTCTGGCTCAGTCGGCTCAGGTCATGATCTCACGGTCCGTGGGTTCGAGCCCCACGTCGGGCTCTGTGCTGCCAGCTCGGAGCCTGGAGCCTGCTTCAGATTCTGTCTCCCTCTCTCTCTGCCCCTCCCCTTCTCACGATCTGTCTCTCTCTGTCTCTCAAAAAAATAGCATTAAAAAAAAAAAAAGAAAAAAGAATGATGTTGTTCCTGGGTATTTGAGAGCATACCACTGACTTTATTTTGTGCATGCATTGCTTTTTCCACTGTTTTTCCCTTCTGCACATATTACCACTGTGCAGCTAAATCTTAAGAGTTTACAGATGAACTGAAAAACATTGCTTATGGTTTTTTTAATGAGAACTTATTTTTGTCAATATGTATTTTATTTACTGAAGCCCCTAGTGGAGTTATTTCTTCTGTACCTTATGAAACACCAAAGTTTACTTCAGTTTGTTTTTCCCCTGCTGGTGGAGCATGAAAACAGTTTACTTAGGTCTTCAAAGGACTCTTACCCACTAATCTGTGATTTCCTCCCTCAAATTCAGCTCAGATGAAAAGGGAAATGGAAGTTTGTAGAAACTATTCTGATCAGAAAGGAAAAGGCTGTCTGTCTGCCCATTTGTGACTTCTTCATCCAGATTCAGTCAGCAGGCTTTATTTTCTTCAACAGCTTATAATCACTTTCTTCCTTTTGCTCCAGTAGTTAAAAAATTGTTGTGGAGTTCTTTGCCATGCTGACAGAGTCATACGTAAAGCATCGTGGAAGCAATGTAAAGAGCCAGAATTAGAAACAAGGTTCTGTGACTTGCTTATGTGAATCGTATATGTTTTGTGACTGAGAAGAGAAAAAATGGTTTGTCTTTGTCTCACATCTGAACTCGAGCTTAAAAATTGATCTCCTATGTCTTTATCAAGCAAAGCTCATATTTTCACTAGCCAAAGGACGATCTATTTCTTATTCACCCGAAATAAAAGAGTATGTAATCAGGAGGTAGTTTTTACTTATATCAAGTGGCCTCTTATTTAATTATAATTTTGTAGATTTTGATGCCTACAGGCTTTTTGTCCTTTTTTAGCTGTATACCTGGGGATTCCCTAGTGAACTCCGACAGACTTTGACCTTTGTCAAAATGGCTTGCCTTCGCTGACAAGTTCCAAGAGTATACATACCTACATGTGCAAAAAGCTTATAAGCAAAAATTCTGCTCCAGAAACACTTATCAAGACTGAGGAAACACTTATCAATATTGAGGAAACAAATATTCTAAGAATGTCTGTCTTACAACTGAAGCCTCCGTGTACTTGTCCAGTACTTTGTATAAAACCATGTACTCTGTGCAGCCTTTGCTGGGCAGTTTCCACTTTGTTCTAGCTCTTCAGAGTATGTGAGGTGGTATCCAGAATGCCACTACAACATATCCTGCCTTACCTCACCTTTTGGTTTCTTTCTATTCTTCTATCTTCTATGGAAAATTCAAAAGTCGGAGCAGGTCATAGTCTGTTATAAACTTGAAGTGGGGGAGGAATACAAATGTTACTCCTTCCCTCTTGCCTCTCCTTCCTTCCCTATTACAAAAGTAGTAATGCTTCAAAGAGAAGAAAAGGTAGATAAATTTTAAGTTGAGGAAAATGCGGTTATTCAAAGATTCGTATTTTTTCTATAATTAAAGTTGAACAGAAGCTTTACTTTAGAGTCAAAATCCATCGATATCTCTCATCCTGCTGAAGATGTCTGATGGATTTGTCAGGAAGAAATTCTGAGTACAAGTATACTTTGAGTGTACAGACCTAGGCTATACTAGAGTATATGTAATAGTACTGTCTCTTTTTATCATGTATGTTTTCATTAGGGAATACTTGCCACTGACATAAAACATCTCTGGGGAAAATCGTATGCTGCCAACAATCTTTTTTGTTTTATGTTTATTTGTTTATTTTGAGAGAGTGAGAGCGAGCAGGGGAGGGGCAGAGAGAGAGTGAGAGAGAATCCCGAGCAAGCTCCATGCTATCAGTGCAGAGCCCGATGTGGGGCTTGAACTCACAAACCATGAGATCAGAGCCAAAATCAAGAGTCAGATGCTTAACTGACTGAGCCACTCAGGCACCCCTCTACCAACAATCTTCTAACGCAACATAAGGGATCCTTCTCTGGGACAAATTTTTTTCTCTATTGGTTTATCCTTTTATTAGAATTTGTTACCTAGAGTAAACTGCCTTGCTCTGGCATTTTTTCTTTTCCCAAAACCCCATCAAAATACATTCTCTTGAATAACTTAAATCATAGTCACTTTTACACCCGTCTCTCTTCCTGCCTTTCAGTTAACTTTCAGTATGCTCTAGATATAAATCAATATGTCACTGTTAGGTCAGACGGAATTGCAGGAGTCTACAGTCCTTGATGTGCTCGGACTGGGTAATGGAGGTGGGAGTGATTGACAGTAAAAAGGACCGGAAGTTAGGGCCACATAATGGGACGTTGGTAGTGGCATGTTGGAGATGCTGGGACTCATCTGAAGCGAAGAGATTGTTTGGGTGCCAGTAACAACATACGACTGGGATGATACTAGCTACACTGACCTGACGGTGAGATGTCGCTGTGGAACTTTGAGACTTGGTGAGATAGTCATTCCACAAGTGTATCAAGCCACTGCTTTTGTTGTAAAACACAAAGTAATTGTTTTCAAATGAATGATCTGCCTCTTAGGTATGCAGGATGCATTGAAAGGGCCATGTGAAACAATGAGAGCCTTAATTAAAGGTAAATATAGCAGCCTCAACTCATACTGAAATTTCCTAATAACTTTGGAAATGATAGAATTAATGAGTTTTTACTTCTTGTTCAAAAGAAAAATAGAAACTAAGCTAGAGAATATTCCTCCATAGAGATCTATACTTTGTGCCCTTGAAAACTGGCTTTGTAGAAACTCCTGTTTCTCAAGGTTACTGGCAAATTTATATATTTAAGGCATATATATATATATATATTTATATATAAGGCAACTCTTTGATGGTTCTCAAATAGAGCAAATGAAGCAATGACTTACTTCTGAGACGATGGATAAACACACATTCCAAAATTTACATGAGATAGTACATGTCAAAGTGTTCAACCTCCACAGTGTTTAACCTACAGAAAGCACTTAGTAAATGGTGTGTTTTAAATCTGCTAAACTTGTGTGATACTCTTGTATTTACTTATATTATTTTCTTTTGAAAAAAATGAACAATATTAATATTTAGATTACTACTAGCATTCCTGGTGATTTTTTTTTTTTAATGTGTGTTCTTTATTCAACTTTAAAAAATTTTTATTTAGTATAAAAATATATCTTTAAATATGCAAAATACAAAAGAGTGCCAAAGAGAAAAAAACAATCACTCGTACTGTCATTGACCAAGGAAATGAAGTGTTGGGACACCTGGGTGGCCCAGTCGGTGGAGTGTCCGACTTCAGCTCAGGTCATGATCTCACAGTTCGTGGGTTCAAGCCCCACGTCAGGCTCTGTGCTGACAGCTCAGAGCCTGGAGCCTGCTTCAGATTCTGTGTCTTCACTCTCTCTCTGCCCCACCCCCCACTTGCACTCTGTCTCTCTCTAAAAATAAATAAACATTAAAAAAATTATAAAAAAAAAACTATTCTTGCTACACGTAAAATTGTTTTCTGTAAGTTGTGCCAATTTACATTCAATTTGAACGTGTGCCAGTGTGTATTTCATTGAACCCTTACCAGTATTACATACCTTGTTTTTAAAAAGCCTTGTTGGGGCGCCTGGGTGGCGCAGTCGATTGAGCGTCCGACTTCAGCCAGGTCACGATCTCGCGGTCCGTGAGTTCGAGCCCCGCGTCAGGCTCTGGGCTGATGGCTCGGAGCCTGGAGCCTGTTTCCAGTTCTGTGTCTCCCTCTCTCTCTGCCCCTCCCCCGTTCATGCTCTGTCTCTCTCTGTCCCAAAAATAAATAAAAAACGTTGAAAAAAAAAAATTTGGGGCGCCTGGGTGGCGCAGTTGGTTAAGCGTCCGACTTCAGCCAGGTCACGATCTCGCGGTCCGTGAGTTCGAGCCCCGCGTCAGGCTCTGGGCTGATGGCTCTGAGCCTGGAGCCTGTTTCCGATTCTGTGTCTCCCTCTCTCTCTGCCCCTCCCCCGTTCATGCTCTGTCTCTCTCTGTCCCAAAAATAAATAAAAAACGTTGAAAAAAAAAAATTTAAAAAGCCTTGTTAATTTTAGAGGTAAATAAGTTGTCCATTGTAGCCAGGAAAAGGTTTCATGAAAGGCTAGTGGGAAATAAAGTTAGAAGGGTTGCCGAGAGACTGGGAGAAAGGCTTTGGAGTTGGGATTTGAGCTGGAACAGGGCTGTGTGAGCAGACAAGACACCTGGAGTGAGCCTCCAGCCACTTCTCACGCCTTTCCCATCCAGCCAAGCTTTCGTCGTTTCCTCTGCAGACTCTGTAGTCTGTGTCTGCATCGAAGTGCCTGTCCCATCCCACCTGTCCTTCGTGTCCATCTGTCTAATATTTTTGGCTCACCCTTCGTCTTCTCCGTGTCTTTTCCTACCCGGCTGCCTGTCCAGCTAAAACAGCAGAGCAGAGCAGAGTGTGTTCTCTGCGGATGGGCTCACTTGAGGAAGAAGGTGGCAAGCTTAGTTATTACCAAATTTACCAGATAAATCAGCCTGCCTGCCCACAGGTGGATAAAGGAGTACACCAGGGATGGGGGCAGTTTCTTTATTAACACCACTCTCAGTTTTTGTATCAACCCTGTCACATTCTTAGTAATTAAACTAGCGTATGTTCAAGACTTTTTAAAGTTTTTTCTGAGTATAAAAGTAACACAACAATGGTTCGCCTGGGTGGCCCTGTCAGTTGAGCATCCGACTCTTGATTTCGGCTCAGGTCATGATCTCATGGTTCGTGGACCATGGTTCATCCATGGCTCATAGATCATGAGATCGAGCCACCTGTCGGGCTCTGCACTGACAGCACAGAGCCTGCTTGGGATTCTCTGTCTCTCCTTCTCTCTCTGCCACTTCCCTTGTTCACTCTCTCACTCACCCTCTCTCAAAATAAATAAACATTAAAAAAAAAAAAAGTAATGCAACTTATAAATCCATGAAAAGACAAATAATCAATTTAAAAGTGGGCAAAATACCTCAACAGACATCTCTCCAAAAAAGATACACAGGTGGCCAAAAAACACATGAAAAGATGTTTAACATCATTAGCTATCAGGGAAATGCAAACCAAAACAACAATGAGATGTCACTTTGTACCTCCAAATAAAGAGATTGGAACCCTTATACATTGCTGGTGGGAATGTAAAATGGTATGACAAGTGCAGAAAATGTGGTTTCTCAAAAACATAAACATCAAATTAGCCTATGACCCAGCAATTCCACTTCTCAGTGTATACTGAGAAGAACTGGAAGCAGGTGTTCAAAAAAGAAAACAACAACAACAAAAACCCAACCAAACTTGTATATGAATGATTATAGCAGCATTACTTATAATAGCCAAAAAGTAGAAACAACTCCAATGTCCATCAGCTGATGAATGGATGAAATGTAGAATGTTGAAACAATGGAATTTTTTTTGGCCGTGGAAGAAGTGAAGTATTGGTAGTATGTTACCACATGGATATACCTTGAAAACATCACACTAAACAGAAGAAGCCAGTCATAAAAGACCCCATACTGTATGATAACATTTATGTGAAATATTTAGAATAGTCAAATCCATAGAGACACAAAGTAGATGGAAGGTTGCCTGAAGTTGGGGCAGAGGGACTTGAGAGACTGGAAAGTGACTTCTAATAGATACATGGGTATGAGAGTGGGGAGGTTCTGAGGTGATGCAGTACTCCAAAATGTGTTGTGACATAGTTGCACAACTTTGTGAATACATTGAAAACTGTTGAGTTGTGCATTCTAAATGTGTAAAATGCATGGTCTGTGAATTATTTCCCAATAAAGCTATGATTTTTAAAAACTCAATTGGAAAAAAATGCAGATTTATCACAGAAGATGTATAAAATACAGAGAAGTGCAAAAAGGAAAAAAAATTAATAGAATATTCATTTTGATAAGCTGTAAGAAAATAGTACAAAGTAATTCACAGTCATCACAATTGATAGTATATCAAATGATCAGAAATCTAATTTTTACAGAGCAGCATGATAGAAAATTAATGCTATTTTAATTTTATTGGTGTTTTAAGCACTTTTATTTTTAGATTTGTTTTGGTTTAATAGTTGTACTGGAGTTAAAAGCACATAAAAATTCTGTTTTTACATCTTTACGTGGGATTCTAAGTAAAAACCATATGTCAATGCTTAAGGACTATCATAATTTTTTTTTTAAAGCCATTCAAGAAAACCAGTGGCATGAATAGTTAGAATTTAAAGAGCCCATGATGGTTTTATTGCTGAGGAAATTAAAGCTCAGAGAGGTGTCTTGCAAATCTTTTCACACAAGTTGTTAACAGGGCTCACATTAGAATGTAGATTTCACTATTAGCAGCCCAGCGTTTTTTCTGCTTTATCACTTTCTTCTCACTGACTCAGTAGTTTCTACTGGCTTGTCCTTTACTGTTTCTTGTGCATGTGCTTTCTCTCCTCAAATAGAGTAGTCTCGGACACAGGTTATACCTCTTAATTCTTTGATTAAAGACAGTTCAGCTTAGTAAATATGAAGATCTAACTAATGGGCTTTATGAAATGATTCATGGGACACTTGGCTGGCTCATTCAGTGGAACATGCGATTCCTGATCTCAGGATGGTGAGTTCGAGCCCCACGTTGGATGTAGAGATGACTTAATAAAATTTTAAAGAAAACCAAAAAAATAAAGAAACCGATTCATGAATCTGGCAGCATCCCACCTAGCAAGTAGGGGGAGCTCCAAAGGGCAACAAAGGGGAAAGGTTTTAAAAGGCAGAAGAAGGAGGTCATGAACAGAAAAAAAGGATTACTTCAGATGAGGTCACCTTTTTTCTGGGACAGAAGGGTCTTGTTAGTGGATTACCTCATCTTCCTCTGGGGGATGGAGAGGGTCCATGGGACAGATTGCCCACTTAAGACTGCATTTCTGGGGAAGGTTGGAACGGCAGTCAGGTTAGGTTATTAAGCCCCAGTGTGGGGACTTGGCCCAAGTGACACCATTTTGGGCCTGTGGTTTTCTTTTCAAAGAATTGTTGTTTTTCCCCCCACCATGTTATTCCCTCCCTTCTACTTTTATCTCCTCATGCTAATTCTCTTTGTAGACCCTCTAACAATTCTCTGGGCTCAGGTGATTCTGAAACTCAGTAGTCTGGGTGATATCCTGTACTCCATCCACTGTTGTATACCTATTACTCAAATCCTCAAACTCTATCTCCATTTTGACTTAGACCTCTGAGCTCACTCTATTATTTTATACTCTTTCACCTTTAAACTTTTAGGACAATCCAGGGGTGCCTGGATGGCCCAGTCATTTGGGCATCTGACTTTGGCTCAGGTCATGATCTTGTGGTTCATGGGTTCAAGCCCCGTGTCGGGCTCTGTGCTGACAGCTCAGAGCCTGGAGCCTGCTTCGGATTCTGTGTCTCCCTCTCTTTCTGCCCCTCTTCTGCTCATGCTCTGTGTCTCTCAAAAATAAATAAACCTTTTTTAAAAATTAAAATAAATAAATAAATAAATAAATAAATAAATAAATAAAAACTTTAAGGACAGTCCTGTTGATAAAATCGTGTCTTAATTTCAGTATGGGCGACCATAATTCTTCATTTTCATTTTGCCTTTTAAATGGGCATGGAATGACCTTTTATGGTTTTCTCTAGTGGAGAAATCCAGTCAAGAATGTGAGAAGGTGAACCTTTCTAGTAAAATTGTAGTTGAAGAGAAAGAACAGAAAGCTGGTTTAAAATAAATTTGATGTTGATCTCATTCCATCTGTCTCATTTCTATCTTTAAAACAGTTCTTCTGTATTTTCTTTGAATATTTAACCTTTATTCTTTCATTTGTGTAGCATGAGCAGCAAGGATTTATAATTACAAAGTCAGAACTTTCCAGGTCAGAAAATAGAGTAGTCCCATTTAATTTTTTTGCCTTTTTTAAATTTCTTTTTATTTTTATTTTATTTTATTTTTTTTACCAATTCATGCTTCTTTTTTTGGAATTTGCTGACTTGTTCTTATCATATTTAGTCTTTCAGAGACAAAAATACTCTTGGAGTTTCTCCTCTATTTCTATTTCCTACCAGATAATATTTGTGGGTTTTTATTGTGCAGTAAAATTTAAATATCTTCTTATATGATGTAACCACTTTTTCTAAACTGATTTCCTTCAGTAAGAGGTGGTGAAAGAGAGACTCATTCAGGGTTTTAGTTCAGTTAAGCCAGCATTTGTCCACACCTGCCGCATGCCTCAGGAGTGCAGTGGTAAGGGTCACACAAAAAGTGGCACTTTCTCTTGCTTCAGACACTTGAATTCCACTTGGAATAATCTCCATGCATGAAATAACTCGTGAAAAATCCTGAAGCAACAAATACGCAAACACAGGACAGTATCCACCGGATACTTTAAAAACTACGGTATTTATTGCATTTTAAAAAGGAAGTTTTTGAAAATGCCATAACATAGAATCTGTATTACCTATCATCTCAAACCACAACTGGGCTTTTCTAAGGCCAGGTAATAAAATAAAGACTCACAGTTTCCTCCCCCTCCTCCTAACTTGTCCAGCTGCTTCCTCCTCAGGGCCTTCCTCCGATTGTACCTTCTCTGTGGCCATCAGAGACAACACAGAGCCCCTCAGCCCAGGTTCGAGCCCCAATTCCGATAGCTGTTTGGCCTGGGATGAGTTGCTTAACCTGTCAGTGCCTGGGTTTGCTTCCCATAAATTGGAGGTGCTGATAATAACCGCCCAATAGAATTGTTGTAGAATATGAGGAAGTATATGCATGGCCCAGAGTGAACGCTGTATAAGCATTTGCTTTTATTCTCAGACTCCATCATGATGGTTATTCCCAACAACAGACAAACATCCTATGACGTCATGTGTTTGAACCTAAAGATTTTTTGGAATTTTGTATTGTTTTTATTCTGCTCTGTAACATCTCTTTTAACATAAAAATAGTGTCTGCCTTCCCACCCTCAATTTTTGGAGTGAATTGGTGTTACCAGAAAAGGCACAATAATCATCCTTTGACTTTGCAGATCCTTTTTGTTTATTTATTTATTTTGAGAGAGAGAGTGCAAGCAGGGGAGGGGGAGAGGGAGAGAGGGTGAAAGTCCCAAGCAGGCTCCGGGCTGTCAGGGCAGAGCCCGGACAATAGGACTCAGTCTTGCAAACCATGTGGTCATGACCTGAGCTGAAATCAAGAGTCAGATGCTCAACCGACTGAGCCACCCAGGCGCCCCAACTTTGCAGATCCTTGATCAGCTTTTACTGTTTCCTCTTTAATTTTTCTTCTTCTTCCTTTTTTTTTTTTTTAAGAGCGAGAGAGAGAGAAGCAGGGCTCACCCAAAGCAGGTCTTGTGCTCATTCAACACAGGGCTCAAACTCACGAACCTTGAGATCATGACCTGAGCTGAAGTCAGATGCTTAACCAACTGAGCCACCCAGGCACCCCTTTCCTCTTTACTTTTTCTATTAAATATTCATTAATCATGCCTTGCTGCCTACCACGTTCTGTACCTGTGCTCTCCACCAGCTTACAAATTCTTCTCAAGGAGGGATTCCATCCTGTTGGTGGTGTTGACAAATACAACAATTATTGAACACAGTGTGTTCAGTCTTGGTATCACTAAAAAATTCATTTTCACAGTCAACAAGACTGGCATTTTAATGTAATAATTTAAATATAAAGCACGACTATAAGTACCACTCAACATTGTCTCTATTCTTAGTAATCTGCCAAATACTTGATTATTCTCAGGATTTCCCATAACAGACGTCCACACTGGAGGAGGATATTCATTCAACAGACAGTCCTTGAGTGACTGTTCTGTATTTAGCACTAGCCTAGGCACTAGGAAGAAGTTCCAGGAAGTGGCAGTGTATGGTAATTAACAGTGCACACTCCAAATTCGCAGAGATCTGGGTTCATATCTCAGCTACTTACTTGCTACATAAGCTTGAGCAAATTATGTCTCTGTTTCCTCATCTGTAAGGTAAGAAAATAGTTTCTATGAGAATGGAATGAAATAAGACGTGAAGTGTTAGCACAGTACCTGGCATTCATTAAATATTCCATAAATATTGTGTATGATCAAAAGCACTTTTAGGAGAAGAGGGTGGGGGCAGTTACCCAGTGGGCTTGAATTTTAACTGCCACATGGGGATGGAAAAGGAGGCCGTTAAGACTGAGCCAAGGAACCCAAATAGGGCATTGGAGCTGAGAGCTTCATATACAGCCAGGACCCTTGAAGATCTCCATTCTCAAAAGAGATGGTGGGGCGCCTGGGTGGCTCAGCAGGTTAAGCGTCCAACTTCGGCTCAGGTCATGATCTTGCAGTCCCTGAGTTTGAGCCCCGCGTCAGGCTCTATGCTGATGGCTCAGAGCCTGGAGCCTGCTTCGGATTCTGTGTCTCCTCTGTCTGCCCCTCCCCTGCTTGGGTGTGCAAGCTCTCTCTCTCTCTCTCTCTCTCTCTCTCTCTCTCTCAAGAATAAATAACCATTAAAAAAAAAAATGAAAAAGTGATGGATTGGAAGGTGGGGGTAGTAATCTGCCTAGTAGTAAAGAGATATGTTTTTCTGTTTCCGCTTTGACATTATGTGGAAGAGAGAGGCTTCCCTGAGACATTGTAACCATAGGTCTATTAACCCTGAGGTTTGGGATTCATATGAATGTTTTCTTCAGCTGAGAATTAATATAAAAACTGGCCCTGGCTGGTAACACAACCCGGGATACCTGGAGAAAGCAACCTGGAAAGAGTGCTCCTTTTTTTAAAAAAAATTTTTTAACGTTTTTATTTATTTTTGAGACAGAGAGAGACAGAGTATGAACGGGGGAGGGGCAGAGAGAGAGGGAGACACAGAATTGGAAGCAGGCTCCAGGCTCTGAGCCATCAGCCCAGAGCCCGACGCGGGGCTCGAACTCACGGACAGTGAAATCGTGACCTGAGCTGAAGTCGGCTGCTTAACCGACTGAGCCACCCAGGCGCCCCTGGAAAGAGTGATCCTTAATCAGCCTTTACAAAACTCCCACCAATGAAGCCCCTCACTGCAGAGGAACTCATTGTGGAAAATTACAAAATCACCATGCGTTAAGAGTCGACAGAAACAACAAACAACAATTCAGACTCCTAAGAATCTAAAAGAATGAGCATTTTTTGACTTTAAAAGAATGGGGGATAAAAAATATGGAAAATGGTTGTATTAAAAGTTAATGACATTATTTTTAATGTTTATTTTTGAGAAAGAGAGCATGAGTGGTGGAGAGAGAGAGAATCCCAAGCAGGCTCCACTCTGTCAGCACAGAGCCTGATGCAGGGCTCGATCTCAGGAACCATGAGATCATGACCTGAGCCAAAATCAAGAGTCAGATGCTTATCTGACTGAGCCACCCAGGCACTCCAAAGACATTTTAAGTAGTACTGTATGTATGACTTCTAGAAATAAAAGATAGTCACAGAAGTAAGCTGATGGGACAAATTAAGCAGCAAATCATGCACAGTTAAAGACAGAAGTACTTAGCTGAATACTGTGCATTTTGATTATGAATTCAAGCCCCCAATTACAGTACAAAAATACAAAGAAACTATAAAAGACAGGCTAAGTAATGTGGATCACAGAGTAAGAAAATCTAATGTACATCTAGCAGGAGTTACAGAGGGAGAGAGTAACGTCAGTGGGGAAGAGACAGCCTAAGGATATACCAACATTGATGAAACACAGACACTGGGATTCGGAAATCATGCAGAGTCCTAAGCAGAGTAAATAAAGGTAAATTTCCACTTGGAATACACGGCGAGAAATGTCTCTTACCAGGCAGTTGACTTTTTAATTGGAGCACAGAATTTTATGACTGTCTCAGCACACAGGGACTATTTACCAGAGCAGTCTTAATTTATCTTTATGGACGGGGCACCTGGGTGCCTCGGTTGGCTGAGCCTCTGACTCTTGATTTGGGGCTCAGGTCATGATCCTAGGATCATGGGGTCAAGCCTCCCATTGGGCTCTGTGCTGAATGTGGCGTCTGCTTGGGATTCTCTCTCTCTCTCTCTCTCTCTCTCTCTCTCTCTCTCTCTCTCTCTCCCCCCCCTTCCCTCCTCCCCTGCTCTCTCTAAAATTAAAAAAAAAAAAAATTATCTTTACAGATGGCCTTAGAAGTCGTCCATACATCACCTCATTTTATCCTTACAGCGAAGAAATCCAGGCTCCTAAAGAGGAGCTAATTTGAGGACAGTTACCCAGCTGAGATGTATAGGAGCTTTTTCAAGTGGAGGAAGGAAGGATTCCAAAATCAGAAGGTCGCTTCATTTTGCTCTCTTCTGCCTCTATTAAGATGTAATATCACCAGTTGCCTGTTTTATTGATGCTTTCCTTACATTAAAAAAAATAACCACTTGGGGGTACCTGGGTGGCTCAGTCGGTTAAGCGTCCAACTTCAGCTCAGGTCATGATCTTGCGGTTTGTGGGTTCGAGCCCCACGTCCGGCTCTGTCCTGACAACTCAGAGCTTGGAGGCTGCTTCAGATTCTGTGTCTCCCTCTCTCTCTCTGCCCCTTCCCTGCTTGCACTCTGTCTCTCTCTCTCTCTCAAAAATAAATATTAAAAAATAATAAAAGCTGCTTACCTTTTGAGGCCTGAATGTGGATTTCATTCTTGACATGTAAAAAATGAAGCCTTTTGCAGAATTTAAAGTATGTTCATCAGAAAATAAATGAATGCATAAAAATATTGAAATCCGTTTCTGAGCAAACTAAAACTAATCCCTTAACATTTTATCACAATCAGCAGGACATTATTTTGCCATTTACCAGCATGCCTTCTTTTTTTTTTTTTTTTTTTTTTTTTTTACATACCTTAGTTTAAAGGACAAAAAGTTAGGAACAAGTTGTTCTCTGACTTGCAAAGACTAATTCAAGAGGACCCAAAGCCCGATTTTCAAACATATTTCTCTTTCCAAATGGATTCTATTAACTGTTACGATACTTTGCATGGAATAGACTTTTCAATATTTGATTGACTCCATACCAAAAGGAGCTGGGTTTTTTTCAGTCCCTCTTTTACTGTTCCTAATTGAATTATTATTTTCTAAAAATTGAGAATATTATATATAGGTTTAATTGGTGTCTTTCTGAAGATATCTTCATAGCATTGAAACTATTTTTGGTTCGGGGCACCTGTATGGCTCAATCAGTTGAGCATCCGACTATGGCTCAGGTCATGATCTCACTGTTCATGAATTCAGTTCATGAGTTAGAGCCCTGCATCAGGCTCTCTGCTGTCAGCACGGGGTCCGCTTCGGATCCTCTCTCTCTCTCTCTCTCTCTCTCTCCCTCTCTCCCCCTCTCTCCCTCTCTCCCTCTCTCCCTCTCTCCCTCCCCACCCACCCACCCAAAATAAATAAATAGATAAATGAATAAACATTTAGAAAAAATTTTTAGTTCAAAACGCCCATTCACACCCCAATGTTTCCCTGAGTAATTTGCCTTCAGGTGCTATTTCTGACCTGTTTGGCCCCTGTGATTCTATGCTTTCATTCCTTAACCGGTTCCGTCCACAGATAAGGTAACAACCACATTGGCTAGATCTTCATCAGGGACTCCATATTGTATTCCCCATCACCGTTTTGGAGAACGGATCCTGGGGCCTTGTAAAGTATGTGGTTTAAATGTTCTCCCTTGTAGCTGTAAACTCGTTCACAGGAAGGCGACATCAAGCTGCAAATCACAGGGTAGAAAGCTCCCCCCGTACCACCCAGTTTTCCTTGTACATCATCTATGTCTGTGCCTTTTTTTCTAATGACACCTCCCCAACCAAATCCCCACACGTTTTTTTAAAACTCAATTTCTTTTGCCAAATTTCTGTCAGACCCTGTGAAGATTTTTTTTATATGGAAATAATTCAAGGAAGATTTTATATAATGAGAGTGGTTGTACTGTGTTAATACTTTTCTGAAGTTTTTACTGGAAATAGAACTTTCTGAGTGGAATATACTTACAAAGGAGTTGTGTGGGAAGATAAAAATTCCTTAAAATTAGATAGAGTTACTTAGCTATAGCTATGTTCAGGGTATGTACTTGAGAAATAATTTATTATGAAATACTGCTACCAATTAACAACAAATTGAAAATTCTTGGAAAACATAGCTTATTCCTATAAACTTTAGGAGAAGATATAGGATGTACTTCAAAATGGATTCTTAATACTGAAGATGATGAATTAGACTTTGTCCTAATTGATGTAAAATAAAATACGTGAAAAATAAAAGAATCCTTTTTTAAAGGTAGCCAGAAAAAAAAATTAAAGAGGTTTTGAGGGGTAACTCTTTTTAAAACTATTTATTTTGGGGGTGTAGAGAGAGAGTGTGCATGGGAGAGGGGCAGAGAGAACCCAAGCAGGCTCCGTGCTGAAAGTGGGGCTCAAACCCACAAACCATGAGATCATGACCTAAGCTGAAAATCAAGAGTCAGACATTCCACCAACCGAGCCACCCAGGAACCCCTGGAGGGTAACTTTTTAAGATGGTTTCAGGCTTATAGAGAGGTTGCAAAAATAGAGTAAAGAATCCCCCTTTCCTTTACACAGATTCCCTGATGATTTCAAGCTTGCCCCTTTGCTTTATCATCGTGTTCTGTTCTCTGTGTGCACGTGTATATGTATGTACATATGTTTGTGTTACACATTTACACACATACACACAGACTTTTTTCTGAACCATCTCACAGTACATTGCAGGCATATCTTTTACTTCTAAATATATCGGAAGGTGAATTTTCTAAGAATCAGGACATTCTCTTATATAACGACAGTGCAGTTATCAAAGTCTGGAAATGTAATGTTGATGTAAGACTGTTACCTGTTTTGTAATCCATATGTAAATTTTGACAGTTTTTTAAAATTTTTCTTAATAAAAAAATATTTTTTAAAACGTTTATTTTTTGAGAGAGACAGAGCGTGAGCAGGGAAGGGGGCAGAGGGAAAGGGAGACACAGAATCCGAAGCAGGTTCCAGGCTCTGAGCTGTCAGCACAGAGCCCGACATGGGGCTCAAACTCACAGACTGTGAGATCGTGACCTGAGCTGAAGTCGAATGCTCAACTGACTGAGCCACTCAGGTGCCCCCCCCCCCCTCAATTTTTTAATGTTTATTTTTGTGACAGAGAGAGGGGCAAAGTTTGAGTGACAGAAGAGCAGAGAGAGAGGGAGACACAGAATCAGAAAGCAGGCTCCGGGCTCCAAGCTGTAAGCACAGATCCTGACACGGGCTTCAAACCCATGAACCATGAGATCATGACCTGAGCCGAAGTCGGACGCTTAACCTTCACCGACTGAGCCACCCACGCACCCGACAGTTGCCTTGATAATACCCTTCGTGGTTTTTTTCCCCAGCCCAAGATCCAACACATCACACTGCATTTAGTTACTGTGTTTTCTTAGCCTCTTTTAATTTGGAATGTTTTCCTGTCTTTCTTCTTTGTTGATCTTGACAGTTTTGAGGACAGCAGTTATTTTGAAGAATGTCCCCAAATGATTGGATTTAGGCTATGCATCTTTTCAAGAATGACAGAGAAGTGGAATTATGTCCTTTTTCATGAATCACAATCAGGAGGCACTTATCAGTTTGTCCCATTTTTGATGATCTTAACTTTAATCATTTGTTCAAGGTGGAGTTTGTCAGATGAATCTTATTCCCAGTTGTTTCGACATCC
This sequence comes from Neofelis nebulosa, assembly GCF_028018385.1. Classification (NCBI taxonomy): domain Eukaryota; kingdom Metazoa; phylum Chordata; class Mammalia; order Carnivora; family Felidae; genus Neofelis; species Neofelis nebulosa. The sequence continues at coordinate 10,172,152 of NC_080796.1, read as the reverse complement.
ATTAATGATTCTTGCCTGAATTAGTTATTACTATGATGGTTGCAAAGAAGGTATTTTTTAGTAACCATCATCCTTTGAACATTTATTAGTTGGTATTCTATTGAAGAAAGGATTGTCTCTTCTTACCTATTTATCTGTTTATATTACCTATAAGCCCATGGATTCCTACCTTATCAGTGGATTGTAATCTATTACATTTTGCCCTTGGGAGCCCCTTCAGGCTGTTTCCATCATCCTTTTAACAGTTCCCCATCTTTCTGGATTTCTTCACTTTCTGGCACCACAAAGCATTCCAAGTTCATCTTGTACCTTCCTTTCCTCCCAGTCTTGGGACCAATCATTCTTCAAAAGATTAATGGTTCCGGGGCGCCTGGGTGGCGCAGTCGGTTGAGCGTCCTACTTCAGCTCAGGTCACGATCTCGCGGTCCGTGAGTTCGAGCCCCGCATCGGGCTCTGGGCTGATGGCTCAGAGCCTGGAGCCTGCTTCCGATTCTGTGTCTCCCTCTCTCTCTGCCCGTCCCCCATTCATGCTCTGCCTCTCTCTGTCTCAAAAATAAATAAACATTAAAAAAATAAAAAAATAAATAAAAAAAAAAAGATTAATGGTTCCTTTTAGTGGAGGACAGTCTTTAGAAATTAAGATCTGGGTGCTAGGTGTGTTCATTGGTACTGGGTCATTACTTCTAGAATTTTTCAGTGCACGAAGCTAGGAAATATATGTTTGTGTCTGCATATATTTATTTCTATATCTATCTTGAAAACCATGAGTTCAAGTGATCCCTTAAACTAAGATCCCAGGATTTATTCTAGTATCCATTATTATGGAGGGTTTTTTTTTTTTTTGCTCTATGTTAATTATAAGTGTGGCTTTATTTAAAATTATTGAAGGTCACATACAAAGATAGCTCTTTAATAATTATTGTTAATGAGTTCTTTAATTAATTTATTTTTTAGATTAATTTTTTTTAAAGATTTTATTAAGTAATCTCTACACCAAATGTGGGGCTCAAACCTACAACTCTGAGATCAAGAGTCGCATGCTCCACCAACTGAGCCAGCCAGGTGCCCCTGATTTTCTAGAATCTTAATAGTTGAGTGATTTCTTTAAAGTTTTTATTGAAATTCCAGTTAGTAAACACAGTGTTTGTTTCAGGTGTATGATATGGTGATTCAACAATTCCATACATCACCCAGTGTTCATCTCTAGGGTGCTCCTTAATTCCCATGACCTGTTTCACCCATCCCCTCACCCACTTCCCCTCTGGGGACCAGCAGTTTGTTCTCTAAGAGTCGATTCCTTGGTTTGCCCTGCTCTCTTTTTTCCCCCTTTGCTTGTTTGTTTTCTTTCTTAAATCCCACATATGACTGAAATCATATGGTATTTGTCTTTCTCTGACTGATTTCATTTAGCATAATATACTCTAGTTCTGTCTGTGTTGTTACAAATGGCAAGATTTCATTCTTTTTTATGGCCAAGTAATATTCTATTGTATACATACGCCACATCTAATAGTTAAGTGATCTTTGGATGCAAATTGAAACTTTATAAAGGAAAAGCTATCTGTTGAGTTTGTCAAATGATTATTTAATGTGCACAGAAGATTTAGAGACACAGTTGAAGATTATTTTTAACTTTTCATTCTATACTTAGAGGCCAATTCAGGCTATCCTTAAATACAAATCAAAGCCAAAAAAGTTAAGGTATTTTAGCACTTACCAGTGGAATAATTAAGGAATTTCTTTACTACTTTGCTTAATGACTTTTTAATTTGACCATAATATGCAATGTTCTACAATATAATCCATGCACAACCTTTCCTGTATGAAGGCTGTGTCTTGGAAATCTAAAGCGTGAGCTCTGAAATCTGGTTTTGAATCCTGACTTGGTCACTTCTGGTAGCTCTGTGACCTTGATCAGGCTACTTAAGCTTCTCTGTCCCCATTTCTGCATCTGAAAAATGGGAAAATTTTGTTCTTCACTGGGCAATTTGGAGGATCAAATGAGCTAATAATATAAGGTACAGTGCTTAGCATATAAAATGCAACGCTTGGGGTGCCTGGGTGGCTCAGTGGTTAAGTGTCAGACTTCGGCTCAGGTGATGATCTTACGGTTCGTGAGTTTGAGTCTCGCCTTGAGTTCACTGCTGTCAGTGTGGAGACTGAAGCACCACTTTGAAGACTCTGTCTCCCTCTCTGGCCCTCCCTGTGCCCCATGCATGCGTTTTCTCTCTCTCTCTCTCTCAAAAATAAATAAACATTAAAAAAAATAAAATGCAATGTGTGACACATACTAATTGCTTAATAAGTGTTAGCTGTTAGTGTTATTTAGCTAAGTGGTACAAATTAGTACTTCATGTGAAATAACTCCGCGCCAACGCCTGCACAGTGGAAAATCCCAGTATAACTTTTAACTCCCCATATACTTTGTTAATAGCCGACTTGGGGCCCCTGGGTGGCGCAGTCGGTTAAGCGTCCGACTTCAGCCAGGTCACGATCTCGCGGTCCGTGAGTTCGAGCCCCGCGTCAGGCTCTGGGCTGATGGCTCGGAGCCTGGAGCCTGTTTCCGATTCTGTGTCTCCCTCTCTCTCTGCCCCTCCCCCGTTCATGCTCTGTCTCTCTCTGTCCCAAAAATAAATAAAAAAACGTTGAAAAAAAAAAAATTTAAAATAAAAAAAAAAAAAAAAATAGCCGACAGTTGTTGGGAAGCCTTACCAATAGCTTAAATAGTTGATTAGCATATTTTATATTGATATGTATTATGTACTGTATTCTTACGATTAAGTGGGCTAGGGAAAAGAAAATGTTATGAAGAAAATCATAAGGAAGAGAAAGTAGATTTACACAACTCTATTTATTAAAAATCCACATATAAGTGTACCCATGCAGTTCAAACCCGTGTTGAGGGTCAGCTGTATATATAGCATGTTTTTTTTTTTCTTCTGTTTTGTTGAATTCTCCTTTCTCATCAAAATGTCTTTCTCCTTCATAGCCCATAGTAAATATTAAATTTTTTCCCTTTAGAAGTTAGTTATAAATACCATCTCATACCAATATTGAAGTTTTGGGTCCTAAGTGTAAATTATAGTTTAATATCTTTCAATGTGTTTTTCTCTAACCTTTTTGAAGTTAGAAAATTCTGAACTTTATCAGCTAATAGAATAATAAAGATAACGGTGAGAGAAAAGACAGAGAAATAAGGTAGGGGAAAGAATAATAGAAATAATCTAGAATCATGATTTTGTTTTGATAGAAATTTGTTATCAAACAAGAGATGGTGTGAATAACATGAATAAATCCACTTTAGATTTTGTTGGGGCAGATCATGAAACAGATTTTAAATACTATTTTTGTATTATGGTAGAATTGTAAATTACTGAGAAACCTGTTTAGGAGAAAAAAAAAAAAAAAAAGCGCACAGTGGAAAGAGTCCTAAAGGCAGAAATATGAGGACTAAAGAAAAAAAATAACAGTGCTTAAAAACTTACCTTTACTAGGATTTCCCAGGGAAAGCTCTTATAAAATAGCATTTCACATTTTGCCAATATTCTCAGTTTTCAAGAACTGTTTTTCTGTTTTAGACCCAAGAGGACATTGCACTTTACAGTTTTACATTTCTTATAAGGTTTCACAAAGTGATTTCAATAAATTTGGCCTTTAGTTCTGTTAGTTGAAAGAAACATTATTTAGCTATTAGCTGATTCTCTTTAACACTTCACACAGCCTGCCTTATGTAATTTTCCTCCGTGTGTTTGAACCAGATTCTGTAGGGAGAAAGGAGAAATGTTGTACAGGAAAGTGTTCTGAGATATCTGCTAATGTCAGAGGCAAGAATATTTTTTCAGTGTGTATTATTTTTCATGATTTTAATGGTACTCAGTATCATTTAATACCTTTGGAATTTGTAGATATGTTTCTTGGTTAAAGTTTAAAAGACAGTTGTAAACTTTTATATCCACCAAGAGTAAAATTGTTAATATTTTATAAGTACTCTGTCTTTTGGAAGGTGAAACTTTTAGATATCTATGCTTGAGAATGATCAGATTTACTGACTTCACACAAAGAATGACAGCCTTCACAAAAATGGAAAAGCTTACGTGAAGCACAACTTCAAGGTTGCTGTTCGTCTTTCGTCTACCTTCTCCCACTGTAGCGTGTCCTTGAGGGAAGAGGGATCTGTTTCTGGAGGTGACGGGAGAGGCAGCTAGAGGCCGTGCCTGCTAAACACATGGCTACTCGTCCTGTGCTCTCTTCCAGGGCACTGCTGTGCCCCCAGACTCTGGCAGCACAGTCTGCTGTCTTTTACCCTCCCCGTCCAGTCAGGAGTCCCCACTGTGAACTCTGCCTCCGTGGTCTGTCATGTTTCTGTCTCCAGTGCCGCCGTCCCGAGTGCGGACCTCTCTGCTCACCTCTCCCTCGTCTCCTCCTCCGGTCCCTCCTGTGTTTCACCATCGGAGAGTCTGCACAAAGCACGGTTCTCAGCCCCGGCCCCTGGTTCAACAGCCTTTAATGCCTTCTCGGTTCCATGCACAGAAAGTCTGTATCACAGCTGCTCAAATCACAGCCCTTGGTCTGGTGACAGTCCACCAGATAGTTGTTACCTGCCTGCAGTGAAAGCACTCCAGGAATTGAGTGTCCAGAAACTTCCATGGCCTTTCAACAGGGTAAATTTTACCTGGATTGAATTAATTTTAAATATTGGGTTGTGTCTAAAAAAGTTTTTTTAAGTTTATATATTTAATTTGAGAGACAGAGCATGAGCAGGAGAGGGGCAGAGAGAGAGAGGGAGAGAGAGAGAGAATCCCAAGCAGGTTCATGCTGTCAGCAAGGCTTGAACTTGAACTCACAAACAGTGAGATCATGACCTGAGCCAAAACCAAGAGTCGGACACTTAACTGACTGAGCCGCCCAGGCGCCGCTGGGTTTGTGTTTTAAGTGTCTTTTCCCTCCTCTCCTTTTCTTCTAGTAAGTGATTCATGGCTTATTGGAAGAACAAAAAAAAAAAGCTGCTCTTTCCACACAAGGTAGTGTGGGAAGCACTGGTTTAAATTCCTTTGTCATCAAGATACAGCCCCGCCTCAGTTGATCAATCTGATCACTCCCTGCTTTCCTACAGTACTCCTTTTCCAAAGTCCAGCAGTTTGTTCTTAGAACACATCCTGTATTTGCTCACTTTTGTGTTTTCCTTATGCTTGTTTCTTCTCTTGAAATTCCCCCTCCGCACACTTAGGGTGCATGTGCAGACCTGAGAGCTGAGTTACAGTGTTCACACGTCCTGTCCTCTCTCCGCTGTGTCAGACTTCCCACCTGATGGCGCGGACCAGAACGGAGGTGAGCAGGACAGCTCCTCAGGCTGTTCCTGGAGCCAACACTCGCCCTCCGGGAGAAACGCTGGCACCAGTGTGCCGGGCGAGTGCTGTTAGCGTGAGCAACAGCTACGTATTTCATGTGTTTCTCAGGCAAAGGGTGTGTCGGTCTTGAGTGGCTGTCACTAATGGGTGGCTGAATTAAAGTCATTAATATCAGTACCTTCATGAATACTCGGTGCTGTCCTCTATGATGTCATGAACATTTGGTGATCTTTGATGCTTCCATTCCCTCCTGTCTGTATTTAGCACAAGTGTGCTCTATTTACCTTTCCTCTATCTAGCATGTCAAGCTGTGTGATTCTACTCTTAGTTTCATCTCTCTTCCCTATTTACACCATTTTCTGTAATAGAATATTCTTTTTATAATTTTTTTTTAGTTTATTTATTTTGAGAGAGGGAGAGGGAGAGGGAGAGAGAATCCCAAGCAGGCTCCATGCTGTCAGCAAGGAGCCTGATGCCGAGCTTGAACCTGAACTCAAGAATCGTGAGATCATGACCTGAGGCAAAATCAAGAGTCAGCCACTTAACCTACTGAGCCACACAGGGCCCCCTGTAGTAGAATATTCTTAAATATCCACACATTACACCCTCCCTACAAATAAAAGTCTTTTTCCTTCCTCTGAATTCTCAAAGAACTTGCCTGTGATTGGTCACACTCCTCTCTGCAGAGGGGAGAGGGCAGTTTAGGACAGGGTCGGTACCCATTTCCTGTGGGAGCATAAACTCCTTCTACCCCCAGTTTTATTGAAACATAATTGACATGCCTCACTGTACAAATCTGAAGGTGTTCAGCATAATGGTTTAACTTGCACATTTTGTGCAGTGGTTACAACAGTGAGTTTAGTTGGTATGCATTGTCTCATATGGGAACAATAAAAAGAGAAAGCAAAAAAAGGAAAAAATATTTGCCTTATGATGAGAACTCCTAGGATCTACTCTCTTCACAGCTTCCCTATGTACCAGGCGGCCAAGCAGCCACCGTCACTCTCTGTATACTACCTTGCGGGTTATCTGTCTTGTACCTGGAAGTTTGTGCCTTTTCCCAGCTTCATACGGTTCTCCCGCCCCACACCCCTATCTCTGGTAGTCACAAATCTGATCTCTTTAACTATGAGTTTTGTTTTGTTTTGTTTTGTTTTTAGGTTCCAAATATAAGTGCGATTGTACAGGATCTGTCTTTCTGTGTCTGGTTTATTTCACTTAGCATAACCTCCTCGAGATTCATCCATGTTGTTGCAAGTGGCAGGATTTCCTTGTTTTTGTAGGACTGAATTATATTACATTGTGTGTGTGTGTGTGTGTGTTTGTGTGCGCGCACGCATGTGCATGTGCATATAACAATGTCTTTATCCGTTTACCCGTAGATGGACGCTTCGTTGTTTCCATATTTTGGCTATTATAAAAACTGCTGCTGGGAACATGGGAGTGCACATATCTTTTCAAGTTAGTGTTTTCATTTCCTCTGGATACATTCCCAGATACGGAATTGCTGAATCATATGGTTGTTCTATTTTTAATTTTTTGAGGATTCTCCATACTGTTTCCCGTTGTGGCTGCACCAATTTACATTCCCACCAAGAGTTCCCTCTTTCTCCACATCCTCGCCCACATTTGTTATCTCTTGTCTTTTTGGTGATGGCCATTCTAACTGATGATATAATGGTTTTGATTTGCATTCCCTAATGACTAATGATGTTAAATATCTTTTCGTGTGCCTGTTGGTTTTTCATAAATCTTTTTTTTTTAATTTTTTTAATGTTTATTTATTTTTGAGAGAGAGAGACAGAACATGAGGGGGGAAGGGGCAGAGAGAGAGGGAGACACAGAATCCGAAGCAGGCTCCAGGCTCCTGGCTGTCAGCACAGAGCCCGACATGGGGCTCGAACCCACAAGCTGTGAGATCATGACCGGAGCCGAAGTCTGATGCTTAACTGACTGAGCCCCTCATAAATCTTTTTTGAAGAAATACCTATTCAGGTCTTTTGCCCATTTTTAAATCAGATTATTTTTTTACTAACCTGGTTTTGTTTGTTTGTTTGTTTGTTTTTACTATTGAGTTGTATGAGTTCTTTTTATATTTTAGGCGCTAACCTTAGAGTGTAAGCTCTTAGGTGACAGTTTCTCATCTGTGTCTGTCTTCGCCCCACTGTATCTAGGAAGTGTGTCTTAGTCACAGTAGACAATCATGGTTGATACATTAACATCGGTTAGCTCAGTTAAAGCACTCTACTTCTGGGGTCAAGGTTCAGTCTCCACATAGAGATGGATTTGCTTTGTTTTGGGTCCTGGTACTAAGCTTTCAATGCCGGCCAAAGATGTGATTTCGGGTACAACGAGCACTAGGTAAGAAACAAAGAATTAGTAGCGTGTTACATAAACAGTTCAAACTAGCATCCTCCCGGATGTGGGGCAGAAGCATCGTATTCCCACTCAAGGGGCAACCTTGCATCACTGTTTTTCAAGATAAGGAAAGACAGGCAGTGTAAGTCACAGAAGAATTTGTCTGTAGCTATCATTTTTGCCTAGATCAACAAGTGATTACAGCTCACGTAGTAGTGAACCAGAAAGTAGTATTTGTTTTAGACTTGAAGCAGTAAAAGACAACTAACAGAGGACTCAGGAACTAATAACTAAAATCATCAAACATTAGAGTTTGGAGAACTCTTAGAGGAAGCTTAAATCCTAAGAAAAGAGCTAATATCAGAACTCGTGTTTCTTGATTCATTAAATCAGTATGTGGACTGTCGTACAAGAATTTAATCTTGTATATGTGTCAGAAAAATCCGTGCTGAGAAATAGGACGAATCTGAATGAGGCGCTGGTCTACACTGAGAACAGTTACAATATGGGCCAGGACTCGAAGAATTCATTTTGTTCAAGTGAAATAAACCAGAGGCAAGGATTTTACAAACTGCATTTTCTTGTGCACATAAAGAAGTAGGAATGGGAGGGGCGCCTGGGTGGCGCAGTCGGTTAAGCGTCCGACTTCAGCCAGGTCACGATCTCGCGGTCCGTGAGTTCGAGCCCCGCGTCAGGCTCTGGGCTGATGGCTCGGAGCCTGGAGCCTGTTTCTGATTCTGTGTCTCCCTCTCTCTCTGCCCCTCCCCTGTTCATGCTCTGTCTCAAAAATAAATAAATGTTAAAAAAAAAAATAAATAATAAAATAAGAAGTAGGAAGAGGAGTGTCAGAGCTGTGCAGGACAGAAAAATGAGAACACCAGTGAAAATTTGCGTTGAGATAGGCTGAAGAAACCTCTTTCCATTACAGTGAGAACATTCCAGCATTTCTCTTGACACATTGCACTCATGTAGAAGGTTAGGTTAAAAGCATCTCCTTTCAGCTGCTATTTTGAGGCATACGTGTACCATGAGATTGACTTGAAGGCAACATATACAACCAGGTAGACTAGAGACTGGATTTCTCGTGGAGTGAACTTCAGTGGGGTTTTAAACCTTTTCTGTGCTTCCCTCTAGAGCAGATACCCTACTTCCTGTTTCCTGAGAAAGATGCATTATGGCCTAGAAATGTCTCTAACTCAACTCCAGTGTTACTCTCCCGTATCCTTCTGGGACAACGGGAAACGTGCCCCTTTTCTCCTCTTTAAGGGCAGCGTCCCTGCCTGTGTCCTGGATGCCATACCACCCCCCAGTCTGGGCTGTCGTTGGTGCAGGGACCATGCTCTGTTCTGTTATCTTAACTCCATAACTGCTCCCTTTCAGCTAACCCTCTCCTTTCCTCTCCGCAGCCCATATCTCACCTGGAAAAAGAAAGGAAACCTCATATTATTAAAGATCAACACGAGTGGGGCACCTGGGTGGCTCAGTCAGTTAAGCGTCTGACTCTAGATTTCGGCTCAGGTCATGATCTCACCATCCGTGAGATCGAGGATGGGCTCCTCACTGACAGCGTGAAGCCTGCTTGGGATTCTCTCTCTCCCTCTCTCTGCCCCTCCCACCCCAATAAGTAAACATTAAAAAGATCAACACAAGTGATTTTTCTCATGTATAAACCTGATCATGTCACTCCTCTGATTAAAAATCTTTCAGAGGATCCTTACTGATACATTTAATGATTCCCACTAATGATTGAGGATTTGGAGCAGTGGTTTTATTATAGCTATTAGCCAGCTTCTTTCTGTCTTGCTGTTTCTCCCTGCAAAGTACAGCACAGCATTTATTTATCTGTGAGAAGTTAATGTGGCAAAAAAATTTTTTTCTCCAGATATTTTGAATGTAATTCCATGTTATCCATGGCTATCCTTGAATTCAGTGTTAGTTCTGTTTCTTGTCTTAGGACCTGCAAAATAAACCATTGGGACTCAAAGCTAACATTTATTTACTAAACATCAAAGACATTTGATGCAAACAACACAGTTGGGCCTTGTGGCAATGTATCAGCTCTCCAGTTACCCAGGACCGTTGACGGTGGCACAAATACATAGCAAGTATGTAGTCAGTGTGCTTCTGTGAAAGACAGTATTTGATTATTATCTTGCACGCACGTTAATTTAGTTATAACTTAGAAGTTTGGGAATATCCGTTCTCATTGAGTCTAGTATTTATTCTAAAATGATCAGAGATAGAAAATACTCATAAATCAGTGTAAGGCAAGAAGTAGGTATTGTGGGGAAAGATTTGTTCTTGATGGTAAAGTATGCTTAGCCAGGCCCAGTCTGTATCAGTGACTGGATTTAAGCACCAGAAAATAGAGTGTAGGAAAGTTACTCTTTTTGTTTTTTCCCTTAACAACTCATTTAAATAAAAATTTTCTAGATTTGATTAAAAAGTTCATAGACAGTCTTGAACGAATTCAAAAGTTGTCACACACTTATTTCTTTCGCTCTAAACTGTTTTAGAAATTAGTATATATTAAAGGTTAAATATACCCTTGAGTTCCATACTTGGAATAATTTCAGTTACTGTGGGGCTTTTTAAAATGTTTATGTATTTATTTTGAGAGGGAGAGAGCTCGAGTGGGGGAGGGGCAGAGAGAGCGAATCCCAAGCAGGCTCTGCGATGACAGCATAGCGGGGCTCCATGTCACGAACCATGAGGTCATGACCTGAGCCAAGATCAAGATGCCTAACCCACTGAGCCACCCAGGCACCCCTCAGTTACTGTATTTTTAAGATCTAGAATATCTGATCTGATATCTAATAGAATATCTGATTTTTGGGGGAGGGGTGCAAGTGAGCGAGGGGGCAGAGACAGAGAGAAGCGAGGCTCACCTGAAGCTCGAGCTTACCCAAAGCGGGGCTCGTGCTCACCTGACGTGGGACTTGAACTCATGAACTGTGAGATCATGACCTGAGCCGAAGTCGGATGCTTAACGACTAAGCCACCCAGGCACCCCTAGAATAGTTGATTTTTAAAAATTCAAATCTAATGATTTGATTAAAAAACAAAGTAAACTATTTGCTTCTGCTGCTTATTACCAATTCTAGTTCTCTTCTGAAATTTCTGTTACCCGTCTAAGTCCTTGAACTTTTTTTTTTTTTTAAGTGATTATTTATTTTTGAGAGACAGAGCACAAGTAGGGGAGGAAAGAGAGAGGGGCGACAGAGGATCCAAAGCAGGCTCCAGGCTCTGCGCTGACAGCAGTGATCCCGATGTGGAGCTCAAAGTCACAAGCCTTGAAATCATGGCCTGAGCCGAAGTCAGACACTCAACCGACTAGCCACCCAGATGCCCCTAAGTCCTTGAACATTTTAGCAAGAGTTATTTTTAAGTTCCTGTAACGTAACTCCCAATATATAGATCTCACGTGAATCTGTGTCTCTTAACTGCTTTTTCTCTCAGTTTTTTGTCCAATCTTAATCTCTTGTGTGCCTGGTTACTTCGAGTTATATACTGGACCTTATGGTTGAAAACTTGTGGAGGTAATCTGAGCCTTCGTTGGATTTCTTCTCCGAGGGGGGATTTATTTATGTTGCTGGCAGATCAACCTGACTGATCGGCAGATGAAGATGTTTCTGCTGAGCTTTAGTCCCTGTGAAGCTAGTCTCTTTTACAGGCTCACCTTCACCTCTAGGGAGTAGCCCTTTGAGGTCTTACGTGAAAGCCTGAGGCTCCCCGTTTCTTGGCAAGCCCTGAAGTTCAGTTTTTCCGCCAGGTCTGTAAGTTTGTTAAAAGCTCTGCTCAGCTTTTTTGGCCTCCAAATTGAAACTTTCTGCCAGTTTTCCTAGTTGTTACCAGCGGGAGGGTTTGTCTGAAATGAGCTAGTCTGCCTTTGCCAGAGGTAGTCTGCAACTCTTTCTTAATGTGTATTTTTACATGTATGTAAGAGTGAATACATACACTTATGTGAGCCCAGTATGCGTCCTTGTAAGTTATGAACAAACGTGCGTACAATGGCTATACGTGTGATGAATTTCTCTGCTCGTTAGCGGTGCACTGTCAACAGTTTGGAGACTCGTACTTGATTTCTTCTTCTCCAGCTGTGGTGTTGATTCAGGAAATATGTGAGATCTGCCTCGTATTAGTTACCCTGTGTGTACAAGGGTACATGTCAGATTCTTGAAGATGATCTCTCACAGGGCTTTATATAGATTAATGTGTAACCTCAAAGAAACGAATTCATCATGTTTGAGGAGTACAGCAACCGAACCGTCTGATGGGTGGGTTTTATTTTGTCTTAATCTATTTTCTGAACTGGAAAGCCTTTGAAGATACAAGAAATTGTTTATGTTGCTGTCTCCTTCAAGCTAGCAATTTGTTGTTTACAAAATGTGTATCTGAGAATAGTTGATTTTTAAAATTAATATAAAAATGATTATCGTGGTTAAGGGTATAGGCTCTGGAGTCGGGACCTTTGAGTTTGAATCCTGACTTTGACACGTACTAGCTGTGCGACCTTGGCCTATTTATTTAATCTTTCTGTTGCTGTTTCCTTCTCGATAATACAGATCTAATTATAGAATTACCTTGTAGGATCTGTGTGAGGACTAAATTTTATATATATATATATATATATATATATATATATATATATATATATATATATAAATATCTGCCTGAAACACTTCCTGATACTTCGTAAATATTCAATGACTGTTGATTACTGTTAATAGTCAGCATTTTATTCAGGGAATGCTATTTGGTAAGGCCTCTTAAAGGAAGGTTTTAATGAACTATGTGTTTGTGTATATGTAACGATGAAAGTATAGTTAGCTTGATATTACTAGCTGTGTAGCAAAAGTGCTCTAAGTTTAAAAGTTAGTAAGACAGCTTCCCTGAAAATATTTAGTAGGTATATAGTAGTAAACATAATTTTTATTTTAAAAGGGGTCATTATGGTCCGAACCAAAAAGTATTTTGCAGTTCTTATTCTGTTGGTTGTGGCTTCAAAGTATGGTTGCAATATGTTTTGCGGCAAAGAAGTGTTTAAAACCAAGAAACCACAACTTAGATTTGAACCTAGTGAAATGCCCTCTGTGTGTGGCATTAACTGTGAAACTAAACAAAATGCGTCTGTTGTACTGATAACTTTTTTTGAGAGACAGACAGCTGGAAAGCGGGGCAGAGGGAGAAGAAGAGAGAGAATCTTAAGTGGTCTCCATGCTCAGCACAGAGCCTGACTTGGGGCTTGATCTTGTGACTCTGAGGTCATGACCTGAGCCAAAATCAAGAGTCAAAGCTCAACCAACTGAGCCACCCAGGTGTGCCAGTACAGATAACTTTCTATGCTATGACTTTGCTCACCCTTTATCTTCAGATGGAGAAGTCATTAATTTCTAGGAGCATCTTGAATCATAAAGTCGGTCACCCTGAGGTAGGCAAAATTTCTACTGATCGTTAAATGAAAATATTGTTAGAAAATATTGCTAAATGTATCTGTTTCTGGATGCCTGAAGATGTCCTTGAGTTGATACTATTTTAGAGATTTGCTTCTGTTTTTGTTTTTTTTTTTCTTCAAGTAAAACTTGTATATGTCTGGGTCTGAGAGAGAGGCAAAAGAGGAGGGTGGTGACTGCCACGGCTTGGCTGTACCCACGATGAGCCTCTTGACCCATCATTTCCATTCATGTAATGGATTTTGCACTCAGAGGTTCTGCAGATGTGTGGAACCCGTATTGAGCTGAGGCCCGTTGTGAAACAGAGAAAGATTAAACAAATTATGCTTTCTTGCACTTAGTTTATCTGTCCCAAGGTTGTTTGGGGCTTAAGAGTCACATAATTTCGGTTAATTTCTCCTCCTTCTCCCCCTCCTCCTTCTTCTCCTCCTTTTCCTTCTTGTGTGGGAGACCCATTTAAGGTGGACACTCAAGGCCTGAGCGGAGTGGGAAGTGCCCCAGAAGTGGGCAGGCAGGCAAGGTGGGAGGGCAGCAGGCCCACACCTGATTGAAGGAAGGGATGCCGGGCGCTGGGGTCTGGCCCAGGCAAGCAAGGGGAGTACCGGAAGGGTGGCCCAGGCAGGCTGGAGGCCAGCCCTTGAGAGGGTAGCTAAGCCAGGTGCTGAGTGCCTAGGCCAGAGCCTAGCCTGGAGAGGCAGGGTTGGGGCTGCTTGGGGGCTCCCCAAGCTGCTGCTGGAACTCAGGGCTCTCCTGGTGACGGGCGTGGTGGAGGTCCTTCTTCCCCAGGTGCTCCAGACAGGACCTGACCTGCTCCAACACGATTGACGGCCCGGTATTCTGCTTCTCCGGGGCTGTGGTCCTGGCCGTCGCGCCCACCTCCACCGGCACGCCTAGGTCCCCCTTGGGGCCCAACCTTGCGGGCTTCGTGTTCTAGACTCATTCTCTGTATAAATAAACATCCATGTTTTGTTATTTTCTTCCTTAGAATCATTACCTTACGTTTGACTATAACTGATCATTTTTCTGGTGTTTTCTTTTACAGTCTTGTGGTTTTGTCACATACTTTGTCATGTTTTTATCCTCCGTCCTGCAGCATACATTTTTATGACCTTTCTTGTTTCTATATTGAGAATGAATTTCTTATTATGAAATTGTTTTTTATTCTTATTAAAGAAGTATTAAAATAATCTGGTTAACTATTGTACTGTACCATTACATAGAAATCAAAGTATTTAGAAAGATTACCGTAAGGCTGTCCCACTAGTTAATCTGGACGTCAAGAAGTACCTAAAAGAAAGGATGGCGTGATCCTGGGGTTTACGTCCTGAACATCCATGTGGACAAGCAGATGCAAAGTGATTTTAAAAGCATATAGAGTCTAGGGGTGCCTGGGTGGATCAGTCAGTTGAGCGTCTGACTTCAGCTCAGGTCATGATCTCACAGTTTGTGGGTTCGAGCCCCGCATCGGGCTCTGTGCTGACAGCTCATATCCCGGAGCCTGCTTCAGATTCTGTGTCTCCCTCTCTCTCTGGCCCTCCCCTACTCATGCTGTCTCTCTGTCAAGAATGAATAAACATTAAAAAAAAAAAAATCCTTTAAAAAAAAAGCATATAGAGTCTATTTCCTTCAGTAACTATTTACCTTGTTTAATCATAGTAATAGCAACATCTATGGCCAGGAAATGCCTACAGCATAACATGTATAAGCAAGAATGAACCCGGGGTGGAGTGATTACCGTGAGCCATGACTGGCTACTGTGGCACTTGTCCAGACAGTGTCCTGGAGAGCAGTGTTGTCCAGTAAAAATAAAATGTGAGCCATATATAGAATTTTGTTTTCTAGTAACCACAGTAAAGAAGCTTTTTAAAAGGTGAAATTAATTTTAATAATTTTTGACTTAACCCATTAGATCAAAATATTATTTCAACGTATAATCAATATTTAAAAGTATTGATAAGCTATTTTACATTCTTTGGATTCACAGTGATCTTTGAAATGAAATATGGTATGTATTTTACAAGTACAGTACGTCTCAATTTGGACACATTTTTCATTGGAAATACTTGATCTATATTTAGACTTCTAACTTACAGGTGAGAAAACAGATTCAGGGGCACCTGGGTGGCTTAGTGTGTTAAGTGTCCACCACTTGATTTCCGCTCAGGTCATGATCTTACAGTTCATGAGTTTGAGCCGCACGTAGGGCTGTGCACTTACAGCATGGAGCCTGCTTGGGATTCTCTCTCTCTCATTCTCTTTCTCTTTTTCTCTCAAAATACATAATCATGAAGGGGCACCTGGTGGCTCAGTTGGTTGAGTGTCCGACTTCAGCTCAGGTCATGATCTCGTGGTTCATGTGTTCGAGCCCCATGTCAGGCTCTGTGCTGACAGCTCAGAGCCTGGAGCCTGCTTCAGATTCTGTGTCTCCCTCTCTCTCTGCCCCTCCCCCACTCACTTGGTCTCTCTCTCTCTCTCTCTCTCAAAAATAAATAAATGTTAAACAAATAATAAATAATCATGAAAAAAATTATAAAAAAGAAAGCAGATTCACATACTCAATTTGTTCTAAACATGCATAGGTTTTTCAATAGCTGAATTGATACCTGGTTTTAAATTTATTTTTTTTTTTTATTTTTTTTTTCAACGTTTTTTATTTATTTTTGGGACAGAGAGAGACGGAGCATGAACGGGGGAGGGGCAGAGAGAGAGGGAGACACAGAATCGGAAACAGGCTCCAGGCTCCGAGCCATCAGCCCAGAGCCTGACGCGGGGCTCGAACTCACGGACCGCGAGATCGTGACCTGGCTGAAGTCGGACGCTTAACCGACTGCGCCACCCAGGCGCCCCATAAATTTAAATTAATTGAAATTTAATAAAAGTAAAAATTCAGGTTCTCCGTCTCACTGTGCATATTTAAATGCTCAGTAGCCATTTGTGGCTTGTGGCTACCACACTGAACAGCACAGTTATAGAATATACCTCATGCTGAAGATGTCGGTTAAGGGACCCTGGATCAAGCTTAGTATTTTAATTAAATTTTAAGGGGAGGAGAATGATATAAATTAGCAAAAATCATGATATTAAAATTATAGGGACATTTTAATGAAGTTGATGTCTGAGTTTCACATGATTGTCATCGTTTTCAGAAAACAAATTGGAGATAATCACAAACTTCTCTGGTCCTTGGATGGTTGTCCTCAGGTTAAGATACTATTAATTCCTAGAAACCACCTCATAACATGTTGCTGTGGTCAGAGTTCATTAGCAGAGTATGAAACCAACCTAATGGATCTCAGTCAGCCTTTTTTAAATGTGTTTAATGTTTATTTATTTTGGGAGAGAGAGAGAGGATATGAATGAGTTGGGGAGCCCAACACAGACTCAGTGCCATGAACTGTGAGGTCATGACCTGAGCCAAAATCAAGAGTTGGATACTTAATCCACGGAGCCACCCAGGCACCACGATCAACATTTTTAAAAATATGAAATAGTATCAAATAGAATAGAGAATGTATCAGAATGTGTTTAGTTTCAAGGAACCTTTGTTGCCATTATAGATACATATTTTGTGTGTACAGGATCTCAGTGAAAAATGAATTTCTTATTCTGGGTTGCAAAATTTTTGAAAATCATTCCTCTAAGGCATACTTTTTATTACTGATACACTGAATATTGCTTACAGGTATGTGTATCTAAACAAAGCATAAATCACAGAAAATTTGAGATTTAGCACTGGGAAGTAAGGGTGTTGGAATATGTAGTAAGATGGTAAAATGTAAAGTGATGTTTAATCCCCATAGTAAATACAACATATGTGTATGGTGATTTTCTTCTCAATTCTGAACTGATTCAGAGTAGCCAAATTTGAACTTGTGGTTAATACAATATCTTATTGGTTAGGGAACTGCCTTCCTTCAAATTTTGGTTTGACTATGAAGTCATCAAATTTCAACTCGGGGTTACATCTTAATTCTTAAGAAGGGGCACCTGGCTGGCTCAGTCCATAGCACATGCAACTCTTGATCTCAGGGTTCTGAGTTCAAGCACCACGTTGGGTCTAGAGCTTATTAAAAAAAAAAAAAAAAGTGAAAGTATGTATTGAGGCCTAATTGGTATGGATTATAGAAAAACGTCACTCAAAATCTCCTTCAAGGGTTTTAATAAAATAATTGGGTATTATATGTTTAACCATTCCTATAAAGTTTTTAGTTTTAGTGACATCTGATATTTATTCTCAGCAGATATCCATTAGGATGTATCAAAAAAGGAAGTCAAATTATACCTGGGATTGAGAGTATTTTTGACAAAATGTGGGTTTCTTTTTGTTAGTCTGTTACTCTGAATTATTTCTTTACTTAAAGCTTCTTCCACAAAGCCTGTGGTTTTTCAAGCTTTGTCTAAGCCTGACTTGGATATGAGGGCTTGAAATTTTCAGCTGCACAGAGTCAGCCCGTCAGATGACTTTAACACAGTGTACATATTAGGAATGCTGTTTTCACCCAAGAGGCTGGAAATTTGGGCAGTGCTCACAACCATGCTGTTAAAAGGCAAAATGTGCCGGAGTCAGTCCTGCACACTTATTGTGTCTCAAAACCCCAAGGCCTGGGGCTACGTATTATGAAAGATAAAAATGATCTGTGGCTGGGTTATGGGTATTCAAGCGGCTTAAATCTAAGAGGACACTTGTGCAGAAACACATAGTGCAGAGCAGGATTTGGAAAGGGCTGTGTGTGTGACACAGCGGTAAAGAGCAGTAGGTTCTGCACGGGTCTTTTGGAATGGAGACCTGGGATGGGGGCGGGGGGGGGGTGTGGACTTTGGAGCCAGGCCTTGAATAATTGGTAGGTACCCTGTAAGAATAATTATAGGACATTCACACTTTGGAAAGACTGTGAGAATTAGTGTTGGAAAGGAGTTTACAAAGTTACCTTTTGAGAATTAAATTACGTTATCACGAAACAGTAGGCAGCAAAACGTCTTGAGGCCGGAAAGAGTTCTCAACACAAGAAGGCGAGCCATAGGAAACGGTGTTTCGTGTGGATCCGGAAGTTCCCCGGAAAAGAGAGTACTTCCAGGAACTTGAACTCCTTGGTCATTACAGCCATGTCCCCTCCTGTTGGTGGAATGTTTTCATTGAGGTACACCACAGCTGGAGTGAAATGCTCTTTCAGTTGTTTTCTCCCCCTTTGTCCTTAGAACATAATGATTGACAGTATGGCCTCAGAATCATAACTGGTCCATGTTCCATTTCTGACCTCACTAGCAGAATAAGTCTTGAAGACATAAGAACCTTGGTTTCTTCATTAGTATTATGGTACTAAAAGTTACCTATTTGCTAAGGTAATTCTGACAACTGAATAAGAGTATTGGTCTGAAAAGTTGAACACAGGGCTCGGTACATGACATTCAACAAAACTGCGAAATGCGATCTGTAATTTTATACTCACCAAGAAGCCTTAATCACTAATTTCTACGTAGCTTAATCATTTGAAACGGGATGCACAGAACTGATGCTTAGGTGTTCTAGTAACCAAATGAAATATTCCCATGATAAGTTAAACTCCAGCACTTTCAAGTGATGCTGGTTAGCATTAGTTTATCATTTCTGGAAAGCCTGGAAAAGCTCTGTTTCTGAACCTGCAGGAAGCCTAGGGACCCACTTGAATAAACCTACCAGTGTTGAACACCGGCTTATGAGGTTTCTCAGGGAGTAATGATGGCTAACTTTGAGCATTCACTGCGGGCCAGGCACTCCACTGAGTGTGTTACCTGCCATGATATCTGAGCCTCACAAATGACTCTGAGGTGGGTACAGTGGTTCTCCACTTACAGATGAGAAGGTTGGAGCCTGGAGAGGCTAGACAGCACCAGCATTTGAGCCTCAGTCGGCCTGAGTTCTCAGCTTTTGGATACTGGACTGCACAAGACTCCTGTGAGAAGGACCCGGTTTCACATCCGGTTCTACTCCCCTCCAGGAATATGATCTTAAACAAGTTGTTTTTGCCTGTCCAAGCCTGAGATTCTTCATCTGAAACACAATATGAGTACCTCCTGTGTAGGCTTGCGTGGAGGGTTAGGTCTAAAATGTGTAAAGTGCCTGTCACAGTTTCTAACGCATGATGGAAACTTAACAGGAGGTAAGTGTGGTTGTTTGCGGCTCTCTAGACTGCTTTCTGCTCTCCACTTCCTCCTTGGCACGTGACCTGTCTGTACTTTCAAATACATGTCAGAATATAACTTGATTGTTTAAATCAGAAATAACTAAGGCTGTTACTAGTTTTAAGGGCTGACATTTTTTCCTTCATAGCCACACACATTTCTTTTCCCTATTGTGATAATATATATAAAACATAAAATACGCCATTTTCACCGTTTTTAACTCTACAACGCAGTGGCATTAATTGCATCGATGCTGCTGTGTAACCATCACCACTGCGTTTCCAGATCTTTTCCATCACCCAAAGCAAAAACTCTGTAACCCAAACTCCCTCTTCTCCCCTGCCCTCAGCCCCTTTAATCTGTTTTCTGTCTCCATCAATTTGCCTATTGTAGAATCACACCGTTTTCATCCTTTTGTGTCAGGTTAATTTCACTTAGCATAACGTTTTCAAGGACCGTACATGTGTTCGCATATATCAGAACTTCATTCCTTCTTAGGGCTAAATAATATTCCCTTTATGAATAATACCACATTTTGTTTATCTACCCATCCATCAGTGGACATCTGGGTAGTTTCTACCATATCAGCCACATGTACTTTACTTGTTTATTTATTGAAGTAATATCTGACATAAGATGTCATATTAGTTTCGGGTGTACAACATAATCTCCAATTTTATGTATTGCTATACTCACCATTGTAAGTGTGGTTACCATCTGTCACTGTACAGAGTTATTACGGTATTACTGAATATACTCCCTATGCTGTACTTTTCATCCCTGTGACTTATTTATAACTGGAAGTTTCTGCCTCTTAATCACCTTCACCATTTTTGCCCCTACAACCAACCCCCTCCCTTCTGGCAACCAACAGTTTGTTCTCCGTATTCGTGATTCTGTTTCTGTTTGCTGTTGTTATTGTTGTTTGGCTGGTTAGTTTGGGTTTTAGATTCCACACATAAGTCAGATCATATGGTATTGGTCTTTATCTGACTCATGTGACTTACTATAAGACCCTGTTGTCACAAATGGTAAAATGTCATTCCTTTGTATGGTTGAGTTTCATTACATCGCGTATATATATACACCACATCTTCGGTATCCATTCGTTAAATCAGTGGATACGTAGGTTGCTTCCATACTTGGCTGTTGTAAATACTGCTGTGATAAATGTAGGGGTGTATACATCTTTTCAAATTAGTGTTTTTGTTTTCTTTGGGTAAATACCCAGCAGTGGAATTACTGCATCAAATGGTAGTTCTATTTTTAATTTTTTGAGGAACTTCCATAGTGTCTTCCATAGTGACTGCACCAGTTTACATTCCCACAAACAGCGTGCAAGGGTTCCCTTTTCTCCACATTCTTTCAACACTTAGTATTTTTTGTCTTGCCGACACTAGCCATCCTTACTGGTATGACGTGATACCTCATTGTGGCTCTGATTTGCATTTCCTTGGTAATTAGTGATGTTGGGCACCCTTTCATGTTTTCTTGGCCATCTATATGTTTTTGGGTTGTTTTTGGTGTGGTTTGGTTTTTGGCAGAATGTTCAGGTGCTCTGCCCATTTTTTAAATCAGATTATTTGGCTTTTTGGTGTTGAGTCATAGAAGTTCTTTATGTATTTTGGATATTAACCTTATTAACTCCCATTCGGTAGATTGCCTTGTCATTCTGTTGGTGTCCTTTGCTATGCAAAAGCTTTTTATTTTGATGTACTCCTCATAGGTTTTTGTTTTTGTTTCCCTTGCCTGTGAAGATATATCTAGAAAATGATGCTAAGGTTGATATTTAAGAGTTTATTGTCTTGTTTTCTTCTAGGAGTTTTATGGTTTCAGGTTTCACATTTAGGTCTTTTTAATCCATTTTGAATTTATTTTTCTGTATATTTGGTGTGAGAAAATGGTCCAGTTTCATTTTTTAGCATGTGACTGTTCAGTTCTCCCCACACCGTTTATTGAAGAAATTATATTTTCCCCATTATGGATATTCTTGCCTCTTTTGTCATAGATTAGTTGACCATATACATGTGGGTTTATTTCGGGACTCTCTCTCCTGTTCTGTTGATCTCTGTCTGTTTTAGCCACAGAGATTTTATTTTTATTTTTTTAGTAAGTAGGCTCCGTGCCCAGAGCAGAGCCCTGAGCTAAGAGTCAAACACTTAACCGACTAAGCCATCCAGGCTCCTCCAGCCACGGACATTTTAACAGTCATTTGAGGCTGAGTTCTCTCATGATAGTGATCTCAAAGATACCTCATTAAAATAATAGCTTTTTAAATTAAGAACTATACTCTGTTTAGAATTTATTTTAGGGCTAAACCTAAGTTAATAGAGATTATGTGGTATAAGGAAAGTGACACCATCCAGATTTAGATATTTTTATCTCTGCCAGCCAGTACTTTTAGGTTTGAATCAAATGAAATATTCCAGTTGCAAAATATGTTGAAAACATGTGATACAATCCAGGTAGGGCTGATGTTTTATTTTGTACTTTGTCTTCATGTTTTAAAAGAATTACACTTTATTTACATGATTCTAAAGGCCAAATAAGCATTTCTGTTAATTTGAAGAATTAAAATCACTAAACTTTTTCTCAGATAACTGGAATATTATATTTGATTCAAACCCAAAATAATGATTGGCAAGCAAAAAAATTTAAATTCTAGCTGGCATAATTTTTCCTTAAAATGTAATATACTTTCGGAGGATAAGAGGGGACAAGACATGTCTGACAAAAGAGGCTTAGAATCTGTTTTGTGTAGTTTTAAAATGTTAGAAGGATCCTTGGAGCAGATTTAGATTTTCCAAGTCTAAACTAGTCTAGAGTTAATTGTGGCCCTCCTTTTTTTTTTTTTTTTTTTTTTTTCCAATTGTATAAAAGGAATTTGCTGACAATTCTAAGGTACTTTCCAGGGCTTGTTTTGTGGAAATAAATGATGTAATGAGACTATGGTATCAGCATATACCCCCTAAATTTTCTACATACCTTTTTTTCAATTTATTTAAAAAATATCTTAAATGTGCTCGTTGGCAAATATTGCTGTTTTCAGCCAGATGAGGACTTACCCAGCTTTCATTTGTCTGGTAAGTATCCAGGGATAACATATGAGTGATGGATTTTAGCAGGTGACCTCATTTAACCAGTAGTTTCATTGCTTTCATTAAGATAGGGGTCCAACATCATGCACGGGACAATAACATGGAGAACTTACCTACGTATGTCAGTACCAGGGCTCCATCTTGGACAGGCTCTCCAGGTAGTAAACACGCAGCCAGGGTTGAGAACGCTTGTCTTCAAGCAAGAACCAGTGGAGGTTGGGTGGGGTGGTGAGCGAGAAGAAGTAGTAGGAATGAGCTGTGGTCATGTCCATCCTTTCCCTGCTCACAGCGAAACGACCCAAGAGACAACGATCACTGAGAACCCAGGGTTTAGAAAATGAAATAGCTTTTTTTCTCTTTTGTCATTGTAGACATGGAAGGACTTTGATGAAACATAAATGGTTCAACAAAAGATGCTCTAATGGATGACAGCGAAACTCCTACATATAATCTGCAGATAGAACCACAAGATGGGTATCATCCTGGTGACGTTGTGGGAAGTACAGTAACACGCTTAGCTTCTGCATCAGATGAAAATGAAAATCAGCTTGACAGGGACGGGCAGGAGTGTCTGAGCCCGGGTGCCAGTGCAATGGGCAGACCTGCAGTGTGCGAGCAGGACAGTCTCAACAATAATGAGCGCTGCACCCCCAGCTGTGAGGTGGCTGTGTGTGAGAACCTGGGGGACACTTCCTATGAAAGCCCCAAGGACGGGCAGGCCTCCGTGGGAAAGGACAAAAAAATACCTGGAAAAAGAAGCTCCAGAACCAAAAGAGGCACCACTAAGAAGATAGCACAAGGTACTTTTAAAAAATTCTTTTTTATACCGTTCTCTACCTAAAAATAAACTGTCTTCTCTCCCATACTCTGTATACCGTCCTACATCTTCTGTCCCGTACTCTGTATACTGTCCTACATCTTGCTTTACTTCTCTTTTTTTTTTTTTTAATGTATTTAACGTTTATTTATTTTTGAGACAGAGAGAGACAGAGCATGAATGGGGGAGGGTCAGAGAGAGAAAGGGAGACACAGACTCTGAAACAGGCTCCAGGCTCTGAGCCATCAGTACAGAGCCCGACGCGGGGCTTGAACTCACGAACCGCGAACTTCTCTTAATAGACTCTGGAGCTGTTTCTCCAGTAGCACATATGGATCCAGCCGGGTGACATGTCACACATGTGATGTCTCGCACGCCTGTACCACTTCTTTGTGCCTCTTCCCAGTAGTTTGCTGTAACAACGTGCTGAAATTTTAATTATTTTACATGCTTTCACACCAGGTACTTTAAACATATGTTGTCTTCTTCCTTCCCATAAAATTCTTCATGGGATCTTTCCAACTCCAGAAGTGAATAATTGTGTTAGCATATATTAATATACATCTTACATCAGTGTTGAATAAGACATCTAGTTTTCATTGTATCACTTTGGTTACAAAGTAATTCAGAGTATTTCTTTCTCCCCCTCCCCCCCCCCCCAGAGTATTTCTTGTTTGGTGTATAGTTTGGCAGTTAAAGGTGGGAGCTTTGGGCCTTGTTTTCCCCTGAATCACAGGCACCCCTGAGAACAGGCAGCCCCTGGTTGTTTTTCATCAGAAACATGTGGGCCTGCAACATTCAGGCACATCTTAGGCTGGGACTCCTAGTATAGCCCCGCTTCACCCAAGTCAGCCGTCTTTGCATGAGGCTCAAGAGGACGAAGGAGAGCGTCTCCTCTCATCTTCTGCTTCTTTGCCTGATTAGAAATATAGTCATTGTATCCATATCTGGTATTTTTATTCGTTTTTTCATTTGGAGTAAAAGATGAAACTTTCCGGTTCCTACAGACTTATCCTTATTATTTCAATAAAGTGATTTGATAACTTTTTTCAAATGTTTATTCACTTATTTTTGAGAGAGAGAGAGAGTGCACGAGTGAGGGAGGGCACAGAGAGAGGGAGACAGAGGATCCAAAGCAGGCTCGGTGCTGAGAGTGCAGAGCCTGATGCGGGGCTCGAACTCACAAACCATGAGATCATGACCTGAGCCAAGGATGCTTAACTAACTGAGCCACCCAGATGCCCTCATTTGATAACTTTTTACTGTAGCTTATAATTAGGCTTTCCTGTTGACTGATCCCTTCATCCTTGCTTTTCCTTAGTAGGCTGAAATTAAAATAATTTTTTTTTAATGTTTATTTTGAGAGAGTGTGCAAGTGAAGGGGGAGGGGCACAGCAAGAGGAACAGCGAGAATCCCAAGCAGGCTCTGTGCTGCCAGCACAGACCCTGACACAGGGCTCGGTCCCACAGACCATCCAGCGCAGACCCTGACACGGGGCTCGGTCCCACAGACCGTCCAGCGCAGACCCCGACACGGGGCTCGGTCCCACAGACCGTCCAGCGCAGACCCCGACACGGGGCTCGGTCCCACAGACCGTCCAGCGCAGACCCCGACACGGGGCTCGGTCCCACAGACCGTCCAGCGCAGACCCCGACACGGGGCTCGGTCCCACAGACTGTCCAGCACAGACCCCAACATGGGGCTCAGTCCCGCAAACCGTGAGATCATGACCTGAGCCGAAATCAAGAGTTGGACACTTCAACCGACTGAGCCACCTAGGTGCCCCTAAAATGATTTTTGAAAAGAGATATGAAAGCCTTTTCTTAAAAGATCTACAGTAAATCAGATAGTGTATGTAGTGCTATTTATATATAGATTGATTTATTCAATAACTGTAATCCAAGAGCAGTTTGTGCCTCTCTGATATGTTCTTTTGATGTTTTTGAGAACTGAGACCTAGTTGCATATGTATGTGGGTCAATCATAGCTTCAGGATGATGGCTGCTTTTATTCCTTCCTTCCACACATGACCTTATTCCATTTTCCCTAGGTGTGATGATATTATTTAGTTATTCAGTACTTACTATCCAGC
This sequence comes from Neofelis nebulosa, assembly GCF_028018385.1. Lineage (NCBI taxonomy): Eukaryota > Metazoa > Chordata > Mammalia > Carnivora > Felidae > Neofelis > Neofelis nebulosa. The sequence goes on along the minus strand of NC_080796.1, from coordinate 10,146,826 downwards.
AAGCAGATATGTGTAGAATTACTGCCTCCTAATGCATTTGAAATATATGATTTATAAAACCTATGGATAGTCTTTATACAGATTAGCTTTAAGTTATATATCTTAAATGCAATGAGTTTAGAAGTGTAAGAAAATGGAGTTGGCAGTTGCAAAACCTAAGTTCAAATCTTCTGGTTCTAGGTCACTTGGTGAGACTTAATGATTCTGTACTTCAGTTTCCTCAACTGTATAATGATGATGTTCATCTGTATATATCTCTATAAAATTCCTTTCTGAGCTATGAATTCCTAAGATTTTGAACAGAGGTCATATGGTCTAAACTTGGTTAAAATTCAGTGACTCACCTCTGTATCTATAAAGGATTTTTTTTATGTATATATGTAAGGGGTACGTTGTTATTTGTACTTTAAGTCTTGTTGTTAAATTTGGGTGAGCAGTAGAATTTTAAACTGGGTAGAAAGCTTCTCATGAGGACAGAATTACTTCTTTCTACACTTGGAAAGGACCTGGGATGCAGCTTCAGGATGGCCTGGGAGCCTTCTCCCTGTACCCTGAGAGATCGCTGAAGCTCTGGCTCTCTCAGTGCGTGCCCCGTCACCAGATCTGAGTGATCCTGTCTCTCTGACAGCCCCCTAGTTAGTCTCTTTCTGTCCATCTCCGCTGCCACAGTTCAGCGTCCTCCTCCTTAGCTGGAGTAAAGCTCCCTAAAGATGTCTCCATCTTGTCGCTCCGGATCCAGTTCCCATGTCAGCACAAACAGTGCAGAGAGTTCCTGCATAGGTGTCTACACGTGGGCATGTTAGTGCTTCTTTTTACTGGGAAATCCCAAGATCCTAAGGAGAGGAAGCCTCAACATTTTGCAGATGGGCGCTTTTCTGATAATGCGATAGCTTTTCAAATGTGAAATGACGTATAAAGCTTGACACTCAGTCCCAAACCAGCAATAGTAAGGTGCTCTCTCAATACTTTTTTAAAAAACATATTAAGTGGCGCCTGGGTGGCTCAGTCGGTTAAGCGTCCGACTTCGGCTCAGGTCATGATCTCGCAGTCCGTGAGTTCAAGCCCCGCGTCAGGCTCTGTGCTGACAGCTCAGAGCCTGGAGCCTGCTTCGGATTCTGTTGTCTCCCTCTCTCTCTGACCCTCCCCTGTTCATGCTCTGTCTCTCTCTGTCTCAAAAATAAATAAACATTAAAAAAATTAAAAAAAAAACATATTAAGGTGAATTTATTTACTCTCATGCCTCTTTACCTAGGTTAATTGGTAATAATGTTTTGTATTTCCAAAAACTAGTACTGGAAAAAAAGGTGAGCAGTAGTATGAGGAGACATGTCATTATTTACAGGTTTTCTGGAGCTAACACTTGTGTTGTTTTTTTTGCTTTAATGAGCAGCAGGCTAAAGTCTATTAGAGTATAAAATCAGAAAGTAAGAATAGTATGAAAGCTGTCTTATAGAGAGGGGGCATTCGGAAGTGAATACCCAGAGGCAGCACTTCTAAAAACCTTGAACTTGGCCTCACAGAAGTCTGGTTGCCATTTTATGTATTATTTTTACTTATTTATTTACTTATTTATTTATTTATTTTTAATGTTTATTTTTGAGAGACAAGAGACGAGCACGCATGGGGGAGGGGCAGAGAGAGTGGGAGACACAGAATCCGAAGTGGGCTCCAGGCTCTGAGCTGTCAGCACGGAGCCCCACATGGGGCTCGAACTCGTGAACTGAGAAGTCATGCCCTGAGCCGAAGTTGGAAGCTTAACTGACTGAGCCCAGGTACCGCCGGTTGCCATTTTATTATGAGACTGTTTCCTTTAGAGAATTGAATCTCTTTAATACAGTCAACTAAGCAGGATTTCAAGCTGCATCACATCACGTTCTCACTATAGTTGAATCTGGCATGGCTTTAAGTAAATATCCTAAAAATAAATGAAAGCGAGCCTATAAATTTTTAACAGCTTTGCTGAGATATTCACATACCATACACTTCACCTAATGTGTATAATCCACTCATTTTCGGTACATTCACAGAACTGCACGACCATTACCACCATCAGTTTTAGAACATTGTCGTCATCACACAAAGAAACCCCATACTTGCTAGCAGTCGCTCCCCATTTTCTGCTGACACCTCCCAGCCCTAGGCAGCCACTAATCTGCTATCTTTACAGATTCGTCTACTCAGGCCATTTCATGTAAATGGAATTGTACAGTATATGGCCTTTTGCAACTGGCTTCCTTCACTTAGCGTAATATTTTCAAGATTCACCCATGTTGTGCCCCCATGTATCAGTACTTTATTTCTTTTTACTGTCGATTAATATTCCACTGCAAAGGATATATCATATTTCACTTATCTGTTTGTCAGCTGATGGACATTGGGACTGTTTCTACTCTGGGGCTATATTGAATAATGCTCCTATGAACATTACAATTTTTGGGGGGCTTTGGGTTTTTTTGTTTTTGTTTTTTTTAGAGTACGTTTTTTATTTATTTAAATTCAAGTTAGCTAACATACAGTATAGTGCTGGTTTGAGGAGTAGAAGCCAGTGATTCATCCCTTATGCACAGTAGCCACTGCTCATCCCCAAAAGTGCCCTCCTTAATGCCCATCACCCATTTAGCCCATTACCTCACCCACCTCCTCTCTATCAACCCCCAGTTTGTTCTGTGTTTACAAGTCTCTTACGGTTTGCTCCCTCTCTCCATCTTAATTTTCCTTCCCTTCCCCTGTGTTCATCTGTTGTGTTTCTCAAATTCCATATGTGAATGAAATCATATGATATTTGTCTTTCTCTGACCTATTTTGCTTTAGCATAATACACTCTAGTTCCATCCATGTCATTACAAATGGCAAGATTTCATTCTTTTTGATCACCGAGTAGTATTCCACTGAACATTCATACTACTACATCGTCTTTATCCATTCATCAGTTGATGGACATTTGGGCTCTTTCCAGACTTTGGCTCTTGTCAGTAGCACTGCTACAAACATTGGGGTGGTGCATGTGCCCTGTTTTCCAGAGTGGCTGCACCAGTTTGCCTTCCCATTAGCAGTGAAGAGGGTCCCTCTTAGTCTGCATCCTCGCCAACACCTGTTGTTGCCTGAGTTGTTAATTTTAGCCATTCTGACAGGTATGAGGTGGTATCTCACTCTGGTTTTGCTTTGTATTTCCTTGAGGATGAGCGATGTTGAGCATCTTTTCTTGTGTCTGTTAGCCATCTGGATGTCTTCTTTGGAAAAGTGTCTATTCATGTCTTTTGCCTGTTTCTTTAATGGATTATATTTTGGGTGTTGAGTTTGATAAATTTTTTTTTTTAATGTTTTTATTTTATTTTTGAGAGAGAGAGAGAGAACAAGCGGAAGAGGAGAGAGACACACACAGAATCCGAAGCAGGCTCCAGTCTCTGAGCTGTCAGCTTAGGGCCCACTGCAGGGCTTGAACCCACGAACCACGAGATCATGACCTGAGCCGAAGTCAGACGCTTAACCAACTAAGCCACCCAGGCACCCCAATATGTTCTTTATAGATTTAGGATATTAACCCCTTATCTGATATGTCTTTTGCAAATATCTTCTCCCATTCCCTTGGTTGCTGTTTAGTTTTGTTGATTGTTTCCTTTGCTGTGCAGAAGCTTTGTATCTTTCTTTTCCCTTGAGAGAGAGAGAGCAAGAGCGAGCTTGTGTGCGCACACGTGCACAAGTGGGGGAAGGGCAGAGAGGGAGAAGGAGGAAGACAGGATCTGAAGCAGGCTCTATACTGTCAGCGCAGAACCTGATGTGGGGCTCGAACTCAAGAACCATGAGATCATGACCTGAGCCAAAGTTGTCTGACGCTTGACCAACTAAGCCACCCAGGTGCCTCAGAAACTTTGTATCTTGATGAGGTCCCAATAGCTTATTTTTGCTTTTATTTCCCTTGCCTTCAGAGAGGTGTGTAATAAGAAGTGGCTGCGGCTGAGATCAAAGAAGTTGCTGCCTGTTTTCTCCTCTAGGATTTTGATGGTTTCCTGTCTCACATTTAGGTCTTTCATCCATTGTGAATTTATTTTTGTATGTGATGTAAGAAAGTGGTCCAGTTTCATTCTTCTGCATGTTGCTGTCCAGTTTTCCCAGCACTACTTGCTAAAGAGACTGTCTTTTTTCCATTGAATACTCTTTCCTGTTTTGTCAAAGATTAGTTGACCGTATAGTTGTGGGTTCGTTTCTGAGTTCTCTATTCTGTTCCATTGATTTGAGTGTCTGTTTTTATGCCAGTACCATAGTGTCGTGTGGATTACAGCTTTGTAATACAGCTTGAAGTCCGGAATTTTGATGCCTCCAGCTTTGGTTTTCTTTTCCAACATTACTTTGGCTGTGTGGGGTCTTTTCTGGTAGTGTACAAGTTTTTATGTAGACGTATGTTTTCATTTTTTTGGTTACGTGTGCCTAGGAGTAGAATTGCCACATTATAAATCAGTACTTCATTTAACTTGTTGAAGATCTGCTGAACTGTCGTCCAAAGTGGCTACACCATTTCACATTTCCTACCACCAACATATAAGGGTTATAATTTTTCCACATCTTCTCCAACACTTGGTAATATCTGCTCCTTTGAATGTTTATTTTTGAGAGGGAGAGAGAGAGAGTGCAAGCAGGCGAGGGGCAGAGAGAGAGGGAAACAGAGGACCAGAAGCCATCTCCACGCTGACAAGAGAGAGCCTGATGTGGGGCTCAAACCCACAAACCGTGGGATCACAACTCAAGCCAAAGCCTGATGCTTAACCAGCTGAGCCACCCAGGCACTCCTCTGTTCCTTTGATTTTAACTACAGTCTTTTTTTTTTTTTTTTTTTTTTGAAGATATAACTTACATGCCATGAACTTCACCGTCATAAAGTGTACAACCTCCTGGTTTTATATATTCTCATAGAATATACAATTCTATATATTTTGCTGCTATAATATTTTGCTGAAAAGCAAAAAATAAAGATGTTGCAAGTATTAAGAAAAGAGTGACTCACAGTCTTCCACTTAAAGTGAAACCAAACAATTTATTTGTCCTGAATGAATGGAAATAATGTATTCAGAGTATACTTCTTTGTACACTGCACTTGCTTATAATATATCATTCTATCTAATTCTCAAACATTTATCCCCCTTAAAAGAAATCCTTTACCCATTAGCGGTTACTCTCCATTTCTCTTTCCCTCCAGCCTAGCCCCTGGCAAGCATTAGACACATACATTTTGTGTAGTTGTAAAAGACAAGTTCCGATTATTAAGTGTTTGGTGGTTGCCATAGAACATACTTTATTTACTCAGTCACCCTAGTATTTAAGCATTTAACAAAAACAGTTCAGCAAATGGCAGGAAGCCAGAGATAGGCAGCAGATGGAAATTGGGAAAGGAAGAACTTCCAGATTGACTTGCCACTGGCTGTTCAGTGCCCTGACTTGTTCAGCTGGGGGCCTCCAGCTGGGAGGTGACCAGGAGGGCTTGAAAGCTAGAAAAAAACAAATCTGGGAAATGCATCTGTGGCTGGAGTCAGGCTTTCAGAGGGAAAAGAACAAAGACTTTGGCCCTGCCTGTTCCTACCTAAGTTATCTTAGGAAAGTAACTCATTTCCTTATCTGTAAGAGGGCTAATCCTACCATTCCTGAAAGATGGTCCTTAGAATGAGTGATCCTGTAGTTAAGCTCTTTATCAAATGCTCAGCCTAAGATAGGTGCTTCCAAATGGTACTTGTAGTCTTTATGTATGTAGCAGGATGATTTTGAGGGGCATGATCAGGGGCAGCATTCAGTAAAAGTAAGCCGTTGGTTTAATTTGACTTTAATTCCATCTTCCCTCTTTGTCAGTATCGCCTTATCTCCTAACATCTTTCTAATGCTCTCTTTTCAGATTCACCTGTCCCCCTTGCTCCCCTAAGGTATATTCCTAAAAATGTGTGCCCAGTGCCACCCTGGTTTAACGTCTGGTATAATGTGCCTGCTGGCAGGTTAACTGATCTCTAAAGTAAAAACTGATGATGCAGATGCCCAGTTTGCATTTTACATATCTGCCTTCAACCATAGTAGAAATCTTTTTAGTTCTAAACTTGAATGCCTAATGGAGTCAGCCAAGTAAGTTCTATACTGTGGTTTTGGCCAGGATTGGGATACTGGGATTGATGAGAACTTTGATAGACAGGACTGTGCATACCTAGCTAAATGTGTTCCAATTAAAAAATGTAAAGGCCTGCATTTCTCAGCACTTGGCTGCCCTTCCTACATTTTCAAAGGCAACAATGGCATACCGAGCCCCTCCATATGTAAGGACCATTGTGATTACATTGGGCCCACCCAGATAGTGTTGCATAATCTGCCTTTTTCTAAAGCCAAATGACTAACGACCTTAATCCCATCTGCTTCCTAATTCCCTTTTGTGACTTAATGTGACATATTTATGGGCATTGGGACATGGATGTCTTTGGGGGCCATTATTCTGTGCATGAAAATACTTTAAGATTGACTAGATGATGACTTTATATAGCAGAATTCTTCCCTTTATAAAAAATGTTTTATAGAGGCGCCTGGGTGGCTCAGTCAAGCATCTGACTTCGGCTCAGGTCATGATCTCGCGGTCCGTGAGTTCGAGCCCCGCATCGGGCTCTGTGCTGACTGCTCAGAGCCTGGAGCCTGTTTCAGATTCTGTGTCTCCCTCTCTCTCTGACCCTCCCCCGTTCATGCTCTGTCTCTCTCTGTCTCAAAAGTAAATAAATGTTAAAAAAATTTTTTTTTAATGTTTTATATTATTTTGTATACCATACAGGGTTACTTAGTTAATAGATATTTATTGAGCACTGTATGTATGCCAGGCACTGTTGGCAAACCTGCCTTTGAGTTTTGTATGCTTGAGTATGAGAGCTTAGTAAATAACAGGTTCTGTCTAGCAAGGTGGGAGTCAGGACTGGTACTTAGCAAGCACAGGGCTGTAGAAATGCTGGCCTAGAGCGGCTATGGGAGGCTTCCAGGAGGAAGCTTGGATGTCCAAGCTGAGAGAGGGACAAATAAGCACTAGCCAAGTAAAGGAGATGGGGATAAGGGGACAGGCACAACACAGACTAAAGCCACGTTTCAGAAACTGCCAATATTCAGTTTGTCTGGAGCAGAGTAAAAGGGGAGAATGAATCTAGGGCAAATAGTGGAGAATAGAACAGTAGAGAGATTGAAGCTCGAAAGATCAGCAAGGTCCAGGTTATGAAGGACTGTTGTTTCGTGGTGACCACTTTGGGCTTTGCCAGCAGGTTTGAACAAGAGTGATGTGATGTGAGCTGCAGGGCTTTAGAAAGGTGGCTCCCTCTGCAGTGTGAAGAGTGGGTTAGGATAGGGCCAGATAAGAGGCAGTGTAGCTGGGAGGGGCTTCTGCGGTAATCTGTGCAGGGGATGCTGGTCCTTCTGACCAGGTGGCCTTGGGGCTGGAAAGAAGTAAGAGGACTGGGAGTTATTAAGGGGGTGGAATTGACGGAACTAGGTCATAGAGTAGGTGTGAGAAAGTCCAGGATTATCCCCAGTTGTGCGGTTTAGGCACCAGATGCGCGATGATGCCGCTTAAGGGGGGTGTGAATGTAGAGAGACAAGGAGCAAGTGTGGGGAGAAAAGGGCAGAAGGCAATGTGGCGATCTGGGGCCAGGTGTCTGGAGTCACTTAGACACCTAAGTGACCATGTTGAACAGGTAGTTGGTCTAGGTCTCGGGACTGTGATCTTGGCTAAAGATGTAGTTTTTGGAAATAGAAAGGATCTTGAAAATGGCCTACCCAAACCCCTTAATTTTTAGTTTTTAAAATTTTTAATTTTTTTCATTGATTTTCACTTACTAGATTGCCAGTTTATTGTAAAAGGGTCTAACTCAGGGATGCACAAGGCAAGGAATGGGGAAAGTACGGGAGCTTCTGTGCCCTCTCCGGCACACCACCCCACATCTCCATCTATTCACCAGCCCAGAAGCTGGTCCCTTAATATATTTGTTTGACCCCTTAATTTTTATAAATGAAGTTCAGGTTTGATCTACACAGTACCTTTGTTTTGCAGGAGACGGGGGAAGAATTAGGGTGTGAACCCAGGGCATCTAAAGAGCCGGTGTGTTTTCTGTGCAGCAGAGTTTTACTTGTCCTACTACACAGTGAGATTGTCTCCATAGGATTAATAGTGATAACGATGGTGGGGTGTCTGGGTGGCTCAGTCAGTCAAACGTCTACCTCTTGATTTCAGCTCAGGTCATGATTTCCTTTTTTTTTTTTTTTTTAATTTGTTTTTAAATTTACATCCAATTTAGTTACCTTATAGTGCTATAATGATTTCAGGAGTAGATTTCAGTGATTCATCCCCTATGTATAACACCCAGTGCTCATCCCAACAAGTGCTCTCCCTAATGCCCCTTGCCCATTTAGCCCATCCCCCCACCCACAGCCCCTCCAGCAACCCTCAGTTTGTTCTCTGTATTTAAGAGTCTCTTATGTTTCATCCTTCTCCTTGTTTTTATTTATTTTTGCTTCCCTTTTTGACTTTTTTTTAAGGTTTTTAAATTTTATTTCGAGAGAGAGAGAAAGAACGTGGGGGGTGGCAGTGGGGGCGGGGGGAGAGAAAATCCCAAGTAGGCTCCACATTGTCAGCACAGAGCCGGAGGCAGGGCTTGATCTCAGGAACCTGTGAGATCCTGACTAGAGCCAAAACAGAGTTGGATGCTTAACCAACTGAGCCACCCGGGTGCCCCAGAAGCCACACTTTTTCTACAATGTAATTTTATTTTTTTAATGTTTCCTTATTTATTTATTTACTTATTTATTTTGAGAGGGAGGGGCAAAACTCCCTATTTGAGACTATTCGAGAGGGAGAGAAAGACTCCCAAGTAGGCTTCGTGCTGTCAGCACAGAACCCGATGTGGGACCGGATCCCACGAACCGTGAGATCATGGCCTGAGCCAAAATCAAGAGTTAGACACTTAACCGACTGAACCACCCAGATTCCCCATAATGTAATTTTGAAGGTGATATTCTGTCACTTCTGCCATATTGTTTGTTCGATGCACGTTATTAGGTCCAGCCCACACGGGAAGGGGCTTATCCAAGGGCACGGATACTAAGAGGCAAGTCACTGGGGGCCATCTAACAGGTTGCCTCCCACAGTCTGCCAGGGAAGGGCAGGGTCTCAGAGTGTGTCAAGGGCCCTGAGAGCAGGTAACGGTAGATAGACCCACATTCTTTTTTCTCTGAGTGCCTTTCTCAGAGTTTGCTCGTGGGACCCAGGATACCTGGTGGTACAGACAAGCCAGTCCGACAACTTTCTACTTCTTGTCTATTGTTTCATGATTTCAGTTGTACTCTTAAAATGTGATAGCTATGTAGGGGCTCCTGGCTGGCATAGTCTGAAAACCTCAAGCCCCAGATTGGGTGGACAGAGTACTTAAATAAATAAATTAACAAACAAACAAACTTTAAAAAACTGAAAAGAGTGTACGGTAGCCATATAGAAAGAAGGTGAAAAAGAAGAGAATTACTATCAATCTGGCCTTTCACATTTTGTCCGGAAGCCAGCCTTCTCCATCAAGTCTCTGTAATGTGATATTTTATATAAAGAAAATCTGAGAAATTTGCACCCCCAAAATTTCTGTGAGTATTTCTATGCAGTTACACACATATATTAACACAGGTGCGAATGAAGACTTTTATCTTTATTTTCCTAAGAATATGTTGTTACTGATTTCACAGAACTCAACTTAATGGAGCATAAATTCAGGGAGGATATTTAGGGACTTCGCTTCCCAACTTTCTACTGTTAAAGTCAAACTTCCCAATGTTAAACAGTTTTCTGTGTAGTCTCCTTTTGTTTTGTTTTTAACTCCAACTTTTGTTTATTTGTAATCCCTACAGAGAGTGGATGTCTTTTTACCTTTATTTATTTAAAATAATTGTTTCTAAATATCATTCACAGAGTCAAAAACTGTAATTAACTAAAAGGGCTTTTTTAATTTTCTTATTGTTTTATTGTGTTTTTAACAAAGTTATTCCATCCATCTGGCTCTCTAATTTTGAAAAAAACACGCAGGTAAGCATTTGAAAAGTGTAGCCACAGGATCAAAAGCAGGTAGAGAGAGTACAGCCATACGACAGAATATCATTTGGCAATAAAAATGAAAAAAGTGTTAATAATACTACAAATGAAAACCTTATGCTGAGTGAAAGAAACCAGTCACAAAAGACTATATGTAATATGATTCCATTTTATGAAATGGCCAGAATAGGCAATTGCATGGAAACGGAAGGCAGGTTAGTGGCCGCCAACGGCTGGGGACATTGGGGGAAACGCAGAGATGGGACGCTGAGCAGTACAGGGCTTCTTTTTTGAGCAATGAAAGCTTCGTGACATTGGTTGTGGTGATGGTTGCATAGCACTGAATAAACTCAGAGGTTGAACAGTATGGACACTTGAGATGGGCGAATACTATTTTATGTGAATTAGAGTCTCAATAAAACGGTTTTGAAAAAAGCAGTTTGGAGTGGTGGTTGGTTTGGCGACGGGAAGAAACACTAGTGCCATGGTGCATTGTCACTGCAAAATGTGAAGATGACCGGCGTAATGGGATTCGACCTAACATTTTTTTGTAACGTGCGGTGAAGTGCTCTTTTAGCTGTTTCTCTGGTGTTTTTCTTTTGACTTACGGGAAGTTCAGAGTTAATTCCTGGTTTTCTACATTTTTCTTTCTCGTAAATTCCCCTAATGGAAAGACAGTCTGCTATCAGTAGCTTTAGAGAATTCTAGAATATTGGGGGCGGGGGAAGGGGGAGGGTTGGTTTCCTTTGGATATTTAGGTTCTCCCTCTTCCTCCACAAATAGGCACTATTTTTAAGTTTTGAATTTATTTTTTATTTTAGTTTATTGAGAACGAGACAGTGCAAGCAGGGGAGAGGCAGAGAGAGAGGGGAACAGAGGATCCAAAGCAGGCTCTGCGCTGACAGCAGAGAGCCCCAAGTGGGGCTTGAACTCAGGAACCATGAGATCATGACCTGAGCCAAAGTCAGACGCTCAACCGACTGAGCCACCCAGGTGCCCCAATGAAGTTCATTTCTTGAAGTGCTTTTTCATAGCCACTGTGTGTCTGTAAAAATCTAAATATTGAATTTGGATATTCACACAGTTTGTATCCTAAGTAGGTGAGCCTTTTATATTAAAGGAGAAAATAAATAATGGCGTTTGAGCTCAAGCCTCTCTGGCTGGAGGCAACAGCGTGTAAATACTGAGGTTGGCTTATAGATCTAGACAGTGGTTCGGTGTGGCTCACTACGATTTCAGATGAGTGATCAGAGCTCTGCTTTTCAAGAGCTCAGCAAAGCAAATGAGCTGTGAAAAGGACTGCTCCTTCCTCTTAAGAAAGGTATCCTTCGTGGCATCTACCTGAGAGGAAAATAAGAATATTCTTTTGGGGCACCTGGGGGTGCTCAGTGGAGTGAGCTGCCGACTCTTGATTCGGCTCAGGTCATGATCTCACACTTGATGGGATCAAGCCGTGGGTCGGGCTCTGCACTGACAGCACAGAGCTCGCTTGGGATTCTCTCCCTCTTTCTCTGTCCCTCCCCTGCTCGCTCACACACGCTCTCTCTAAATAAGTAAATAAACCTAAAAAAGTAAAAAAGAATATCTTTTGAAGGTTTGTGTGGTGCTGACCTTCAGAGTCTATGATGGCACATTGCCACTTACAGCACCTAAAACGCAGGTGACAGCTAGCGAAAGGGGCAGTCTTTCAGCCTTGTTTGAGTTCAGTCCGGAAGCATTTGGCAGTTGTCAAGAAGGTGCCTAGAATAAAGTCGGGTGGCTGTTTTCATGTGGTCCCATCTGACACTGATTCCCCTGCTCGACACCCAGTGGAGAGACCGGCACGACCGCTTTGCTTGCAAAGCACTGGGTGTGCGCTGTGTGATGCTTTGTGTCCTCAGTCATTCATTTGCAAGCCGCGGGCTGGAGGAGCTGGGCCACTTACTTCAGGTCACAGGGCAGTTGGACTGCAGCCCAGGAGCCTAACCCCGGCCGTGGGCAGCAGAGGCTGCCGCCTGAGGGCACAGGACAAGAGTGCCACGCAGAGCGGATGCTAATTGTGCCTTGATTACATAAGGTGTCCCTTTGACCCCAGGTCACAGCAGAAGGAAGTTGGCTCATTTCCAGATTTGTCTCACCCATGATAACTAGCGTGGAGGAAAAGGAAGGAATTTTCCTTTTTACCACTTTATTGTGCTTAGCCGATGATCAAAGATACTGAAGTATGAGCACGCTCCTCTCCATCTTCTTTTTTTTTTTAATTTTTTAAATGTTTATTTATTTTTGAAGGAGAGAGACAGAGACAGAGCATGAACAGGGGAGGGGCAGAGAGAGAGAGAGAGACACAGAATCCGAAGCAGGCTCCAGGCTCCGAGCTGTCAACACAGAGGCGCACTCGGGGTTTGAACTCACAGACCGTGAGATCATGACCTGAGTGGAAGTCGGACGCTGAGCCACCCAGGCGCCTGTCTCCTCTCCATTTTCTTGGCACCAACCAGAATCTTGGAGAGAGGAAATGTGGGAGGAAAACCAGGAGCCAAGCACAGAGTCTGCCATAGGAGCTACATAAGCCATGATTAAAAATTATTACTGACGCATCTTCCACAGTTACAGCCAAGGTGTGCATCCGCATGAACGAGTAAGGCAGTTTGTGATGTAATGGCTCCAAGAATCACAACAGAAAAGCCCGGAAACGAAGGCATTTTTTCTTTTATGATTTTAATATTGCAATAAAATATGTATAATATAAAGTTGCTATTTTTTAATGTTTATTGTGAGAGACAGCGAGTGTGCTTGAGCAGGGAAGGGGCAGAGAGAGAGATGGGGACAGAGGATCTGAAGCGGGCTCTGTGCTGACAGCAAGCCCGACGCGGGGCTCGAACTCCCAAACCGTGAGATCATGACCTGAGCTGAAGTCAGACACTCAAATGACTGAGCCACCCAGGCGCCCCTCAATTTGCTATCTTAAGTGTACAATTCAGGGCGATTAATCACACTTGCAATGTTGTGTAACCATCAGCACTGTCTGTTTCCCACACCTGTACCCCCCAGGCAGAGACTCTAAGTGTTAAGCAGTGGGTCTGCGTCCTTCCCCCCCCGCCCGGTCACCTCGGTTCTGCTGTCTGCATGAGTTCTTCCACTGTAGGTATTTCAGCTAAGTGCAGCCGTGTGATACTTGGATCGTTGTCGCTGGCTTCTTTGACGTGCACGTGTCCGGCCTCACCCACGACGCAGCATGTGTTCAGCACGGTTTGTATGTCCATCCGCCTGCTAAGGAATATTCTTTCAACTTTTGGCTAATGTGAGTGCCGCTGCAGTGAACGCTGGCACGCGTACGTCTGTTCGGGTGCCTGTACGCCTGGAAATGTGCCTGTTCTGTGTGGACACCTGGAAATGGGATTGCTGGGTCATACGGTGATGCGCAGTGTGACCCTGAGGACTGGCCGCGCCGTCTCCCACGGCAGCTGCACCTGCACGTCCCGTCAGTGGCGCACGGGGGTTCTATTTTCTCCATATCCTCACTTCCGTTTTTCTGATAATCGCCATTGTTTTGCGTCCGTCTCGGCCTGTTGATAGCGATGCCGTGGGCTAGAAAGTGTTGTGCTACTGGAGGCAGCCCCCGCAGGTCTTTCCCTGACCAGAGCCCGTGTCGTGGCCAGACAGGCCCTCGTGGTTCTTATTATGACGATCCCCAGACACACCCCAGCAGCAACCGTTTGTGAACTTTGAAAAAACACGGTTTATCATTTACAAGTTCTAGAGGGTACATTGCATGCCCAGGGCCATCTGTAGAGAGAGAGAGAGAGGGAGCAGATTGGGGTTCTGCCTTTATTGGGGTCATGTGTGGAGCACCTAGGACTACATGGGTGGATTTAAAACATAAGAGCAGGAAATAAAGCACAGAAAGGGAGGAGGGATCGGTTCAAATGGTCAGTTATCTAGGTCAACCAGGGCTTTCTGAAAAGGGGAACCACATGGGTGGGTGGCCTGGCTCTTCGTCTAGTTGTGTAGCTGACAGCATGTTCATTCCAGACCATTGTCTTTGAACCGGATGCCTTGACAATGAGAAGCTTAATGTCTGCAGCTTACATTATAGTCAAAAAATGAATTGTCAGGCTTATGCTACAGCCATAATAGTAGGTATAAACTGGTATCTCATTGTAGATTTGATTTGCATTTCCCTAATGACTAGTGATGTTCAGCATCTTTTTGTGTGCGTATTCGCCATTTGTATATCTTCTTTAGTGATGTGTCTGTTCAGGTCCTTTCCTTATCTTGAATTAGGTTGTTTGTTTCAGGTGTAGGAGTTCTTTATGTATTCTAGATGTCAATCCCTTATCAGATTTATGATTTGAAAATATTTTCTTCCATTCTGTGGATTGTCTTTTCACTCACATTATAGTGTTCTGGGCTGCAGAATGCTTTTAATTTAGATAAAGTCCAATGTATCTAATTTTTTTCTTGTATTTGCTGTGCTTTTGATGCCATACCCAAGAAATTATTGGCAAATCCAATGTGAAGAAGATTCTCCCCCATGTTTTCTTCTAAGAGCTTTGTAGTTTAAGCTCTTACATTTAGGTGTTTGATCCATTTTGAGTTCATTTTGTATATGGTATTAGGTAATGGTCCAACTTCATTCTTTTTTGGGGGGAGGTGGAGAGAGAGGGTGCAAGTGAGTGAGGGGCAGAGAGAGAGAATCCCATGAGGGGCAAAAAGAGAGTGGGAGGGAGGGCAGGGGAGAGAGGGAGGGAGGGAGGGAGGGAGGGGGAGAGAGAGAGAGAGAGAGAGAGAGAGAGAGAGAGAGAGAGAGAGAGAGAAAGAAAGAAAGAAAGAAAGAAAGAAAGAAAGAAAGAAAGAAAGAAAGAAAGAAAGAAAGAAAGAAAGAAAGAAAAAGAAAAGAAAAGAAAAAAGAACAGAGAAAGAGAAGAGAAAGAAAAGCAGGACTCACCCAGGGCTCATGTTTTACCCAAAACGGGGCTTGTGTTCACCCAAAGCAGGGCTAGACCTCACCCAATGTGGGACTGGAACTCATGAACTATGAGATCATAACCTGAGCCTAACTCAGACGCTTAATGACTGAGCCACCCAGGCACCCCTAACCTCGTTCTTTTACATGAAGATGCCCAGTTTCCCCAGCACCTTTTGTTGAAAACACTGTCTTTTTCACGTTGCATGGCCTTGGACCCTTCCTTGTCAAAAGTGAATTAACTACGAATATGAGAGTTTATTTTTGGGTTCTCAATTCTGTACCGTTGGTCGAATGCAATAGGTCTATCCTTATGCCAGTACCACAGTGTGTTTTTCCTGTAACTTTATAGTAAGCTTTGAAATCTGGAACTGTAAGTCCTCTAATTTTGTTCTTTTTCAAGACTGTTTTGGCTATTCTGGGTCCCTTGATATTTCATACATATTTCAGGATGGGTTCTTGTTTCGGCAGAAAACACTATTGGGATTTTGTTTGGGATTGCGCCGAATCTGTAGATTATTTGGGTGGAATTCTCATCTTCACGACTTTAAGTCTTCCAATCCACAAGCAGGAGAGGTCTCTCCATTATTTGTATCTTCCAATTCCTTTCAATATTGTTTCGTAGCTCTCAGTGTACAAGTCTTGTTTCCACACGTTAAATTTATTCCTAAGTATCTTGTTCTTTTTGATGCTATTGTAAATGGAATTGTTTTCGTAATTTCCTTTTCCAGTTGTTCACTGCTAGTGAATAGTGTATAGAAATACAACTGGGGGGGTGCCTGGGTGGATCAGTCGGTTGGGCATCCAACTTTGGCTCAGGTCATGATCTTGTGGTCTGCGAGTTCAAGCCCCACGTCGGGCTCTGTGCTGATGGCTCAGAACCTGGAGCCTGCTTTAGATTCTATGTCTCCGTCTCTCTCTGACTCTCTCTCTCTCTCTCTCTCTCTCTCAAAAATAAATAAATAAATAACTTCAAGAGAAATACAACAGATTTTTTACATATTGATTTTTTATGCTTCAGCTTTGCTGAATTGATTTTCTAGGTCTAATAATTCTTTGTTTATTTTTAGTGTTCACTTATTTTTGAGAGAGACAGAGTGTGAGCGGGGAAGGGGCAGAGAGAGGGAGACACAGTATCCAAAGCAGGCTCCAGGCTCCAGGCTCCGAGCTGTCAGCACAGAGCCCAACACAGGGTTCAAACCCACAAACTGCCAGATCATGACCTGAGCAGAAGTCGGACACTTAACCAACTGAGCCATCCAGGCATCCCATTCTAATAATTCTTTACGTGTGGAGTCCTTAGTGTTCTCTAGATATCAGATCAGGTCGTTTGCAAATAGAGATAGTTTTACTTATTCCTTTCCAATTAGAATGCCTTTTATTTCTTTTTGTTCCTTAATTACTCTGGCTAAAACTTCCAACATTATGTTGAATAGAAGTGGCAAAGTGGTCATCTTTGTCCTATTTCTGACTTTAGGGAGAAAGCTCCCAGTCTTCACCTGAGTACAGTGTTTGCTGTGGGTTTTTCATAAGTGGCCTTTATTATATTGATTCTCCTGATTTATTGAGAGTAGTTATCAGAAAACGGTGTTAGATTTTGTGAAATGTTTTTTATGTATTGAGACAATCATGTGGTATTTTTTTTTCATTCTATTAACATAGTATATTACATTGATTGCTTTTATGTTGAACCACCCTTGAATTCTTAGGATAAAACCAACTTGATCACAGTGTACAATCATTTTAATATGCTTTAATATGAATTTAGTTTCCTAGTATTTTGTTCAACATTTTTGCATCTATATTCATAAGGGATATTGGTCTATATTTTCTTTTTTTGTGATGTCTTTGTCTGGCTTTGGGATCAAGGAAATGCTGGCCTCATAGAATGATTTAGAAAGTATTTCTTCCTCTTCAGTTTTTGGGAAGAGTGTAAAAATAATTCATGTTAATTTTTCTTTAAATGTTTGGTTGAATTCATCAGTGAAGCCATCCATTCTGCTAACATCTGCCTTTTAATTGGAGAGTTTAAACCATTTACATTTAAAGTAATTGCCAATAAGGTAAGGAGTTACTTCCGGCATTGAGGTTTGTTGTTTTTTTTTTTTTTTTTTTTAAGTTTATTTATACACTGCCCACGAGAGGGGCAGAGAGAAGGGGAGAGAGAAAATCCCAAGCAGGTTCCATACTGTCAGCATGGAGCCTGATGTGGGGCTTGAACTCATGAACCGTGAGATCATGACCTGAGACAAAACCAAGAATCTGAAAGTCAACTGACTGAGCCACCCGAGTGCCCCTGGCATTGAGCTATTTGTTTTCTGTCTTGCGTGTTTTTTGCTCCTCAGTTCCTCAATTACTGCCTTTTTTCCCTTATTAAGAAATTTTTTATAGTGTCCCATTTTGATTCCGTTCTTTTCTGAATATTTTTAGCTGTTTGTGTAGTTGTTTCCTTGGGGATTGCAATTAACACATTAAGCTTATAACAGCCTCGTTTGATACCAATACTCTGCCCGTGTATATCGGTCTCCTCCTTTTTATTGTTGTTGTTGGAGATTACACCTTTCATATATTGTTTGCCAATTAACATAGTTACAATTATTTTTTAATGCATTTGCCTTCTAAATCATATGGAAAAAGGAGTCACAAACCAAAAGTACAGTTATGCTGACTTTTATTTTTGCCTGTGTTGTTATTGTAACCAGTGTTTTTTATTTCTTCGTGTGGATTTGAGTCACCATCTAGTGTTCTTTTATTTCAGCCCAGAGGACTCCCTTTAGCTTTCATTGTCGTATAGCTCTTCAAGTCCCATCCCCTCTAAGCATTTTTTTGTCTGAGAGTGTCTTAATTTCGCTTTCATTTTTGAGGGATAGTTCTCTTATAGAATTTTTGGTTGACTATCCTTTTCTTTCAGTACTTTGAATATATCATCTCTCTCAAAAACAAAAAAACAAAAAAACAAAGAATATGTCTTCTTGTTGTCTTCTGACGTCCATGGTTTGGGAAGAGAAATTAGCTGTGATTCTTATTGAAGATTCCCTTGTTTATGAGTCTTCTCTCTCTTCTTTCAGAATTTGTTGGGGTTTTTTTTACTCTATTTGCAAATGACATATTATACACAGAATATCCTAAACACTCCCTCAAAAGGGCGCCTGGAGGGCTCAGTCAGTTAAGCTTCCGACTTTGGCTCAGGTCATGATCTCATGGTTCATGGGATAGAGCCCCACGTCAGGCTTCCCACTAACAGTGTGGGGCCTGCTTGGGATTTTCTCTCCCCCTCTCTTTGTCCCTCCTGTGCTTGCACCCACTCTCTCTCTGTCTCTCAAAAACAGATAAACATTAAAAAATAATAAATTGAAGATGATACAAATGGAAAGATATTCAGTTCAATCCCTGTCAAAATACCAATTGCATTTTTCATAAAACTAGAACAAATAATACTAAAATGTGTTTGGAACCACAAAAGACCCCAAAGGTCAAAGTAATCTTGGGAAAGAACAAAGGTGGAGGTATCATAATACCAGATTTCAAGATAGACTATAAATCTGTAGTACTCAAAACAGTATTGTACTGGCAGAAAAATAGGTACATCAATGGAACAGAACAGAGAGCCCAGAAATAAACCCGCAATTATACGGTCAGTTAATCTATGACAAAGGAAGCAAGAATATACAATGAGGATAGGCAGCGTTTTTAATAAATGGTGCTGGGAAAACTAGACAGCTAACTGTAAAAGAATGAAACTGGACACTTTCTTTTACCACACACAAAAATAAGCTCAAAATGGATTAAATACTTAATTGTGAGACCTAAAGTTTTACATACGGAGTAATCTCTTTGACATTGGCCTTAGCAACATTTTTCTAGATCTGTCTCCTCAGGCAAGGAAACAAAAGCAAAAATAAACTATGGGGACTACACCAAAATAAAAAGCTGTTTTTGCAGTAAATGAAACTGTTAACAAAACAAAAAGGCAACCTGTTGAATGGGAGAAGATATTTGCAAACAATATATCTGATAAAGGGTTCGTATCCAAAATATATAAAGAATTTATACAACTGAACACCAGAAAATATATACATGAGTAACAATCCAATTAAAAATGGGCAGAGAAGGGGTATCTGGGTGGCTCAGTAGGTTGAGCGTCTGACTTCAGCTTAGGTCATGATCTTACAGCTCATGGGTTCGAGCCCCATGTTGGGCTCTGTGCTGACAGCTCAGAGCCTGAAGCCTGCTTCCGATGCTGTGTCTCCCTCTCTCTCTGCCCCTAACCCACTTGCATTCTGTTTCTGTCTCTCTCAAAAATAAATAAACATTAAAAAAAAATTATTTTAATGGACAGACGACCTGAATAGACATTTTTCAAAAAAAGACATCCAGATGTCCAACAGACAGATGCAAAGATGCTCAACCTCACTCATCATCAGGAAAATGAAAAAACCACAATGAGGTATCACCTCATACCTATCAGAATGACTGTAATCAAAAAGACAAGAAATAACAAGGGTTGACGAGGGTGTGGAGAAAAAAGAACCTTCATGCACTGTTGATGGGAGTGGAAATTGGTACAGCCACTGTGGAAAACAGTATGGCGTACCTCAGAAAAATTGAAAATAGAAATACCATATGATCTAATAATTCTACTTTCCTGTACTTACCCAAAGAAAACAAAAACACTAATTTAAAAAGACATGTGCACCCCCTTGTTTATTGCAGCATTATTTACAGTAGCCAAGATATGGAAAATGGGGTGTGTGTGTGTGTACACACACACACACACACACACACACATACACACACACACGTATACATACATATATACATACAGTGGAATATTACACAGCCATAAAAAAGGATGAGATCATGCCATTTGAGACAGCATGGAAGGACCTAGAGGGCATTGTGCTAAGTGAAAAAAGTCAGACTGAGAAAAGCAAATACCATATGATTCTAGTCATAAGTGGAATCTAAAACAAACAAAACAAATGAATAAACAAAAAGCAGAATCAGACCTATAAACATAAAGAACAAACTGATGGTTGCCAGAGGGGATGGGGAGTGAGAGAGAAGAGGCAAGTGGGTGAAAGGAGGAGGGAGATCCAGGCTTCCAGTTATAGAGTGAATAAGTCAGGGGAATAAAAGACACAGCATGGGGAATACAGTCAGGCTACTGTAAGAGCGATGTAATGGGGCAGATAGTAGCTACACTTGTACTGAATGTAGCATAACGTAGAGTTGTTGAATCAGTAAGTTGTGCACCTGAAAATAATTGTCAAGTGTACCTAAATTTAAAAAAAAAAAAAAAAAAGGAAGGATTCTTTTTTTTTTTTTTTTTGGTGTCTGGGTTTTGATCATTTACCTATAGTGTGTCTAAATGTGGCTCTCCTTGACTATAGATGCTGGAGAGGATGTGGAGAAATGGGAACCCTCTTGCACTGTTGGTGAGAATGCAAACTGGTGCAGCCACTCCGGAAAAGTGTGGAGGTTCCTCAAAAAATTAAAACTAGATCTACCCTATGACCCAGCAATAGCACTGCTAGGAATTTACCCAAGGGATACAGGAGTGCTGATGCATAGGGGCACTTGTACCCCAATGTTTATAGCAGCACTCTCAACAATAGCCAAATTATGGAAAGAGCCTAAATGTCCATCAACTGACGAATGCATAAAGAAATCGTGGTTTATATACACAATGGAGTACTACATGGCAATGAGAAAGAACGAAATATGGCCCTTTGTAGCAACGTGGATGGAACCGGAGAGTGTGATGCTAAGTGAAATAAGCCATACAGAGAAAGGCAGATACCATATGTGTTCACTCTTATGTGGATCCTGAGAAACTTAACAGGAACCCATGGGGGAGGGGAAGGAAAAAAAAAAAAGAGGTTAGAGTGGGAGAGAGCTAAAGCATAAGAGACTCTTAAAAACTGAGAACTGAGGGTTGATGGGGGGTGGGAGGGAGGGGAGGGTGGGGATGGGTATTGAGGAGGGCACCTGTTGGGATGAGCACTGGGTGTTGTATGAACACCAATTTGACAATAAATTTCATATTTAAAAAATAATAAATACATAAACATTAAAAAAATAAATAAATGTGGCTCTCCTTGAATTTATTGTGCTTGGAGTCTGTTGAACTTCTTGGATGTGTAGGTTCATGTTTTTCTTCAAATTTGGGACATTTTCAGCTATTATTTCTTCAAATATACTTTTTTTTTTTTTTTTAATGTTTATTTTTGAGAGACAGAGTGCAAGCAGGGGAGGAGCAGAGACAGAGAGGGAGACACAGATCCAAAGCAGGCTCCAGGTTCTAAGCTGTCAACACAGAGCCTGACGTGGGGCTTGAACCCATAAACTGCAAGATCCAAGCTGAAGTCAGATGTTTGAGCCACCCAGGTGCCCCTTCAAATATACTTTCTAATGTATATTTTTTGATAGAGAGTGCAAGCAGGGGAGGGGCAGAGAGAGGGAGACAGAGAATATGAAGCAGGCCCTGTGCTAACAGCATCGAGCCCGATGTAGGGGTCGAACTCACAAACAATGAGATCATTACCTGAGCTGAAGTTGGCCACTTAACCTGCTGAGCCACCCAGGCACCCCACTCATATGTGGAATTTTAGAAACAAAACGAACAAAGGAAAAAATGGCAAACCAAAAAACACTCTTTTTTTTTTTAATTTTTTTTAAACATTTATTATTGAGAAAGAGAGACAAAGCAGGGCAGGGGCAGAGAGAGGGAGACACGGAATCTGAAGCAGGCTCCAGGCTCCGAGCTGTCAGCACAGAGCCTGATGCGGGGCTCGAACCCACAAACCACGAGATCATGACCTGAGCTGTAGTCAGACACCCAACTGACTGAGCCACCCAGGTGCCCCCAACAAACACTTAACTATAGAGAACAAATTGCCCGTTACCAAAGGGGAGGTAGGTGGGGGGATGGATGAAATAGATAATGGAGATTAAGAGTACACTTATCATGATGAGCACAGAGTAATGTATGGAACTGTCGAATCACTATATTGTACACCTGAAACTAATATCTTCACTATAACGGAATTAAATAATTATGTGTCAAAATAGAATTCAGGTGGTATGATAAATTGAATAAAACCTCTCAATCAAGATAATTCCTTTAATTTCTGGCCCAAGGTAGTTCAAATAATTTTTTTAAAAAACCCTCAGTAGGTGCATATAAACTCTGGTGTTGATTTTGGAGCTTGATGAAGTTGACAGGTATCAAGTTAGGGCCTATGGGAGTTTTAACTGTAACTCATTTGACTTTCATAGATGAAAGTTAAATAGAATTTTATGTTCCTGTCTAGATGTATAGATCCATATCTGGCAAAACAAAGTTTTATTTAAATGGAACCATCTAGGGGCGCCTGGGTGGCGCAGTCGGTTAAGCGTCCGACTTCAGCCAGGTCACGATCTCGCGGTCAGTGAGTTCGAGCCCCGCGTCAGGGTCTGGGCTGATGGCTCAGAGCCTGGAGCCTGTTTCCGATTCTGTGTCTCCCTCTCTCTCTGCCCCTCCCCCGTTCATGCTATGTCTCTCTCTGTCCCAAAAATAAATAAAAAACGTTGAAAAAAAAAATTAAAAAAAAAAAATAAATGGAACCATCTACGTATACTTTGTAGCAAAGATGAAATTACATGTTGCACAGTATATGTTTTTATTTGGTTTTGCTTCTTAACTACAAACATCCTTACCAGAAAACTTTTATGTATCAGAAGGAATTTTTGTACTAAATGCGATATATTATTACACTTAATTATTTTTAAGAAAACTTGTGTAAGCCTCATGTGACATCACAAGTAATGACATCAAAATTATTTTGAAATCCAGCATGTCGGACATTGTCCCATTGTCTCCAGGCCTGCAGTGTATGTGTCCTGAAATCCGTGAATCCCTGGTGTGTGAGGGAATTTGTTTTTCTCTTTTTTTTTTTTTTTTTAATTATTACTATTTTGTATTTTCTACCTAGTTTACCAATGTTATTACAGGAGCTTTGGGAGCTGGAAACCTACCCTGAGGGTTGTTTTTTTCTTTTTCATTTTCTTTCTTTTTTTTTTTTTTTAAAGTAATCTCTACACCCAGTGTGAGGCTCAAACTCACAACCCGAAATCAAGAGTTGCATGCTCTACTGACTGACCCAGCCAGGTGCCACTCTCTTACTGTTTGTTTGTTTTTTTTTTTAATGTTTATTTATTTATTTTGAGAGAATGTGAGCAGGAGAGGGACAGAGAGAGAGAGAGAATCGCAAGCAGGCTCCATACTTGCTTGTTTTCCAAATACTCTTATTTCTTTGCTGTTAGATGGGTTTTTATTATTATTATTATTATTATTATTATTATTATTTTAATTATTTATTTTTTAATTTACATCCAGGTTAGTTAGCATATAGTGCAACAGTGATTTCAGGAGTAGGTTCCTTAGTGCCTCATACCCACTTAGCCCACCCACCCCCCCACACACACACCCTCCAGCAGCCCTCAGTTTGTTCTCCATATTTAAGAGTCTCTTATGTTTTGTCCCCCTCCCTATTTTTATATTATTTTTGTTTCCCTTCCCTTATGTTCATCTGTTTTGTCTCTTAAAGTCCTCATATGAGTGAGGTCGTATGATTTTTGTCTTTCTCTGACTAATTTCACTTAGCATAACACCCTCCAGTTCCATCCACGTAGTTGCAAATGGCAAGATTTCATCCATTTTGATTGCTGAGTAATACTCCATCGTATATATACACCATGTTTTCTTTCTCCATTCATCCATCGATGGACATTTGGGCTCTTTCCATACTTTGGCTATTGTTGATAGTGCTGCTATAAACATAGGGGTGCATGTGTCCCTTCGAAACAGCATACCTGTATCCCTTGGATAAATACCTAGTAGTGCAATTGCTGGGTGGTAGGATAGTTCTATTTTTAATTTTTTGAGGAACCTCCATACTATTCCCCAGAGTGGCTGCACCAGCTTGCATTCCCACCAACAATGGAAAAGAGATCCTCTTTCTCCACATCCTCACCAACATCTGCTGTTCCCTGTGTTGTTAATGTTAGCCATTCTGACAGTAGACCGTTTTATTATAATATGTCTTAGGGAAGATCTTTTTAGGTTAATCCTTTTGGGGAACCTATAAGCTTCGTAAACTTGGATGTCCAAATCTTTCTTTATACTTGCAGAGTTCTTAGTCACTATGTCTTTAAGTTAGCTTTCTGCCCCCTTTTCCCTCTCTTCTCTTTCTGGGACTCCAGTAATGCGTGGATGGTTTCTTCACATAAGGTTTCTCCATTCTTTTTTCTTTTCGCCCTTCTGACCAGGTAATTTCAAATGGCATATCTTTAAGTAAGTTCACGGATTCCTTCTTCTGCATGGTTGAATCCACTGTTGGAGTTCCCTATTGAAATTCAGTGCATTCAACTCTAGGATTTCTGTTTGATTTTTATCATGGTTTCTATTTCTTTGCGTTAAACTTCTCATTTTGTTCATACATTATTTTCCTAATTTTGTTTGTCTATCTGTGTTTTCTTATAGTTCACTTAATTTCTCTAAGAGGATTATTCTGAATTCTTTGTCAAGCAGTTCATAGATCTCCATTTTTAAGGGCCTTTTACTGAATCTATTAGTTTCCTCTAGTGATGTCATGTTTCCTTGATTATTTGTGATCCTTGTGGACTTGTGTTGGTGTCTGCACGTCTTTACAGAATGGCTTCAGCAGGGAAACCCTCCACTCGTCAGACTCTCCAGAGACTCTGGGTGGGCCATATGGTGATGTCCGTGGGCAGGCTTGGTGCTGGAGTCCTCAGGTGTGCAAATCTGATGCCTGGGTCAGCAGGTAGACAGGCCTGCTGCCTGGGTCCACTGGGATAGGCCTGGTGCTCGAGTCCATGTGGGTGGGCCTTGGATCCTGGGTCCATGGAGGTAGGTGAGGTACCAGAGACCATGGGGGGTGGGCCTGACAACCCCGTCTGCAAGAGCCAGCCTGATTCTGGTGCTGACTGGGAGCCTGGGTCCATGGGACTCAGCCTGAAGCCGGGTCAGTGAGGGGTTGCTTGGACCTAGGGTAAACTGGAGCCTGGGTCCATGGGAGCTGGCCCAGAGTCTGTGGTCATGGTGGCCAGCCTGGCTACATTTCTTAAACGACAGAATCACTATGGAGACTTTGAATGTTTGAGATGGTCAGATTTAGGAGGAATCTGAAGTCTCATCTGGCCAGTCCCTTCATGTTAAAGATGAGGAAACCACAATATAGAAAATAAAATGTCTAATCCAAGGTCACTTGGAAAAATAATGACAGAACGGATATCTCTTGCTCCTGTTCCAGTGCTCTTTGATTTATACTACCCTGTCCCAGCAAGGAATGTTATCTTAAGAGGTAAGTTTTGTAATTAAGTCCTGTCTAAAACTCATGATCTTCAACCTTGATAGATAATCCTTTTGTGGTATGAGCCTTTCAAGTTTCCCTGACATCTTAACCCATATGAGCCCAGTTCTTATTTTCCACTCCCTCCCTATACTCGGTGATTAACATACTATATTCTAATTGTTGACATTAGCCTTCCGTTACTCTTGGAATCTTTAGACTTATATATATGCTTTTGGAACTTTCGTTGGCTTTGTTTTATGACAAATACTCTTCTTTCTGTTGTAATTTCTTTTGGTGGCTACATAATTTTATTTACCAAACTATTGCATGTTGACAAATAATATGTATCCACAGCATATCCGTAACTTAGAAAACGAATCTAGCAGGAACCATGACCATTATGAATCCACACTGTCTAACTAATTGAGGTGATCATAATGCATGTTTCTATTTCCATTATCTGGGACCCTGTTTTGACCTCCTTTAGATAAGAGAGTCCTAAAATCTGTCCTTTTTCTTTACTTTTGAGAATCTTGTCCTTCTCTGGTAATACTCTTCAAGGGTTTTATTTAACTTCCCTTTACTGAAAATGACCATGATCTAATTCCAGCATCTTTTCAAGGAGGAAGCACAGAGTAATGTTTGATAACTATGTGGGAAGAATTCAATCAAGAGAAGTATAGAATTTGGGAGGCTGGCTTTATCACAAGTCTGTATCAGATTAAATGTGTGTTGGCGGGGAGGGACAAGGGAAAGAAATAGTAGTTCTCTATGGAACGCTTCTCTTCCCACCTCATCACTACTGTCATTCCATTAGAAAATTAGAAAGCAGAAGGATCATCCATGTCTTCACAAATACTGTCCTGCACAATGGCAAGCCATCACTAAGCCTTGTATTTCCAGATTCCAAATGATATAAACTTCATAGAATTTCTAAAATATAAGGAATCATCCTAAGTGACTAATTTTAGAAATCACAGCACTTGGAATTTTCGTGCTGATGATCTAACAACCATGCCCCATAAAATAATCCCTGTGGTGCAGGAGTTATGATCTAATGAAGATGAGACCTTTCACCACTCACTGTTACACAGTCCAGTGTAATACAGGGCTCCATACAGGATTCAGAGGAAAGTAAATGTACCTTAGGCTGCTGCTATAGAGAAATACCTGTATTTTGTTAGGGTAAAACACAAATAGGCATAGTTGGGAGGAAAATATTCCAGGTGTTAGAATCTGTAATTGCTCAGAATGGCACAGAATATGTTACTAGGAAGATGAAGAACGGACCCCTCTAGCTAGAGCATTGGGTTTATTTACATTTTTTTAAATGTTTATTTATTTTTGAGAGAGGGAGAGGGAGACACAGAATCCAAAGCAGGCTTCAGGCTCCAAGCTGTCAACACAGAGCCCAACGCGGGGCTCGAACTCACAAACCACAAGATCATGACCTGAGCCAAAGTCAGACACTTAACTAAGCACCCACGTGTCCCGAGCAGTGGATTTATTCAGAAGGCAGTAGAAGACTGGGTTCTGGGCACACTCTGGAGAGCTTGCAGAGAGCATCCTCAAATGTGGTACCCATACTGACTTACTGAGAAAGATCGTTTTCAGAGGCCAATCAGCTGAATGTACAGATGCAGACAGTCTGTTCAATTTGAATATGAAAATCAAAACGGAGACTGAGATTTCAGTGAACGGTGAAGTTATAATGTGTAATGATTAAATTTGTGAAATTTCGTACATTGTTTCAGGAAGTGTGGGGTCAAACGTATTCATTGATCTTTTTTTTTTTTTTTTAAGAAATTCATGTTACTTAACTTGTTTTTATTATGAAAGAATTTTCCATGGTCATTAGATCTGGCATCTGAATTCCTGCTGTTCTCCTGGGATCCAGAAGTAGTTGTAAAGTTATCAGACCAGAGTTTAAAGAGGAAGGCTTAACTTCTTTAGCCATTTTATATGATAAGCGCATTTACCTTCCTATTTAATTCTGTTTTCTTTTGAGCAAGCCAAGACTTCCAATTACAGCTAATCCGTTTTTCCTTTGGGAGAATCAAGGTTTTGGTCAGGTTTTAACCCACATTCTTTCCTTTAGAGCTCTTTTTATTAACACTCTTAATTGTAGTTCTGCAAAACAAACAAAAGATGATTCATGTGTGTGCTAACAGAAGCAAGCAGAGGATGGCACGATTTCATGAAGTCGAAACCTTGTGGTTCTAGGCTTTTTTTTTTCCATATAATTAGTTTTATTTGAAAATTGTATGGTTAACAGACATACTTATCTTAAGATATTCACCATGGCAAAAATTTATCCTAACATAGGCATTTTATTTACTTCTTAAAGGACTTTCTTCAGGAGACGCCACACCTTTGATGCACGAAAACGTGCTGAGTGCATCCACGCATGCTGTTAGTGACGATGAGTCTGCAGAAGTAAATGCTAATGATCCAGCAGAAGCCCCGAAGCTAGTTCTTCAGTATCTGTTCTCACTTATCCGAGGTGAAGTTGAGCAGGTGGATTCAAGAGCACTTCCCCTTTGCCTTCACCAGGTACTCCATTACACTCTTGCCTTCCGCCCTCAGCATTTATAATCACGTAAAATACAGTTCTCTGCGACTGATTCTCCCCCACCTGTCCTTGGTGAGCCCAGGAGGTGGCCCTGCATCAGTGGCTGGTGGGAAATTTAGCATGCGACTACTGGTGGCCACACATGGGCTATGAATGATCAATCCGTTCAAATAATCACTGCCTTCCTTTATTTGGCGAATAAGCTGTGTACGAATAGGAGTCTGTGTAGCAAGTGCTTAGTAAGTACCAACTAGATGCCAAAAACTCTGCTAGACTGGGGGGAACAAAGATTCCTTAACAGTTGAGTCTGTCCTCAAGAGAGCCACTGTGGAGTAGGAGCAACACTTACAGAGATAAATAATTGTAGAAGCGTGTACTAAGTGTAGACATATATCTAAGATTCAACAAAAGCACAACACGTGTGATTAACTTTGTCCTGTGGGCATCAGCAGAAAAGAAGGTGACTCTTGAGCTGGGTTTTGTGGGGTATGCAGGTGCTCACCAGGGCGAGCTGGTTCAGGAAGACAGATCAGCTCCTGCAAAGACATGGCGGAGATGTTGTTGGAGATTAAGATGGAAAAGAGATGGGATAGTGGGGGGCAGGGAAGCCTTGCTTCTAGGGACTGGGAGTCTTTAGTGAGGGGAGTGCCAAATCAAATTTGAATTTTAATGTTTATTTTTTTTTGAAAGAGAGAGAGAGAGAGAGACAGAGTATGGGCAGGAGAGGGGCAGAGAGAAGGAGACACAGAATCCGAAGCAGGCTCCAGGCTCTGAGCTGTCAGCACCGAGCCTGATGCGGGCCTCGAACTCATGAACCGTGAGATCATGACCTGAGCCAAAGTCAGATGCCTAACCGACGGAGCCGCCCAGGTGCCCCGCAAATTTTGATTTTAGAAAAATAGCTCTGCTGATGATTGGGAGGGTAAGTTAGGAGGTGAAGAGCCTGGACACTGGGAGGTGTTCCAGACGGTAGAGAGGAAGCTTTTGTACACAAGAGCCCATTCAGAAAAATGAGATATGAGCTGCATTTTATTTTTCCTTTAAAGTGAAAATAATAAAATAATGAAGAAACTGAGACTCCCTCACAAAACAAATTCCTTATAATTCTGGGGTCAGAATTTGTTTCTTCCATTCAGAGCATCTGTTTTTGGAACATCATGAGAGAAATTTGAACATAGTCGGTATGTTACATAATATTATTTTTTGCTCTAATTTCTTGAGACTAGTAATAGAATTTTTTCTTGTTTTTTTTTTGACTATTTATTTATTTTTGAGAGAGCAAGCAGGGGTGGGGCAGAGAGAGAGGGAGACAGAATCCCAAGCAGGATCCTCTCTGTCAGTGCAGAGCACCATGTGGGGCTCGAACTCACGAACCGTGAGATCATGACCTGACCGAAACCAAGAGTCAGATGCTCAACCGACTGAGCCACTCAGGTGCTCCCCACCCCCTCCCCCCACTTTTTTTTGGTCTTTTTCTTTTTGGTAATAGAATTGTAGGTTTTGTAGTATATAGCGTCCTTGTTCTTGAGAGATACGTGCCCAAGTGTTTGGGAGTAAAATGACATAGTGCCCATATTATGATATTTTCACTTATCATGACGTATGACATTTCAGTAGGAAAAAGTATGTAAGAGGGGGAAAGGCAGAGAAAGCAAATTTGGCAGAATGTCAACATTTGACAGATCTAATAAGAGGTAAATGGCTGTTGGTTTCACTCTTCTTTGAACTCTTCTGTAGAATTTTGATAAAAAGTTGAGGGAAAGGACATTTGGAGTAAAGAAGGAAATAGCAAATGTAGTCAAATCTTTTCAAGTTTATGTCACTGGGCTGTTGTTTCGTTAAAGGTAAGAAGAATGTTCTTTTCTACTCCTATATGATCCTGCAGCCGAGGCAGTTCTAGGACTGCTAGACCTTGATCAGGCCGCAAGATTATTTAAAACAATTTTTAAGTTTGTTTGTTTATGTGTCTGTTTGTTTGTATTTTTATTTACTTATTTTGTAATCTCTGCACCCAGCATGGGGCTCAAACTCACGACCCTGAGATCAAGAGTCACGTGAGTGAGCCAGCCAGGCTCCTTTTACTTAATTTTTTGACGTCTCAATATAAAATTCCACCCCTAATCCCCCAGGAACCTATCAGTTTGCTGAGTCCTTTAGGCCGTGGTTCTTACATGTCTGAGCAATCCGTCCTCCCCTGACAGAGGGGCTTAGGGGACATGGTGGTGGTTTAAAAGTGGGGCTTTGGGCTCCCCCACTAACAGTCTCAGTGGCTTTCAGTTTCTTCTGTAAATGGCAGAGGACTCAATGAAATAATGCACGTAAAAGCACTTGACGTAGTGCTTGGTACACAGTAAGAGCCAAGTAAATGCTAAGCATTATGACTGTAGCCTCACTGTCGCTAATTCAAAGACCGCTTGCTTGGAGAGAAGGCTGGGGGTCAGCAGAGGCGCTGAGGCAGCAGGAGTGAGCTGCAGGGTGTGCTCTTCAGCCGAGAAGACTTGAATCCATCCGCCTCCCAGGGGAGACACAAATCAGGGAGAGGTGGAGGCCGTTTCGTCCATTTCAGTAACTCCCAGCAAGGCACATTGTGTCTTTCCCCTGGAATTGCTAGTTACTGACATTTTGCCGAATTTTCATGCCCCCCACCCCCTACAGACATGTATTTGCCACTGAAACACCGTAATTTTTAGGTATTATATCACATCACCCCTAAATACACACGCATGTGTTTCCCAACACCGTGGGTACCCCTCTGCGTGACCTGTATCAACCACAAGAAACGAGATGCTGGTAAAATAGTATTATTTCACGTACAGCCTGTATTTGAATTCTCCTCACGTTGTTCCACAAATGTGACTAGTTTTCCCCGAATCCAGGATCCCATGAAAGACCACACATTGCATTCGGTCGTCAAGACTCTTTAGTCTTACGTGATCGGAAACAGTCTGTGCTTGAAAAGTTTTTTTTTTTTTAACTTTCGTAACATTGACCCTTATGAAGAGCCCAAGACTTCTTGTAGAATGTCCCATAATTAGGTTTTGTCTGATTATCTCTCCATGGTGTGATTCAGTTTAAACCATTTTGGACAAGGATTCTGCTTGGGTAACATTGCATACCCACTTCTCTCTTGAACCCACTCTGGTCTGGCTTTTGTCCCCACACTCTACCAAAATGACATTCTGAAGGTCGTAGGTGGCCTCCATGTTGCAAATCCAGTGGTCAGTCCTCAGTTTCCATCCTGCTGGAGGCATTAGAACCTTTGACAGGTTAATCACATACTCCCATTTTGAAGCACTTTCTTTATTTGCCTTTGGGACCCTTCCTTCTTGGCTTTCACGTCTTGCCTCACTAGCCATGCTTTCTCTGGCTCGTTTGTTGAGTCCTCCAAAGATTACTCAGTTTTCAGCATTGGAGCACTTCACTAGGCAGTTCTGAACTCCGGGCTTCGGTATCTGGCCTCCTGAGGTGTCTATAGAGCATTTCAAACTTAAGATGTCCCAAATCAAACTTCAGTTTTTCTTCCAAATCTTCTGCTCTCCTAGTCTTCCAGACCCTTTTGTTAAACGGCAGCTCCATCTGTTTAGTTGCTGAGACCAAATACTTTACAGCCAAATTTTATTTACCTCCCCCCACATCCAGTTCCAGTCAGAAAGTGCTGCAGACCTATTTCCACATATGCCCGGAATCTGAGCCCTTCTTCCCTCCTTCATTGCCCCCACCCCGGTACGGGACACCGTCACATCTCACCTGGTTCTCGCAGTGAACCCCTCACTGTAGAAACCCTGTCCTCTCGCTCTTCCATGTTATCACTGTCCTCCATACAGCAGTCATTGTGACCCAGAGAAGATGTGTCACGTCATGTCAGCCTCTGCTTAGCCCTCTCGTGGCTTCTCATCAGAGTAAAAGCTAAAATCCCTACATGGCCTAGAAGACCCTGCACGGTGCGGTGCTGTTCCCTGGTACACCTCAGTTTCTGAAGCTCTCCCTCTTAGTCACCCCTTTCCAGGTACACTTGCCTTCTGGTGTTTCCTCAGATATCCAAGGATGCTCTTACTTCAGGGCCTCTGGTGTCTCCTTTCTGCTCTTTCTGAGGAAACCACTAGAGGCTGCACCGAAACAAAGGACTAAACCAAGGAGCAGGATGTGAGATAGCTGAAATTGGGGATCTTGCCTAGGAGAGAGGCGAAGGGAGTCTGTAGGTGAAGGAATGTTCTAAGACGACAGCTTTGTACTGAGGAGAGAGTAACCAGTTCCGTTTGGAGGGGATCAGAATAGTCTAGGGAGAAACTTCTATATCATTTTCCTATTTCTGAGTATTTGCTGTACCTGAGTGTATCAAGGGCAGATTTAGACTCTTGGTGATGTGTTTGGAGTTGTCTAAGTGACAAGTGCATGGAAAACTGTGTCCCCCCCCCCCCACCCAAAAAAAAAAAAAAGAAAAGTGGGAGGGAAAAGGAAAGAAAAAAGTAACTCCAGGGAAAACAAACGGTTTTCAGGAAGGGAAAAGTAGTAAGAGTTTACTATCTGGATAGGCTCATGATAAGGTACACATTAGATGTTATCTACCCGTAACAGGCTAACAGTGTGTGTGTGGGCGGGGGGGGGGAGGGGGATGTCACAGAATGTGTACATGTAGCGTGTGTTTGCAGGGCTAGGCTGAGGGGAGCAAAAGACTCAGTCCTCATCTTCTAAAACTGAAAAATCCAGAAATGACCAAAATAGGCATAATGTGTAGGGAGACACAGGTTAAAAGAAAAAAACCGGAAGGACTCTGAATGCTTGCTCCCGAAGAAAGGAGAAAAGGGCAAGAGTGGCAGGGCCTTGTGAGCACATATTACAGGGCTCTGTGACTCCATATGCCACAGGCACGCACGGTTTTAATGAAAATAACTGAAAGGAGACACTGATCATTCAAACATAAGGTGAGGACAGCCTGTGGGTTACGGTGGTGGCGATGGATACGGAGAGGGATGGATCGCAGTCCTCTTGAGGGGACAGTCACTAGGATTTGGTGGGGGTACAAAGCAGATGAGAGAAGTCAGAGATGACCAGGAGATGCGGCTGGGTGAGTGGTGGTACCATTAACAGAAATGAGGAATTGGTTGGGGCGCCTGGGTGGCGCAGTCGGTTAAGCGTCCGACTTCAGCCAGGTCACGATCTCACGGTCCGTGAGTTCGAGCCCCGCGTCGGGCTCTGGGCTGATGGCTCAGAGCCTGGAGCCTGTTTCCGATTCTGTGTCTCCCTCTCTCTCTGCCCCTCCCCCGTTCATGCTCTGTCTCTCTCTGTCCCCAAAATAAATAAAAAACGTTGAAAAAAAAAAAATTTTAAAGAAATGAGGAATTGGAGAGGGAGAGTCCATTATTTTGGAAGTGATGTATCATTGAATATGTGCTAAAGGCTGTTGGAAACATGACTACAGTTACATCAGATACATCCTTGTATTTTTAGCTCTTGAAACTCTTGAAGATTCCACTTAAAAATTCTTGTTCTCGGTATGAGTAATCTTTCACACACTTATTTAATATGACTGCAGGCTAGCTTTAAGTATATAACTGAACTCATAAACTTGGACGCCTTTCATATAGAAGTGGGAAGGGAAACACCAAGCGGGGTGCTCTGTGCTCAGTGAGTTGATACTGAACTGGTGTCAGACTCAGACAGGAAATCGATGTGCTGGGATCCTTGAAGCCAGTCTCTGTGACTGGGGTCAAAAAATACACCTTCCTACTTCCCTTTTCTAGTTCCTGGTAGGTGACTTAAAACTGTTGCCCTCCCAAAGTGACTTTCAGCTTACTTCTTCCCATGATTCTACTCTGCATCTTGTACTTCTGGGTCAGACTCAGACTCAGAAACCATTCTCAGCACTTGCTGCTGTGTGTTGACCACTACGTAGACACGTACTCCCTCATTACCCTTTACAGCAGCCTAGCAACCTGGTCTCGGAGAGTTGTAGTTGTTACTGTCCCTGTCGGACGGATAAGGGAAGCTGCGGCTTGAGACATGAGATGACATATCTGTCCAAGGTCACATGGCCAGTGGTAGCAAAGCTTGGACCAGAACACAGGTCAATTACTCACCTCCACACTCCGCGTTCTCTCTGCCGTTCCAGGCTACCTCCAAGATTTAGACCTGAGATATCAAAGGAGAGCCAGTCTTCTCTTGGCCTGCTAGACTGGCCAGGGGCGGGCTTCTACCGGGGCAGTGTATTTATTTTCTCAGATGCCCTTTCACCTGGAAATGCCTTTTACTTTTGAGGCATTGGGTCTCATGACCCTCTCTCTGTGGTTGCTTTTAGGTTACTGGAACTGTCACAGAAATCTGGAAGCTAATTGAAATGTATATTTCTATAGTGCCAGAAAGTCTGGTTTGTAAGCGTGTGCAGCTTTTTATAAATGACTGTGCCAGTGGTGCACAAATGCAGCAGACAAGGAGAATAGCTTTGAAGAGCCAGAAATCTAATCGTCGTGGGCAACCAGAAACCGTGTTGGATGTGATGGGTAGTCGATTTTTCACTAGAAGTTGATAAACGAAATGACACTGGTTTCTGTTAGGCGTAACCCAGTGGTGCTCACCACTGCTGGCTCATGAGAACCACATCCAGTGACGTCCATCATGTTGGGAGCTCAGGATTGGCCATGATGGAAGTATTGACACCACAGAAACGAGCAAATGCTACAAATCAGGGCTCTCTCCAGCACTCAGGGGCCAGAGGTTAGACACGGACCAGCACACTGCTGGTTGTAGTATATGAAATTCTTGTTTTGGGAGTAAAAAGTGGTCAAATATTGACAATCTGCTGTGGTTCCAGTAGGACCAATATAGCACACCTTTAGATTGATGAGCTGATAAAGACAAGCAGTTTATCCTTTGCAGAGTCCTGAGAATAGAAAATAAGTGTGGGCTCAAGCTTTAGGTGAAATTAAAACTTGACAGAGAAGTGATTGAGTCCAGTTACGTATATCGCCCATAGAAAAATGTTAGAGCTGTCGTATAAATTTTAAGCTAGGCAAATATTTTCTTTTAAAAGTATGCCACCATAGGACTTGGGGGAAAACCTTCCTCTTTGTTGCTTGATTATAGGTTTGACAAGGACTTCATTGCTCTTTGCATTGGCAGAGAGCTGGAAAATGGAGATAGGGATCTATAAATGGAACACCTTTTTTAACTAGAGACTTAGTAAGAATGAAACGGTTTTACAAGTGTAAAGGACTTATGTGAAATACTCTAAATATGACACCAGTTTATGCAAATATTTCTCAGTGAATACTTTCAGTTTTACTGTTCTGTTAATGCCATATCTAAATAAAGATAGAAATAAAAGATCCCCGCGTTTTTAGAGGCCAAGAATTTTTCAATTGAAGTATGCGTTAGAATGAATCTGGTAACTGATCAACCTCGACTTGGTCCAGATCCTGAGGCTCTGGACCCCCCCATCCAGTGCCCTTTATACTGTGTGGCACTTTGTATATATTCCAGCCATCGTTGCTCAACGTTTAGCACTATTGGCCTTTTGTGAAATATCGAAAGAGAACCAAAAGTCAGTGTCCCGTGAGGTAGTTTGTGAAATGCACATGAGTCTCATGTGACTTGACGCCTTTTAACTTTGTGATTTACAATACATAGTCAGTCACTCTTTCCCTCGCCCTATATCTTTACAAGCCCCTGTAGCGTTTTCCTCATTCGTTAGAGTTCTTACTTCTAAACTCTAACAAATCGGTGAAGTTTGCTTTGATGTGAAGTAGAGTAGGAAGAGAGGTTGTGTAAAGACCAAAGAACATCTGTGTTTACTCTGCTTGTGATAAGTGACTTCAGAAATGTGTCCTGTGCCTACAGTCAGATTTCTTCTCATCTGGTGAATAAGAGTTTTCTTAGTTTGATGACACTCTGAGAGTGTCAAGGTCTTGATGTTTTCCAGGTTTGCCTTTTCATCCAAATATGAATCTAATTTCCTGTGTTTGTTTGTTTGTTTGTTTGTTTGACAGATAGCAGAGTCCTATTTCCAGGAGGAAGACTGTATCCTTTTCTTAATTTCAGGAAGAAATTCATAGGACTGACTCATAGAGAACTGCCCATGTTTTTAAAATTGAGATTTACATACAACATGTTTATATCTGTTGTTTTCAGTGGGTTTTAACAGCTGTGTCCACCCATGTAACCACCTCAGAAAGCAAGATGTAGAGAATTTCTGCTACTCCGGAAAATTCTCTAGAACCACCCAAATTTGACCTGACATGTAGAAGCCCCAATTTTACCATAATATCAATATTTGCGTGTTTAGGAGAGGGGGGGAGAAGCACATTGCTGAAAAGTATAATTTGAAAATCTATTGGATTTTCTTTCTTTTGAATTAAAACAAGTCCAAGTCAAGTGATATTCATTTGGCCATACTACACCTGGTAAATCTCAGGACTTTCTTATTATAACTTCTGGCTGCAAAAGGAAGACCGAATTCTTCATTTGTAATAGAAACAGGATAGATGCTGTCAAGTGAGACCGCCCAGGCAGGAGCTTAGCTTCTCTATCGGAAACATTTCTTCCCCCAGTTTTCCACTTGGCCTTTTTATAAATGGCTTCTCTTTTTCAGGGATGGCCCAATATCTACTGTCTAGAAAGAATGTGCCCTAAACTTACCTGTATTTCCCCATTGGTGCAATGTGTTTCTCCTGCTAACCTTGTTGACTTTTACCACGTCTCTAAGCAGACTGCAGGAGAAGCAGCTATTATCCCTGTCAGACAAACTGTGGAAACTTGAGACGGTGGCAGTTCATGACTAAGCGTGTGGGAAATCTAATTCTGGTGGAAATGTGGCTAGAACGCTTTTCTAACCAAATAGTGAGTACTTCGTAGTGCACTGAAGACCAGCACCCACACCTCGGGGAGCTTCTTGGTATGCATATCCAGGGGCCTGAGAATCAGAGCTTCAGGGATCCGACCCAGGAATATGCATTTTGGCAAGTTTCCCAGATACTGTTTGTGTCCAGTAAAGTTTGAGAAACATTGGTGTACTTTAGGGCAGAGGGAAATGGAAAATGGAATCACCCCGCTTCCCCCTGGCCTACTTGATGATCCCCCGCCTAGGCGGCGGATGAACCTCGGTTATCGTGGGAAGGGCAAAAAGCTAAACAGCGAGTTTTTTCTCTTCCTTCTTTCTGGGTCAACATTTAGAACAAGGCCCAAAGGAAGATAGACAGCTGGACAATTTATCACGACCTCCTATGATGCTAAATGCATGATACGGATGAAGGCGGAAGTTTATACGAAAATCCCACAAAAGAGTAGATGCACGTAATTATGAGAATCCCTCTGGCCAGTTGGGTAAATTTCCACAAAAGACCCATATAATGTTGTGCTCTGTCCTTGTTCAGGCGTGTAACCCTTTGGTGTTGTGGGAGAAAAGCCTTCGGTGGGAAATAAGTCGAGGGTCAAGGTGAGTGGATTATCAGGAACACACCTGACTTAGTAGCACAGTTGCTTGACAGAAGGTGATTTAAGGGGGAAAAATGGGAGACACTTAGACTCTAGGATTCCCTGTGGGTGCTGTTTCCAATTACATTACTTTTAATTGATTCTTCTAGAGATATATTCGCAAGCAGGCATTCCTTCAGCATTAAAACCTTTTTGTTTCTGTTTGCTGCTGGAACGGAACCCACATAACTATGGCATCCCACGCTGTATGAAAACTTACCTACTCCAAAACCAGGAAACCCTACTTAAAAAGATTTGTTTAAACCTAAAAATATTTAGAGTCCTTTCGTTTTTTGGTAAGCTCCAAATTTCCCAATTTCCATAGAACATTCTTCTTAAGATATTAGGCTAAATGTAAAGAGTCCAGATTTCTATTTTCCTCAAATTTTCTATTCAGATGAGAAAGCAATGAAGTTCATTCAGCTTGAACGACTGTATCATGAGAAATTGCTCGCAAACCTCTCTGCCATTCAAGAAGAGTGGGGTAAGTACGGACTGACATGGGATGTGCAATTATCAGTAATCTAGCATGTTCCTATCTAGACATTTAACATATTTGACCTGGTTTTATAAATCAGGAAATAGATGTTTCCACATTCAAGTTAATGTTGCAAAGAAGGTAGCGTTTTTACCCCCAGTCCGGGTCACTGTGAGAAAATATCTCTCTTTGTGTTTTGCTTTTCCTATCAATGGCAAGAAGAGAACACTTACAACTCTGCATTTCTTCTGATCCCCTGGCAGGGCCTATTGGCTAATTTAGTCTCTGGGATAGTATTTACTCCCACCGAAAAGTAATCACTTAGCTATTTGTAACTGTGTTAACTTGGGTTGTATGAGGAGATAATTTTGCATGGTGATCTTTATCAGTGACACCAGTCAACTACTTTTGCCCTCCTAAATATGTTTCGTAATAGCCAGTAATTAACAAATATCTTACATTTAGAAACAAAATGGAAAACTGTACAGCCACATACAGTTACATCTGTAAGGAATTCAGAAAAAGGATTTAATGGTGAAGATTTTGAACGGCTTACTAAATTTTGCACAACACATCAAGAGTAAGTACATCAGTATTTGTGTAGAATGAGTTGGAATAGAGTATTGAAGAAGCATTGTAGCACTGAATATTTGAGATCCGTGATCCATTTTTTATTTCTTTGTTAATATTTTCAGCTGGAGAAATTAAAGCAGGTAAAATGAAACGATTAGGTTTCTTTCTTAGCTTTTATCTCAGTTTCTTAGCCTGAGCATTGTAAAAGTTCAACTTTACGTCAGTTCGAAGCACCTTCTAATCAGAAATTGTAAAATGTAACATCTAATTTTGGTCTCTTTTTGACTAAGAGATTAGGTGATTCAAATGGAAAAAAAAAGCGTGTATTAGGATTTTTTTTATTGTAGTTGTTTGCCAGTGTTTGTATGTTGTAGAAAAAACAACTGTAAGATTTGTCTACTAGTGGGAAGCAAAAACAGTACAATATTTAACCAAAATACTACAGAAGGAAAGCTACGTTTACCATATAATTTTTTTATATTTACCAGATAATTTTAAATTGCTTTATTTGTATCAAATTGGATTTTTAAAACTAAATTGTAGTGATAACAAAGCACTTGCATAGATTTTTTGAAATCATTATTTTAAGTCTCGAAATTCTCAAGGTGAGGGGGCATGACTGTCTTCAAACGAATGCAGATTTCTGAGATGCACAACATCCTCCTTTCAGAAGCTGAAAGGTTCCATTCTGTTGATAACTTCATATCCTTTTCCTCCAGAATCACAGAGTAAACTGAAACTCAGTTTGTTAATAATGCAACAGACCCAAGTAATTGTTGTTTAGCTCAGGTAGCAGATGGTTGTTTTGGGGTCTGATTATTTTGGAGATCAGCCTTTAAAGAATCACTGTGGATTCAGAAATGATGCTCATTCACCTCTCATGGTAACAGTTGCCTTCTGTTAATTTGAAACTTTGAAACAGTATTTTTAGGGACTGTGCATTATAACCCAGTTTCTTAGCATGTTATAAATAGATCAACTTTCAACTTCATAGAGGTTTAAAATAATGGAATCTTTACAAATAGATAAAGGGGGGATTGTTTGTTTGTTTTAACAAGGCACTGCATGTGGCAGTCTGCCCTTTTTTTTTTTTTTTTTTTTTTTTTGGTAATGTTTATTTATTTATTTTGAGAGAGCATGCATGCATAGGAGCAGGGGATTGGGGCGGGGTGGGGGGGCGGTGGGCAGAGAGAAAGGGAGGAAAAAATCCCAAGCAGGCTCTGCACTGTCAGCGCAGAGCCCAACATGGGGTTCAAACTCATGAGTCAGATCATGACCTGAGCCAATATCAGGAGTCAGACACTTAACCACCACCCAGGTGCCCCAGGAGATTGTTTTCTTACTTTCAAAATATTCAGCGTAGACACTTTCCCTGCCTTTCCCATGGAACTAATAGTTTTTAATGTGTTGCAGATATTTTAATTATTTAAATCTCTTTTTTTTTTTTTTTTTTTTTACTGTTTATTTTTGAGAGAGAGAGAGAGAGAGAGGGAAGGATGGAGGGAGACAGAGGATCTGAAGCAGGCTCTGCACTGACAGCAGAGAACCTGATGCAGGACTCAAACCCACGAACCTTGAAATCATGACCCGAGCTGAAGTCAGATGCTTAACCGACTGAGCCACCCAGACACCCAAGATGTTTTGATTATTTAAAAACAAATATTTATTTAATATAATATGGGCATGATGTGTTTATGTTATAACTGTAAATAATCCCCCCAAATTGTTACTCCTAAATTTCTTAATATGTATTTCCATATACAATGAAGTGCATAAGCTCTGTGAGTTTTTACATACACATATATGTCCCTGGAGCTACACTCTGACCAAGATACAAAATAGCCCAGCCCCTCACGGTGCTCCCTCATACAGGTACCAAGTCAGTACCCACCCCCTAAAATAACCAGTGTCTAGGTTCTATAACAGTATATTTGCCTGTTCTGTGATTCTGATAAATGTAATCATACAGAATGTAGATTTTTGTATTAACTGCCTTTGCCCATCATTATGTTACGTCTGAGTTACATGTTGATGCATATTAATGGTAATTTGCTCAGTTTTATTCCTGTGTGGATTTGCTGTATGTGTAGCAATTCATTTATCCATTATATTGTTAGTAGACATTCAGATTGTTTCTGATTTTTGAGTATTTGAATAAAATATCTTTTTGTGCATACCTTCTCCATGGACATATCTTTTGTGTTATCTCTGGTATTCCCTAAAAGATAATGTTTCAAAATTACTTTTTTTGTTACCTGTTTCCATGGATAATGCCAATCAAATTATCTTTCATCATAACCTATTTCAGCCCATAATGACATAAACTAAAATTTGAAAAGTGTGTGTGTGAAATACTCTTTGTATTATTAGCACAATGTTGACATTTTTTCCCCTGGATCTCAGCTTCTTTGGGGGTTTTCAATAATATTTGGTTATCTGAGGAGCTACCACATTATATAGCTGCCCTTTGAACTGTGTGAACCAGTGCTAATGTGTCAGCAGTGGAAATGTTCTGCACTAATTTTAGAATCCGGAGAAGCTATATTTTATTTTTACAGCCATTTCAGTGACATTTGTTTGGAAGCATATTGCTGCTGTAATTTTTCAAAAATCTTTTTTTTTCTCTTTTC
This sequence comes from Neofelis nebulosa, assembly GCF_028018385.1. Classification (NCBI taxonomy): domain Eukaryota; kingdom Metazoa; phylum Chordata; class Mammalia; order Carnivora; family Felidae; genus Neofelis; species Neofelis nebulosa. The sequence goes on along the minus strand of NC_080796.1, from coordinate 10,105,739 downwards.
TTCTACAGTCCTGTTTTGTCCAAACATAAGGTAAGAGACAGTTTCCTTGAAAATATCGATGGAAAAAATGTTAAGTGTCCTATGTCTGTTGTATGGACTGTTTTAGGAAATAATGAAACGCTTCTCAAATTATTTTCAGATTTCTAATTTAATGTAGCAGTTTCCCCAAAAGTTTTTTTTTGTTTTACTTTGTTTTTTAACTTTTTTAGATAGCAGCCGTAGAAAAGCCTCTGGGAAGGAAATGCTTTACACCATTAATAGTTTCTGAAGATCCAAATGAAAGAGGAACCACAGCCAAAGAGCCGGGTATGTTTTCACATTTAGAGAGGGGCGTAAGAGACGCCTGCCTCTTACATTTTACAAGTGTTACAAGGACTGTTTTTGCATTTACATTTTTTTGCATGTGTATACCTCTCCTACCAGACAAATTGCAAAGCAAAATTTTTTTTATATTGTGTAACTCTATTTTTAGATGCCTAGTAGTAGAAATTATAACATATAAATTCTTATAAAAACAAACTTATTTCCATGTGTTCAGTAGGTAGCTATATATATCTAACAGACTGACAAAACTGTACAAAAATGCTCTGAAACAGAGTTAGTTTTGGCATATTTGCACACCCTTTTTTGTTTAAAAACCAGCAATTATTATAGAGACTTTACCAGGAATTTGTGCTGTAAATCTAGATATTTTAAGAAGTCTTGTTTCTTGGTAATTCATCTATAGCGATTTATTCTCTTCCTTTTTGTATTTTCTAACACATGGTGTACTTTAACTTGCACGTGTACATTTTTGAAGTATTTATGATATATTTTACACCACTTCGTGTCTTACGCCCAAAGTTTAAAGATTTTCAGAAACTCTTTCTTGCAGTACTAATGGATGTACACTACAGAAACTTCAGAAAATAAAGATAAATAAATACACTTTTGGGTGTTTATTTTTCCTGAAATACGATTTTAGTACTGACTTCTACTCTGAGGCTTTATGTCCCTGGACCTGAGAGCCCTGCTTGTAAACAGGCAGCATCAGGTGTTTTGACTGAGTTGCCTGAAGACATAGGAAGAGGAGGAGGGGGAGGGGGAGGAGGAGGTGAAGAGGAGGGGGAGGACTGAGAGGGGGAGGAGGATGCCTTCAGTTGAATTTGCCTTTCTCTCTTTACAAGCCTTTTTCCCCCCTACATCTTTACCCCCTATTCTTCATGAGGGGAATTTGGGATATTGCCTTAGGTCATTCCTACTATATACTCTGTTCTTCCTGTCTCTTCTTTTTTTTTTTTTTTTTTAAGAAATTGGATCTTTCTCCAAATAAAATTTTATTTTATATTTTGCATTTTTGTTTTTTAAAAAAATCATTTTAAGTTTATTTATTTTTTGAGAGAGAAATAGTGCAAGCGGGGGAGGGGCAGAGGGAGAGAGAGAGAGGGAGAGAAAGAACCCCAAGCAGGTTCCGTGCTGCCTGCGCAGAGCCCAGTGCAGGGCTTGAACCCACGAAACTGCCAAATCATGACCCGAGCTGAAACCAAGAGTCAGATGCTTAACCAACTGAGCCACCCAGGAGCCCCTTATATTTTGCATTTTTAAATGCAAACTTCTCTTTCTACTTTTCATCCCTGATCTTTAAAAGAAAAAAAAAAAAACAAACTCCTACAAGTAAGCACCTGATTTTTTTTTTTTTTTGAGTACACTTGACACAAAATGTTACATTAGTTTCAGGTGTACAACATATTGATTCAACAATTCTGTACATTATGCTATGCTCACCACAAGTCTAGCTACCATGCGTCACCATGCAATACTGTTACAGTACCACTGACGATGTTCCCTGTGTTATACCTTTTATTCCTTTGACTTCTTCATTCCATAACTGGAAGCCTGTGTGTCTCATTTCCCTTCACCCATTTTGCACAACCTCCCACCGTCCTCCCCTTTGACAACCACCAGATTATTCTCTGTATTTAATAGGTCTGATTCTGCTTTTTGTCTGTTTATTCATTTGTTTTTGTTTTTTTAGATTCTGCATGTGAGTGAAATCATGATTTTGTGTTTCTCAGTCTGACTTGTTTCATTGAGCACAATACCTTCTGGGTCCGTCCATGTTATTGCAAATGGCAAGGTCTCGTTCTTTTTATGGCAGAGTAATATTCCCCTATGTATGTAGACCACATCTTCTTTATCCATTAGTCCAGCAGTGGACACTTGGGTTCCTTCTGTATCTTGGCTATTGTAAAGAATGCTGTGATAAACGTAGAAGTGCACATCTTTTCAAATTAGTAGTGTTTTCATTTTCTTTGGGTAAATACCCAGTGGTGGAATTGTTGGATCATATGGTAATTCTATTTATAATTTTTGGAGGAACCTCCATACTATCTACCACAGTAGCTGTCTCTTTTCCAGTCATTTCTATATGGCAAAGCACAGTACAATGAGCTTTATAAAGATCTTAAAGAGGAGACATTCACAGATAGCACCCAGTTTGGATGTGGATGTGTCTCCATGGCCCGTTGTCTGGGAACAGTGGTGTTACTGGCTGACTGACTTGACCAGTTAGTACTGGTTGCTGCACAGGTCAAGCTCAGCACTCCTCGTAGCGGCATCTGCTGGGAGATAACGTGGTGTACAGATGAGGAGACGCTGAGCTTCCACATTTAAGTAGCTTGCTTGCGCTTTGATTCACGTCTAGAACCTGGGTCTTCTGGTTTCTGACTGAACACAGCAGCCTTCCGCTGAGTAAGTTGTATGCATTCCCAAAGGCTTTCACAGCATGGGCATCTTACTGACCTCCATCTTATGAGGAAGGTATGCAGGAAATTCTGGGCAGAGAAATCTTGCCAAGTCTGATGAAACAGTATCTTTTATTTTTTATTTTTTACTTTTTTTTAACGTTTATTTATTTTTGAGACAGAGAGAAACAGAGCATGAACGGGGGAGGGTCACAGAGAGAGGGAGACACAGAATCTGAAACAGGCTCCAGGCTCTGAGCTGTCAGCACAGAGTCCGATGCGGGGCTCGAACCCACGGACCGTGAGATCATGACCTGAGCCGAGACGGACCTGAGTCGGACGCTTAACCGACTAAGCCACCCAGGCGCCCCGAAACAGTATCTTTTAAAGAATCATGTCCCCTTTCCCAGAACTGGTTTCCTCAGATTGGTTATTTTCTGAATAAATGCACAGAAATGTAAGAACGTAAGAAAAAGAAATATGAAAATAATCCTTGAAATGATTGGTATTTGACACTCCTTCGTGGCTCAGTCAGTAAAGGCCCAACTCTTGATCTCAGCTCAGGTCTTGATCTCAGGGTCATGAATTTAAGTCCCACATTGGGCTCCATGCTGTGAGGGAAACCTGCTAAAATTTTTTTTAATTAAAAAATGAAAATAAATGACTGGTATTAAAGATATTTTTGTTTTACCTCATATTCCTCATTTTTACCAGCGTCCAACATGTAGTACCATGTAGACGTTTGTTTCCCTTTTCTTTTTCTCCGTATTCCTTGCTCTTGCCATTTTTTTGTGTAGTGGTTAAAGATATTGTTTCTGGAGCCAGATTTGTCTGGTTTGAATCTTGTCTCCACCACTTAAAACTGCGTGATCTTAGGCAAGTTGCCTAATCTCTCTGGGCCTCCCTTTCCTCAGCTCCACAATGTGGACACGAATAGTACTTAACATCATAGGATTCTTATATGGATTAAAGTAGTCATTTCATGGGGAGCCTGGGTGGCTCAGTCAGTTGAGCGTCTGGCTTCGGCTCAGGTCATGATCTCATGGTCCATGAGTTCAAGCCCCATGTGGGACTCTGTGCTGACAGCTCAGAGGCTGGAGCCTGCTTCAGATTCTGTGACTCCCTCTCTCTCTGCTCCCCCTCGCCCCACTCATGCTCTGCCTCTCTCTCTCTCAAAAATAAATAAACATTAAAAAAATTTTTAAGTAGTCATTTCATGTTAAGAGTTTAGAACAGTACCTGCACAAGGTAAGAACTCCGTATATGCGCACTAGTCTTTCTCCTCCTCCTCCTTCCTTCCCATGTTAGCACTGCCCCTGCCACTGGTGTTCTGTTAATGTCCTCTGTTATTCATACTTTTATAATTAATCGACATTATTATGTCTTCAAGTAATTTACATAGTATTTTATATTTTCAAAATAGTTTTATGTGTATTTTTGCATCTGTTCCTCTTACCAACCAATATAAGTTAGGCTGAGTCAGTTTTAAGAAACTCAAGGAAGTAACTTATCCAGGAATAGAATTCATTAGAACCCAAAGCTAGATCCTGGTTTTCTGACCCTAAAGTCCCTGCATTTTTATTAACTTTATATTTTCTTTATTTTTATCAAGCAGTATTTTATATGTAAAAAATAATATTCATTACATAATACATGAAAACAAAATGAGGACCTGTAAACCTAATGCCCAACTAAGGATTAAATTACTGTCATTTCTGTTACGAGTACCTTTGTGTTCTTGTCTGTTCTGTCTCCTGCTTTTACCCCACCTCTGAGAAAATTATCATCCTTCCTGAGTTGTTTTTGTTAATGTTTACTTACTTATTTTGAGAGAAAGAGAGTGTGTGTACGTGGGAGGAGCAGGGGTGGGTAGAGGGGGAGAAAGAGAATCCCAAGCAGGCTTCGTGCTGCCAGTGCAGAGCCAGATGTGGGGCTCATTCCCACAAAGCATGAGATGATGAGCTGAGCTGAAATCAAGAGTCAGATGGTCAACCGACTGAACCACCCAGGCGCCCCCATCCTAAGTTTTATACTTATCTTTCCCTTCTCATCTTTTATCAACTTCATTGAGGTACAATTTCCATGCAGTAAAAATATACCCATTTTAAGTGTGCAATTTGAGGAGTCTCTACAACTGTATACACTCATGTAACTACTACCCCAATGAAGATGTAGCACATATTCATCACTCCAGAATCTTCCTTCCAATCCTCTTTACTATTAGTCCCTCCCACCTCTAGTCCCAGACAACCCAGTGCTTCCTGTTACTATTGGTGGGTTTTCCCTGCTTTAGAATTTGATATAAATAGAATTTATCAGCATACTGTTTTTCAGAGTCACCGTATTGTTATATGTATGACTGGTCCATTCCTTTTCATTGCTGAGTGGTATTCTGCTCTTTGTGCCACAATTCGTTTATCCGTTTGACTGTTGACAGTCATTTGGGTTGTTTCCAGGTTGGGGGTATCATGATTAAAACTTCTAGAAAGTCTTTAAGTCTTTTTGTGGATATATGTTTTCATTTCTCTTGGTTAAAGAATTGAGGGTGGAATTGCTGGTCATAGGGAAGGTACATGTTTAGTCCTAAAAGAACGTGCCAAGCTGTCTGCCGTTTATACCATTTTATAGCCCCCCCAGCGGTATATGAGAATTCCAGTAGCACCACATCCTTGCTGACATTTAATGTTGTCAGTCTTTTTTATGTCAGTCATTTTAGTGGATATGAATATCATTGTGGTTTTAACTTGCTTTTCCCGGATGACTGGGTATGTACATTTTTAGTTTTGAATTCGCTTCGGTAGAAGCTGTACATTATCAACATTTCGTGCTTAGTTTATTTTTTTTAGTGGCCTGTGAAAACTTCTTCAGTCCCGATACCACTCAAATGTTTGTACTTAAAGTTAATTAATGAGGTATTCAGAAAGTATAAGATGTGCTAATTCATGCATGTTTTACTCTTATTATCATGAATTGCAGGGGGGATTTTAACCCTAAAGAGAATTCATGGGAGGGTTCCGTAGCTGGCTCATGCAGAAGAACTCGAGACTCTTGATCTCAAGTCCTGAGTTCGAACCCCGCATTGAGTGTAGAGATTCCTTAAAAAAAATAAATAAAACTTCAGAGAAAGAGAGAGAGAACTCATTGGGGAAAGGGTAACTCAGAGACGTGGACATTTCTGAGATTATGTATTAGAACTTAGGTTAAGTCTAACTTCTCCTTTTAGAAATACTCTTTAATTCATTACGTATGAAGCATCTGTCATGCACTCAGCTATAATTCCATTTTTATTTCATCAGAGTTCTTTTTTTTTTTTTTTTAATTTTTTTTTTTCAACGTTTTTTATTTTTATTTTTGGGACAGAGAGAGACAGAGCATGAATGGGGGAGGGGCAGAGAGAGAGGGAGACACAGAATCGGAAACAGGCTCCAGGCTCCGAGCCATCAGCCCAGAGCCTGACGCGGGGCTCGAACTCACGGACTGCGAGATCGTGACCTGGCTGAAGTCGGACGCTTAACCGACTGCGCCACCCAGGCACCCCCAGAGTTCTTATTAGTAGGTGTGAAGTGAATGCAGTAAGGAGTGACAGGCTTACCTCACCAGATCCTTGAGTTCAGGAGCACCGGGTAACAGAATTTCGTGCTAAGTGTTGACACAAACATTAACAATAATAAGTGTATACTAGAATGCATACTTGTCAAAAATTCAGAAAATATTTTTATTTATTTATTTTTACAATTCTTTTTTTTTTTTAATGTTTATTTTTGAGAGAGAGAGAGAGAGAGACACACACACAGAGCATGAGCAGGGGAGGGGCAGAGAGAGAGAGAGGGAGACACAGAATCTGAAGCAGGTTCCAGGTCCTGAGCTGTCAGCACAGACCCCGACGTGGGGCTCGAACTCATAAACTGTGAGATCATGACCTGAGCCAAAGTCGGACACTCAACCGACTGAGCCACCTAGGGCCCCCTGGAAAATATTTTTGATTAAACATAGTGGATCATACATTTACCTTCACTTTTTCTTGGAACACCACTGAAATGTCAGGGATTTTTTTTTTTTTTTTTTTTTTTTTTTTTTGAGAGAGACAGAGAGAGGTGGGGAGAGACACAGAATCTGAACCAGGCTTCAGGCTGTGAGCTGTCAGCACAGAGCCCAGCGTGGGGCTCCAACCCACGAACCATGAGATCATGACCTGAGCTGACGTCAGACACTTAACCAACTGTGCCACCCAGGCACCCCAGAAAGGGATTCTTAACCCAGAAACCCACAGTGACCGAATCGGTGAGGAAGCAGCAGCAGTAGATGTGACATCCAGAAAGTTCTGGAAGCTGGAAAGCAAGTGGATGGGTGGCAACTGGCTTATTACACCAGAGAAGGTGGATAACTGAGCGTCTACAGAGAGAATGTTGAGTTCCACCTGGAAGGATTTGGGAATGGGAAACATGGAGGTGTCTCTAGGATCAAGCATACAGGGTTGGGCTGGCAACAGGAGGTTGGGCCAGAAGACTATACAGGAAACACTTAGATGTTTATATGTCCTTTCTGCCAAGCAGGAAGCTGAGGTTTATTTCTTAGAGCACCTGAACTAGAGGCAATGTGGACTTGGATGAGGCACAATTCAAGGAAGGGTATTCTACAGAAAATGAGGATGGAGTGAAGATCTTATCCCCCGAATGGCAAGCACTTTAGCCTGCCTTCTGCAGTTAGTATCTAGAACTGTGGCCGGCTGGTCTCTTGCTTCCTCTGGGGGAAACCAACTGCCTGTCCAAGAGATAAAACCTCCAGATACTCACATCGAAGGCCTTCCAGCAAACGGCCTAGACCCTCTTTGTCCCACACTGAGGACCAACTCCTGGAGAAGACTTGCCTTTAAGCACAGAGCTGCTTGTCGCCTCGGATAGGAAAGACAGAAGCCAAGTCAGCCGACAAACCGAAAGCAGCTCAAAGGAAACAGAATGGAGAGAACAGATGAAAACCTTTTAAAAAATGAATGAACAGTGTCACAAGTTAGAGTATTGTATATATGAAAATAAGAATAAGCTGTTTTTTTAAAAAAGAACATTCAGAGAATTAAAACATTCTTAGAAATTAAAAGATGTGATGACCACAAGGAAAAATTAATTAGAAGAGGTGGAAGGTTAGAATTGAGGCAGCATCCCTGAAAGTCCAGAGGCAGAGAGAGGAGTGGTGTGGCAGAAAAGGTAGAGACGGTGAGTCCGAGAGGCCCGAATCCCAATACAGGCCTTCTGGAGGGGTGGGGTGCCTGGGTGGCCCAGTCCGTTGAGCATCAACTCTTGATTTTGGCTCAGGTCCTGATCTCAAGATTCATGAGCTCAAGCCCCGCATCGGGCTCTAGGTTCCGTGTGCTGACAGCACAGAACCTGCTTGGGATTCTCTCTCTCCCTCTGTGTCTGCCCCTCCCCTGCTCATTCTGCTCTCCCCATCCCCCACCTCTCTCTCTCAAAATAAATAAACTTAATAAAGAAAAAGGAAGCAATAGGGGACAAATGATTAAGCAAGTTTTATAAGAAAATTCCCAGAATTGAAGGTCATGAGTTTCCAGGTTGAAAGTCTCACCAAGCACCCAACACAAAGAGAAATTTCACGAAGCTTCAGGGCACCAGACGTAAAGAAAAACAACCAAATCTTCCAGGAACAGAGTGTAGGTGACAGGGACTGGTATTCACATTGGCAGAGAGACTCTATGACTCTACCAAGCACTCAACACGGCACAGCAGTGCCTTCACAGCTGTGAGAGGGAATGACTTCCAATGTAGAAAACTCAACCCAACCAAAGTTTTAGTCAGGGGTGAAGGAATAAAGACTTTCAGATATGAACAATCTTAAGTTTACCTTCCGTGGACCGTAAAAAAAATTTCAGCAGAGAATAAACAAAGAGGAAGACCTGGGATTCAGAAACAGTGTTCCCAACACAGCCAGAGGGGATTCCAGGAGGAGGCCTGTGTAGCAGGCCTAGAAAGCCGCCCTGGTTAGGGGCTCAAGAATATGTTGTGGGGTTTTTTTTAAGATTTTTTTAAAATTTTAAGTAATCTCTATACCTAACGTGGGACTCAAACTCACAACCCCAAGAACAGGAGTTGGATGCTCCACCAACTGAACCAGCCAGGTACCTCACAAAAGATATGTTGTGGGTTTTTTTTTAAGTTTCTTATTTTGAGAGAGAGAGCATGTGCCCATTAGCAGGGGAGGGGCAGAGAGAGGGAGCGAGAGACTCCAAGCTGTCAGTGCGGAGCCCGACACGGGGCTCGAACTCATGAACTGTGAACTCATGACCTGAGCCAAAATCAAGAGTCAGACGCTTAACCGACTGAGCCACCCAGACACCTCCCCCCTTTTTTTTTTAACTGAAGGAATGAGGCAGTTATCACCAAGCAAAATAAGGCGGAAATGAGAAAGGAAAATGTATCACAGTGCACAGTGTGGGTAGGTTGTGAATAATATTTACAAAGCCATAGCAGTGTGAACATGTGAGTATTGATTTGCTCCAGAATTGTGTTGCACTGTAGTGGGAGGCTGGAGCCAGAGGGGGCAGATTATATATCTTTGGGGGAAAGGAACAGAAAGAACCGGAGAACTGAACCTCTTCCGTGGTGGGTAGTGTTTAACACCGAAAAACCAATAGAAATAACAGCATAAATCTAATGTACAAACATAAGGTGAATATGAGAGGAAACAGAGCCAGTAAAGTTCAGAAAAATACCTTTTAGCCTTTGAAAAAGGGCTTTTTCGATAATCATGGAGACTAAGTTATTTGTTCATATTCTTAACATTTTTTGAACAATCTCTGTTAATTTCTGTATGTAAAGGGTCACTCACTGACTACTTGGGGTATTTCCTGTGTCTAAGGACACCCGTTAATTCCAGCAGACGCAGCTCCCATTGGAGAGGTGTAGAATTGTGTCGTGTCACACGTATTACTCGTACGTCCTTTCTCTTCCACCCCGTGCAAAGTGTTGTTTTGAACCTTGAAACAACTTGTTTTTTCTTCGTCTGCAGAGAGTGAAACTTGTCTTGGCAGGGAGCCCAGGAGAGCAAGCCCGGAGAGCGGCGGCTGCTGTAATCAGATGGACAGGCAGGCGGATGCCTGGAGCCTTCTGGTAACTGCAGGCAAGGACCACACGGCGGCAGAGCCGCTCTGCCGCGCCCAGGCCGCCCTGGAGCTGCGCGCCCAGCCCAGCTGGGGGAGCAGGTCTGAGGACGCCCGCCAGGGTGACAGCCGCCTGCAGCCGGCTCAGACAGTCGCCTGCCGAGATGCGGCCAAAATAGAAGGCCCCGCCGCGGACCCCGGAGCGTCGCTTCTCAGCGAGTCGATGATCGAGCCCTCGGTCTTCCCAGGCTCTGACCTCACACCACCTGCGTTGAGTTCCGAGGGAAGGTATTCACAGACTCAGAGAAAGGAGCTCCGTTTGCCACTTAAGGATGCTTCTGAGGCGTTGCCCGTGGACCGGCTGGAAAACAGTGAATTAGATGAGCCGCAGCAACCTGATCTCACAGACAGCGATGGAAAATCCCCACAGGGGCCGGCCGGCTCGGAGCGCTCCCAGAGTGTACTTGGTGAGAGCACTGGGGTATCCGACTTAAGCACAGGGCGTCCGGAGGGAGGGGGGGCTGCCGACGACCGAGTCAGCAAAGAAACCGAAGACTATTTGAACAGCCTTCTACAAGGATGCTTGGAAGATACTGAAGACGCCCTGTCATGTGAAGACCGAGAGGAAGACTCGGACCTCCTTCCAGATCTTTCTCCTGAGGAAGCCTCCTACAGCCTGCAGGAGAATCTGCCTTCTGACGAGAGCTGTCTTTCCCTTGATGATCTCGCAAAGAGGATAGAGATTGCAGAGGTAAGTTTGGCATTTAACAGAAGCACAGTGAAAAGTCAAATGGAATTTCAGACGCACATCTATGCTAAACAGTGCCTGGTTTGGGGAAATTTTCCCTGGTTTCAGACATGAGAGGAGAATGGACTCAACGTAAACTTTCAATAATTAGTAGTTTTAATTTTTCTGTATGGATCAAATAAAATGACTTTTGATCGCGATGTTTATACTTCAGGAACTTAGTGTATTGCATGCCTCCGGGTACAGTAAGCATTAGGAACACCGTTATTTACACTGCTGTGGCTTTTATTTGACAATTCTGGCAGTTATGATCAAAACAAGATTCGTTACAATCTTGTAAGGAAATCTCATCTTTTTTCCTCAGACACCTAGAAGATAAAATACATACTATTTCTTCTTATTATTAATATGTCTTTTTAATTCTTTAAAACAATACAGCAGAACAAAGGAAACATTTAAAATTTTTTTTTAATATTTACTTATTTTTGAGACAGAGACAGAGTACCAGCCAGGGAGGGGCAGAGAGAGAGAGAGAGGGAGACATAAAATCCGAAGCAGGCTCCAGGCCCCACGCTGTCAGCACAGAGCCCGATACGGGGCTTGAACCCACAAGCCACGAGATCATGACCTGAGCCGAAGTTGGATGCTTAACCGACTGAGCCACCCAGGCGCCCCTAAAGGAAACATTTTAAAATACAAGAAGACAAGGAGATACTGGATAGATTTTTAAGCCATTAAGTTGTATGTTGTGAATCTTCTCTTTCTGATTGTATTCGTTTATAAGCTGTAGGTCTGAACAAACTTAATACTTGCTACTTGGCTAAAGCCAAATGTTATAAATAATCCAGAGTTTCAAAGTTTCTCCAAACAGTCATGAAGCTGGTCAAAACAAAACAAAAAAATGGTGGAGAGGATCAAGGTGACCATTCTCCTTTGTTTGATAATACCATTTTTTAACGCTCAAGAGATCAATAAAGCCATACCCAAACTGAAGCCCCTCAGGAGGGTGGCCCCTACGAGGAAAGAGCGGAGTCTTATAGTCAGCTGTGGGTCAGAGATGGACCCCACTAGCTACCAGCCTACAGAGTTACTGTTCACCTCTCTAAGCTCTGTTTTCCTCCTCTGAAAATTAGGATACTAACTGCTTTTCTTTTTATTCTTATATATTTTTTCCAAGTAACCTTTTGAGTCCCATGAGTCCCATTTATATCCATTGTTTTCTAATTCTGCATCATCACTGGGGGGGAGGAAGGAGAACTTATAAGTAGAAGATGGAAAAGCAACAGAGCCAGAGTAGGCGACAAAGTACTCACGAAAATGGAAGCCGGCGAAAGCTTTCCAAGATAATTAGCTGTTACATTACTGGGCTTCCTTTATTGCCACTTCTAGTCCATTTCCCATCAAGTATTCTTAATTTTTTCTTCACAAAATTAGACAGACTAGTAAAGCACTTGGTCCAGTATTCATTCATTTCTTTTATTTATCTTTTTATTACATTTACAGTCAGTCCTCTATAAACTGTGGTTCTTTCTTGTTAATTTTCTCTTGAAATTATTTAATAGTGCTTAGTGAGTGCAGAGTTCTGTTTGTGTCGATGAAAATTTTAGAAAATTTTAGAAGTAGCTACTGGTAGTGGCTGCACACATTGCGAGTGTAATTAATGCCACTGAATTGTTAAAATTGCAGTTACATATTACACTTGCATATATTACAATTGCAGTTATATATTTCTTAAAGTTAAAAAAAATTAACTAGAGGGGCACCCGGCTGGCTCAGCCGGTGGAGTGTGCAGCTCTTGATTTCAGAGTCATGGGTTCAAGCCCACGCTGGGTGTAGAGATTAGTTACAAGTTAAAAAAAAAAAAATCTTTAAAAAAAAAAAAAAGTCTTCGTTTAAATAGAATTAAATAGAGCTAGTAGTACAGGACTGGACCCAGTATTCCTTCCCTTGTTTATTTCACCAGGCTTCTGATACAGGGAACTATCAAAACAGAAGTCCCACCCATATTCAAATCTAACCAGAATGCCAAAAGGTCACCCTTCTCTGACTGCCAGAGTAGTCAAGATGACCCTGTGGGGAAAACACGATGATCTAGTACATCTTCAGGTATAAATAGTGAAGAAGGGTCTGAGCGCCCCTGTTGTGTCTCCCCCGCTTATAGAACAATTACAGTGGGGGTTACGGTTGAATTCACGTTGTTTTACAACCGAGTGGGGTGTTCCTTCCTCAAATTCATAATGTTTGTTTTCCTACGTAGGTAACACCTGGTGGATGGTGGAAACTATTTACATTTTAAAGTTGTCTTCCCTGTGAAGTTATTTTTAATACGGGATGGTTCCCTTTCCTAAAATTCTGTTGTTACGTTGTGCTGTTTCAAGAAGCTCAAAAGCTATGTTCAGTTAACAGAACTAATTTGCAGTCCTGTGATGATTCTGAATACTTCCTTCTCCATTCTGAGGAACAGACTTTAATACATTCTGCCTTACTGTGTCAGGAAAAGAGTTTTTTAAAATTTCAAAACTTCTTTTTAATTTTTTCTAAGTTTATGTATTTTGAGAGGGGGGATGGAGACAGAGAACGAGAGAGCATGCACACAAGTGGGGAAGGGCAGATAGAGAGAGAGAGAGAGAGAGGGAAGGAGGGAGGGAGGGAGGGAGAGAATTCCAAGCAGGCTCTGTGCCTGATGAGGGGCTTGATCCCATGAACTGTGAGATATGACCTGAACTGAAATCAAGAGTCAGAAGTTTAACCAGCTGAGCCACCCAAGCTCCCCAGTACAAACTTCTTTTTAATCCAAACACCATTTCGTGCTCTCAGGAGAATTCTATTAAGGATATCTACTGTGAGTCACAGCTGAGGATACAGTAAAGAATCAGATGAACTTCTGGTTTCATCTTTTGGCGGCTTACTTGGGTAATTTTACCCAAATTGTTTTTTAAATATTTTTCATGCTTCCATACTTTTGTGAGAACATGATTTTTTTTTAACTTTCGTTTATTTATTTACTTTGAGAGAGAGAGCAAATGGGGGAGGGACAGAGAGGGACAGAGAATCACAAGCAGGTTCCCTACTGTCCGCACAGAGCCCCATGTGGGACTTGAACTCCCTAACCGTGAGATCATGACTTGAGCCAAAATCAAGACTCAGACACTTGAGCGACTGAGCCACCCAGGCGCCCCAGAACATGATTTCTTAATAACTAATACTTAAGAACAGTATTTTTCATGCCCTTCGGAGCCACTGTGGCTGGTCTTTCTTCCACGTGCTGTGCTGTCCTTGCAAGTCGTCTGTTCTCTCTTCCAAACCTCTCTTCTCCCATGAGTGACTCTGCCCCTCACAGATTTCCTCACCGCTCGTCACTCTTTCGATCTCTCTGGTTACGGTGGAATGTGGCGGTACCTTTTATCGTCGCCAGGTTTTCCCTCTTTGCTGGTCTCCCTGCTTTCATTCTCTTGCCACTTCTGCATTGCTCTGCTCTGGCTGCCACTGAACTTGGCTTTGACAACTGCTGCCAGCCCAGCAGGAGTGTTTGCCGTGTCTTTTAAGCAATTAGGTTCATCACATCAAACGAAATAATTTACACAAAATCTCCTACTAGAGACCTAAAAATATCTACACTAATTTGGTTCAGAAATGTAGAGACTGTATAAATGAAACTTTTCTGGGTTCGAGAAGCATTTTTAAATCCAGAATAACTTTGCTCAGTAAAATGATAGCTTAGTATCCAAAGCACTAATATTCTTTCTTTTGTAAAAAAGAGCATGACACACTCTCACCAAAAGTACAACCTGCACTGTTTTTAAAAAGCTTCAAGGGGTGTGGCTCCATCAGTTGAGCATCCGACCAGGCCATGATCTTGCCGTTTGTGGGTTCGAGCCCCACATTGGGCTTTGTGCTGACAGCTCGGAGCCTGGAGCCTGCTTCAGATTCCATGTCTCTCTGCCCCTCCCCTGCTCACGCTCTGTCTCTCTCTGTCCCAACTCGTACTCTGTCTCTCTCTCTCAAAAATAAGTAAACATATAAAAAAAAAAAAGAAAACATAAGAGGCTTCAAAAACATTTATGCTCGTTTCATAAATTTTTAACACAAAAAGTTTACCACATGTACAGGGTCCGTGAGGCAGAGAGAGATTCACTCTCTTGTTCCCTCCTCAGTAATTTTATGTGACTTCTTTGTGTGCCATGACATTGCAGATACAGTGGCTAAAAATTCAGATGGGGACACTGTGCGTATAAAGCCTGCATTTCAACAGTTGTCCGACCGCAAGAGTTATCTGTTTGCTGAATTTGACTATCCCAGTTTGGGGGGGGAAAGGTGAAACTTTATTGCAATACTCATAATATTCCAACATGATTATTTTAATGTCAGGACCCAAACTCCCTTTGCCCAAGGAGCTTGTGAGTCATTGCCAAGAAATCATTGACTTGCTTGGGTCTGGAACCTGGGAGCACTGTATTATCTTCTCTTGAAACTCTTCAGCTCTTCGCAGCATAAGAAATATGTTATTCAGGGGGCGCCTGGGTGGCGCAGTCGGTTAAGCGTCCGACTTCAGCCAGGTCACGATCTCGCGGTCCGTGAGTTCGAGCCCCGCGTCAGGCTCTGGGCCGATGGCTCGGAGCCTGGAGCCTGTTTCCGACTCTGTGTCTCCCTCTCTCTCTGCCCCTCCCCCGTTCATGCTCTGTCTCTCTCTCTGTCCCAAAAATAAATAAAAAACGTTGAAAAAAAAAAAATTTAATAAAAAAAAAAAAAAAAAGAAATATGTTATTCAGGGGCGCCTGGGTGGCGCAGTCGGTTAAGCGTCCGACTTCAGCCAGGTCACGATCTCGCGGTCTGTGAGTTCGAGCCCCGTGTCGGGCTCTGGGCTGATGGCTCGGAGCCTGGAGCCTGTTTCCGATCCTGTGTCTCCCTCTCTCTCTGCCCCTCCCCCGTTCGTGCTCTGTCTCTCTCTGTCCCAAAAATAAATAAAAAACGTTGAAAAAAAAATTAAAAAAAAAAAAAAAAAAAAGAAATATGTTATTCAAATTGAAGGTAGCATCATGATCCAACCCCATATTGCTAATAAAAGTCTACTCAGCCTGTAGTAGATTGTTCCATGAGGGAGTGGGGGTGAGGATGGTGTTTGTTTCCTGAATAGGTGACAGTCACAGCAAATATTGGGTACATTTTATGAAAATTAATCTGTCTTTTCACCTTGAAAATAATCATAGTATGTCCTTCAAGAGATTCCCTTTGGGAGCACATTTTAGCAGCATGATACGCCGAATGGAGTAAACCATTCATTTTTCTTCATTAATATGTACCTGTGTAGTCTATTTGTGGGGATGTGTGATGTCCACAAAACTGTATTAAATGCTTCAGATACAACTGATACTTGTTTTTAGAAATAATTCAGAATGTGGCAGCCGGGGAGGAAGCCACATTGCCGCTTGCTAGGGACTCTAAAAAGTTTTTAATCTGAAAGAGGGCAAAACATGTTCCCTGCTCTGTCTGTATTGGCAACATTTGCTTCGATATCTTCAGGTCTGCCCGTGTCCCAGGAAACAAAATAGGGGAGGACACAACCTAGACCTTTCTGATGGGGAGAATGATGGCAACTCAAAATTGCTGTTGGGCTTATCTTCAGAGAAGCTGTCTAAACAAAGTGACTTTTGTGCAGCCTTCCTGTCTGTGTCTTGGCTAGATCGCTGGCATCGGGGAAGTTAGGCGAAGATGAGCCATCGTGTTAACTCCTTACTGAGTCAGATGGGAGGCCAGGACCAAGCTACAGCCTTTTATGAAATCGTGTGGCTAGCTGTTCATGGTTCCTGGACAAAGGAGCATTTTAGGAATGGCAATCATGGCTGTTCTGCCCGGAACGGCCCTTCTGGGGGGAGCAGGGCAAATCCAGCTTCCTCCCAATGGAGGAAATGCAGTCTTGCAACCACAGAAGAGGGTTCATGGAAAATGGTTCGTCCAGGATTGATGCCAGAGTCTCCAGAGGCTCCTGAGGGTTATCCAGGGATGACCTACCTTTTCTTTGTGCCAGATGGCCTCATCTTTGCCTTTCCTTTTTATCCTGCCCTCGAAGCCTCCTCATTAGTGCATTACTGCACTTGCTTGTCGGGTCTCTTGCACTTGGCTTCTTCTCTTTTCCACGTAATCATCCTTTCAGTTTACATCGTTACTGCCTCTTCTTGGACTTTTGCAATAGCTCCTTAGCAAGTTTCCCCGTCCCTCGTGTCACTTGTCTCTCCCTCCAAATGGTCTTACATTTGCACTGTCTAAATTTGGGGTCTCAAACGATACCCCAAGGGGCCAATCAGGTACTAGAAGTAAATTAATGACTTCATCTGTCGAGAGAAGGGGGAGGTCCCCAGGCCTCATCTGGAGGTACCCACCTTCGTAAAACACTATGGATGCCATCAAGCACAGCTGAGGGTCTGGGTCTAACACAGTCGGTTGAAACCTCTGTTGTGAAGTGGGTTTTTTTGCCCTGTCAGTCTCTTCCCACGACTCCGTTGGCTCCGTAGAAAGGCTGTCTATGTGGCTCGGTATTCAGGACACTTGGTAGCTGGCCCACTCCAGCTTCCCGGCATGCCCCCTGCTGCCCCTTTGCGCTCACCCTGCACTGTGCTCAGTTGGCCTCTGCATCCCAGATGCACTCAGGCCTGGTCACCTCTGATCTTTACCTTCTGTGTTAGGGTGCCCTGGAATGAGGAACCTCCTTTCTACATATTTATTTTTTAATTTTTTTTATGTTTATTTATTTTTGAGAGAGAGAGAGACAGAACATGAGCAGGGGAGGGACAGAGAGAGAGACACAGAATCCGAAGCAGGCTCCAGGCTCCGAGCCATCAGCACAGAGCCCCATGTGGGGCTTGAACCCACGGACTGTGAGATCATGACCTGAGCCGAAGTCGGACACTTCACGGACTGAGCCCCCCAGGCGCCCCATCCTTTCTACATATTTATGTCTTGCTTACCTCAAGATCTAAGTCCGTGCCCTTTTTGTGGGTGGAGTGCCCAGGACAGCACCTGGCTCACGGTCGGTCCTCAGTGAATGCTGGCTGCTGCCATTATTCCTTGATCCCTGAGCTCTTTAGTATTTATTCCTTCCAGACTGCTCTGCACCTCAAGCAAGGGAGGGGCTTGAGCATCATCCCTCCTGAAGTCCTGTGTAGGACTGTCCTCTTTCTCCATTATCATAGGGCACACAGCAGTCTTCTACAGACCCATTGCAAACTCCTGATGGGTGGGGATCCTGTTAAATACATTTTTGTATTTTCTGCAAAGCCAACACACAGTGTTGTCAATAACAGTCACCCACACAGGGCAAGGTTTTGTTTTTAAACCTAGTTTACTTAGAAAAATAACCTTTAAAAGACCTATTTAATTTTGATTATTTTAAGGGAAAAATCCGTTATCCAAATTAAGTATGAGCTAGGTGCTGTCTATATGTAAACTGCTCATCTGTGTATTCATTTTCTCTTTGGCATATTTGTTAAGCACCTACCATATTCTAGAAACTGAGGACACACCAGTGAACACAGGTCAGGTCCCTGCTCTTGTGAAGCTTACTCTCTAGAGGGAGTGACAC
Source organism: Neofelis nebulosa (assembly GCF_028018385.1). NCBI lineage: Eukaryota > Metazoa > Chordata > Mammalia > Carnivora > Felidae > Neofelis > Neofelis nebulosa. Next base: position 10,087,584 of record NC_080796.1, on the reverse strand, counting down.
ATAATAAGTAAGTTCACATAAAAATGAACAACGTAGGGGGCACCTGGGCAGCTCAGTCGATTAAGCTTCTGACTCCAGCTCAGGTCATGATCTCACCGTCCCTGGGTTCCAGCCCTGGGCTGGAGTCGGGCTCTGTGCTGACAACTTGGAACCCGGAGCCTGCTTCAGATTCTGCGTCTCCCTCTCTCTCTGCCCCTTTCCCACTTACGCTCTGTGTCTCTCTCAAAAATAAACATTTAAAAACAATTTAAAAAAACAACGTAGGCTCAGATCTTGGTAAGTGCCGTGTGCTGACATCTCAGCAGGGTGGGGGAGGGAGATAGAGCTGGCCGGCAGGGTGGAGGAAGGCGCTGGGAGAGCCAGTGCAGCTGGGGCGCAGAGAACGGGTTAGAAGGAACCGCAGGGTGTTCCGGGTGAGGAGGAGGCTGAAGCTGGGAACCCGCAGGGCCTCCGGGCCAGGATAAGGAGCTGGAATTGAATTCAAACGGAGGTTGAATGCCATGATTTTGAGCAGCAGGTGTGACCTGATCTGCTTCCTGGCTGCTCCGTGGAGACTCGAATGTCCGGGGGCGGGGCCAAAGAAGGGAGACCGGTCAGGTTAGTGGCTTGGTTGAGGTGAGAAGCAGTGCAGGGTCGGGTCAGGGTAGCAGGGGGGTGTGGTGAAGGTGCACTTTTGAAGGAGAACAGACAGGACTCGCTGATAGAGTAGATTCGGGTGGGGCTGGAAGCAGCAGTTTGGAGGGGAAGAAAATCAAGTGTTTTGGAGTCTGTTTATTTCAACAGTTGACTGGGGGTTAAGAAGTGGAGTGGTTCTTGACATTCTTACCATTTCTTTTCCTATTCTGTACTTATTAAAGCGTCCTGTTATGCAAACAAAAACAAATTACAAAAACACGAGGTAGTGCCTTACCTAGAAACTCAGAGACATTGTAAACTCCTGTTTTTATTTTTTAAAAAAGCCTTTTTCCTTTCAAAACCAGTCTTTTAAAAGTTCACCGTTGACCTGCTTCATCATTATTTTGTTCCTCTTTTGTTTTTATTTTTTTTTTAATGTTTATTTATTTTTGACAGAGAGAGACAGAGCATAAGTGGAAGGGCAGAGAAAGGGAGGGAGACACAGAATCGGAAGCAGGCTCCAGGCTCCCAGCTGTAAGCACAGAGCCCGACGCAGGGCTCGAACCCACGATCCGTGAGATCATAACCTGAGCCGAAGTCGGACACTTAACTGACTGAGCCACCCAGGCGCCCCGATTCTGTTCCTCTTTTTTGCGCTGTCCACATAGCACTGTTCTAATGCACGTCCTGGGATAGGAGGTCACCATTGTGTTCTTCCTGGATGATGGCTTTCCTCCATATAGCTGCCTCCTCCTGCTCCAGCTGTGACTTGTTACATTACTTTGCTGTATTAGAAGCCATGACATTAATCTACGTGCAGATTAATTGCACGACCCAAAAGATCTTTCATCCACCCATCTCCTCCCCCATGTCTCTAAATCAATGGATTTGGCCATTAGTTTAAGTATCTCTTAATTGGGGTGATGTGTAAGATAAGGATTTGTTGCTAGAGATAGAAAATACTCTCTAAAGACCAAAGCACCTGATTAGGTTTATTTGAAAATCCTGTTCATCTCACTTTACTTGTAATATGTAACAGACTATATGCAGCCAAATTTTAATAGCCCTAGAAAATAAGATCTTTCCATGTAAAGGAAATGGCAGGAGGTTTAATGAGTGTGTATTCAAACTCTGCCGGTAACTGGTGCTACAAGGTAGGCGGGTTAGGTTAGCTGTCTGAGCATGGCCTGTTTTGTAAAAGGGGACCAATAACGCCTACGTAACGGAGTTGTGAAGACTGTGTACAGATTCACTGAATTATGCCTCTTATTACATAAAGTGTCCCGATTCACAAAATAAGGGTTCTTGTTATGGAGCCCAAGTCTAAAGGAACAGGCAGGGAACGTTGCTTATTCCTTCAGTGAAAGTGGCATTGAAGTTGACACGTGCTTCTAGAGTGAAATCACTGGCACTTAAGCTACTTATGATACGCTAATATGATTTGTGAATGTTAATTCTCAAGTTAGAAACTGTGTGTTCCTGCTCCAGATTCACCAGCCTTGAAGTTCTGGATTGAGCAAGCCTATATCATTAAAAGAATATTATTTGGTATCTGTTTTCAACTTTAATCTTGTGAGGAGGCAGTTTAACGGGAAGGCCTCTCTGAATGTTTTTCTTGTCACGTTAGGATTTACTGTGCCAGGAGAGTTGCAAAATAATTTTATTTTTTCGACTAGCTAATTCTTAAAACGCTATGTGGGCTGATCATTGATATTTGAGGGGAAGTGCAGAAGAACTATTTATTTGCAAATATACAGACTAGGCCAGATGGATGTCTTGTTTTGTTTTTGTTCTTAATTCTGCACTTATTCATAGAGCACCACCAGTGACAATTACATTAATTACAGCGTAGACATTCCTTTTGTTCTCAGTGGAAGCGCTGTTCTATTTTGGCTGGATAGGAAAGGAATTTGGTAATTGAAGTGGGAAACTAAATTTGGTTCTTAAAGCTTTATTTTTTCAAGATTAAGAAATTAACCTTTTTCATGCCGACATTATGGAAAAGAGGGGGGGAAAGGCATACAAACTTTTTTTAGGGGAGTTTGGAGAAGACACATTTCTTGGTGTCTGAAATCAACTTCTCTACCTGCTTCGAAACACTTGGCAGTCTTTTGAGTGAGACCCCAAACTAAGACCCTGACCTTGTTTTGGCTTACTTGACTTTGTACCATTAATTTTTTTTTTTTTAATGTTTATTTATTTTTGAGAGAGAAAGAGTGTGAGCAGGGGAGGGGATGAGAGAGAGGGAGACACAGGCGGCTCCTGGCTCTGAGCTGTCAGCACAGAGCCTGTCGTGGGTCCCAAACCCACAGACCTTGAGATCATGACCTGACCTGAGCTGGAGTCAGACGCCTAACTGACTGAGCCACCCAGGTGCCCCGACTTTGTACCAAAAAAGACTAAAAAAAAAAACTCTGCCAAAGTTGTTTCTTAAACTTGTTATGTTTGACTGCCTTGGTGTGGGAGGTAGAATTTCTGTGCTGGGGGTAGATTCTAAGACCCCTGCCCCAAACTCTTGCCAGAACAGAAAGGACCACACCCACCTGTCTTCAGAGTTTCCCCCTTGGCCTGCGTGTTCTGCACCTAAACTTGGTCCTACCGTCCCTTGCTCTGTATCTGTAGACTACAGGACTACAGGGCAATTGGAAAAGAAAGATCCCTGGAGAAGGTCCCTCAGCAAGACTGAAAGGAAATAATGGAAGAGGGCACACTCCCTCACTTCAGACGCTGGGGCTGGCCTGCTGAAAGAAACAGGTTTTGGTGGGAGAGAAAAAGGAAAAGAAAGTATAAGGTGTGGTTAGATTTTTAGCCAAGAATTAAGGGCTTGGTGGTGGAGGGTGTCAAAACAAAAGTGTTGGCCCATCTCACACAACTGTAATTTCTTCCCTCTTCCAAAAATCTGCCAAAGTTCACCGCCACCCATAGTAAATAAGGAGCGGGGAGCCAGTTAAGGAAGGCTTGCATTACTTACCTGGGTGACTTCCGGGCACATACCCCAGATTAGGGCAGGCGGGGGCTGAGGTAGCGACCTGACAGCCGGTGCACCATGGCCGGCTGCAGGGTCTCAGAAGCACATCTGTGTCTTTCCAGAGGATGTCACCTTGAGTTTCACCTCATCTTTCAACATACTTTTATTCATATTCACTGTCTTTTGATTTATGATTTGAGTCTGTTTCTTGAATTGATAGATTCAAAATTCATATCACAAAGATATAAAGGTAACGGTAATGCCATTCTGGGGCTCATCCTCACAATTCTTTTTTTTTTTTTTTTTTCAACGTTTATTTATTTTTGAGAGAGAGAGAGACAGAGTGTGAGTGGGGGAGGGGCGAGAGAAAGAGAGAATCCGAAGCAGGCTCCAGGCTCTGAGCTGTCAGCATGGAGCCCGACACGGGGCTTGAACTCATGAACCAGTGAGATCATGATCTCGGCCAGAGTCTGGCGCTCAACCAACTTAGCCACCCAGTCGCCCCCCCTGCCCCCCAACAATTATTCTTAATGCGATTGTTTTTTCCCTGGTAGTTAAAGCGACTCGAAAACACCTATGGTGAGTGAATTCACTGTTGGTAAATGTACGACTTTATTTTATGCAGACAATAGATAGTGAATGAGTCTATGAAAATTCCCTTATTTTTTTTTACATTTACTAAAAATAAAAACATCAGCGATATACATCATTGGTAGTAATATGACCATTAAAACTAGTTTCCATTTTCCATTTCTCGCTCTTCAGAAACTTCTCGGTTTCAACATGGTACTTGTAAAATCATTTTTCTTTGTTGCATAAAGGGGCTCTTTTAACATTGTATAAAGGGATGTTTAATGTCATTGCTTTCTAAAGAAACATTTGAAAGACCATTCTTTCACATGTTTGTACTTTCCATTTTAATGTCACTAAAGTGCTTCAGTTTTCTCAGAAGAAAGACCTCATCTGAAATACCCATTTCCTATAAAAAGATTAAATTGCTAACATTGATTTTTTTTTTTTTCTTTTTGAGATAATGGTTTCTGTAGACCCACGTTCAGGGAAGCTCAGAGATTATATTGAGTTATTTGGCCCTAAAAGCCTTGAGTTATAAAAAGAACGAACAGAATCAGTAGTATTTATGCATAGCACATTAGCAGAGATGGCTGGCTGGAACTGGAAATCGTATTAAGGATTCTATGCCATCGATCAGATAAATGACATGACTGGCAGTCCTCAGCCTCCAGTGACCTGACACCAGCAAGGTATCATCTGGCAACACGCTGACATCTGCAGTGTTAGGCCCATAATGCCCACCTGTGTCATCACCTGCAGCCTGTCCAAGCAGGCCAGCTCACAAGTTCACTTCTTTGAATCAACCTGCTGCTTGGAGGGGGGCTGCCTCTGCTTCCCAGTCTGGCTCTACCGACCGATCCCCTTCTCCCTATACCCCGGAACCTCTTTAACTCCTAAATGGCAAGAGTTTTTGCTTTTGTCTTTGTTCTCAAATAAGGGGTGGGGCGGAGGCAGGAGAGGGGTCTCCAGAGGAAAGCAGAGGCAGCTTAGAAAGGAGTTGGGGTGGGGGGGACAGGAGATACTAGCAAACTCCAAATATTAAACATTTGAGACTTCAGGCCACTCAGTTCCGCTGTCATAGCAGCCCTACACTGTGTGTGGGTGAATCGGCTTGACTGTATCCTGATTCAGTGTTATTGACAAAAAAAAGGCAGGGGCCTTTGGCCCACCACCCATAGTTTGCCAAACTCTGTATATGCCAAAGTACACATCCCTGGGAAACTGGCTCTGAGATATTCCAGAAGAGAAGCCCTTAATATATTTTGGGCAGCAGAGCATCATTTTATAAATAACATAGTTTCGCAGAGGAACTGAGGTTAGCACTCATTTTGATGTTAAAAGTTGGCATCGGGGCACCTGGCTGGCTCAGTCCATAGAGCATTCAACTCTCAGTCTCGGGTTCCTGAGTTCATGGCATCAAATATATTTTGAGTCTCACACGTTCATTTCTTTTTTTAATGTTTGTTTATTTTTGAGAGCGAGCACAAGCAGGGGAGGGGCAGAGAGAGGGGGAGACCCAGAATCCGAAGCAGGCCCCAGGCTCTGAGCTGCCAGCACAGAGCTGGATGTGGGGCCCGAGCCCACAAAACTGTGAGATCATGACCTGAGCCGAAGTTGGGCGCTCCACCGACTGAGCCACCCAGGCGCCCCTCACATGTTCATTACTTAAAAATTGCTGGTGAGTGAAGAACGAAGTGTTGGACCATCAGCCTCTGTTACAAAACAAAACCCAGCACTCGTGATTAAGCAGACAGGGGCCATGAGTGATCACCTCACAGACACCCTGCCTGGAACATGGAGCTAAGAGCCGTGCCGGGCCCAGTCCCCTGCACCCTGCATCAGGTCCCCCGGCCCTGGGAGTAGTTGGGGGCTGTGTTTTCACACGTGTGTATTTGGCAGTCATCTGCATAAAGTAGAAGCGTTATTATAACGATTCTGATGATCAGTTGTGATTTTTTTTTTCTGTAGGAGTTGGATAAACCTACCATAGAAATGCAAATACCTGTTGGATGGAATTAGACTTTTTACCGTTAACATGTAAACTCTCTCTGACAGGTTGTTCCTGCAGAAGGACTGGTCTCTATATTAAAGAAGAGGAATGATAGTGTAGGAGGCCGTCCCGCCCAGATGCAGCAGAAACCATCGAAACGAAGAGTGAGGTTCCAGGAAATAGACGATGGCTTAGATCAAGGTAAAGCACCCGGGTCTCCCTCTAGCACGGAGCTGGCTCTCGGTGTCGCTTGAAAGAGTGGGTCAGACGTGGTAGTGTGTTTGGTAATAGGATTTGTAAAAGGACACACGTACTTAGTCACTTTATATTCTGTAAAGAAACACGTAGAATCAAGCAATCATCACCTCTTCCCTCATTCCTGAACCTTTTGTTCAAATAAGTGAGCAAGCAACTTGTAAAATTCAACGCATGGTCTCCCTGTCTCACAGACCGTGTGTTTGGAGCTCATTTTCAATTTCCTGTTTTACACGTTTTTTTAAATTATTTTTTTAATTGTTTTTTAACATTCATTTATTTATTTTTGAGAGAGAGAAAAAGCACGAGTGGGAGGTGTGCAGAGAGAGGGAAAACAAGAATTCCAGTCGGGCTCCATGCTGTCAGCACACAGCCCGACACGGGGCTCGAACTCGTGATCTGTGAGATCATGACCTGAACTGAAATCCAGAGTCAGACACTTAACGGACTTAGCCACCCAGGTGCCCCCAATACTTTATTTATTTTTTTTTTTTTAAGTGAGCCTGCTATTGTCTTTTTTTTTCAGGGGCAGTTAATACTCCTTTTTTGTAGGTCTGAGAAATGTTTATGGGTTACAAATATATTCCCTGGTGATTTTTTTCTTGGCTCGATAGAAGTGCCTCTGGACGGCGCGTTTACACTGTTGCTGTTGTTTACTTTTCCCTCCTGGGCTTGTATTTAAGGTAGTTGCTAGGTTTACAGAAGGCCTAGGTAAATAAGGATGAGAGGAAATATAGCCAAGAACCTGTCGTTGTGTTTCTCAAGTTTATAAAACAACTGCATTGTTACGAATAACAGTGTAAGCCTGTCCATATGCCTTCCAAGTATGACATAAAGGGATAGCGATAGAGGTTTCTAGAGTTTTACAATAGAAAGCTTCTAATTTACACTTACAGAGGAACCTCAGAAATAATCTGTTCCCATCCCTCATTTCACCTCTGCACCTTGCTTGTAACTACCCGAGTCTTCACTGGATACAGTGGTATGCTCTGCATGAATGACACTGAATCGTTTTTTACCAGGAGGAGCCCTGGATTTACAGATGACATTCATTCATCCGCACTCAGTGGCCATCTCATCTCTAACCAGGCCACTCCACTGGTACCTTGTGGCCCCCAGGGTGACTGTGCCTCTCTAAACAGTTTCAGTGCGTGTTGATAAAACAAACAGGACAGGTGTTTAAAAATATACTGCGTTTAAGTGTTTATATATAAATATATGATCATGAAAAAGACATGGAAGTACATGCATCAGATTGTTCATATAGATGAGGGGGTGGGAGAGCATGATGCTAAAAAACAGAAGAGATGGTGAAAAAAATTGAACTGAGCAAAAAAACAAAAACCCCAAGAGATACATTAATGATATTCTAGTTATTTGTGTGTCTAAAAATATATTTGCATATATATAAATTATTAAACCTATTGATTACTAAAATTGATTAAACTATAAATTTGTAAATCACAGAACAACATAGTTACATAATCGTGTTTATATGGGGGCGCCTGGGTGGCTCGGTCAGTTAAGTGTCCAACTCTTGGTTTGAGCTCTGGTCATGATCTCACAGTTTGTGAGTTCGAGCCCCCCATCAGGCTCCATGCTCACAGGGCAGATCCTGCCTGATATTCTCTCTCTTCCTCTCTCTCTGCTCCTCCCCCACTCGCTCTGTCTCTCATAAATAAATAAACTTTTAAAAAAATTATAATTCTATTTATCTAAAAATTCTGAAATCTGTGTCTTTGATCTGAAAGGAGACACATCATACTTGAGTGTTTGCCTCTGGGGTAGGAAGGGAATATGCCTGAGTAGGTGAAACATGTTAGATATTTTTGGATTTGAATTTTACAGGAAGAATATCTTCACTTGTTACTGTAAAGTCCTTCAAATAAAGTCTATTTGGTTTATGATAAGTTTTATAAAATTTGGGGGTTTTTTCATCATAAAAATAATATATGCTAACCATGAAAAAACTCCTACAGCAATGAAGTAAAACAATGTCCAATCTTCCAACCTTCCCTTGAGGGTTTCTCCCAAGGATTGATTGAAGTTTCTTACCATCTTTGCAGGATACATTCTGTATATATGTGTGCACACATGTATATACACACCAACACACATTTTTGTTCTAATACAAATGGGTTCATTATATACTGTTATGTCGCTTCTTTTTAATTTAACCATCAATCTTGGATATCTTATTATGAGAGAACATATTAAATTTACTTCATTCTTATAAACAATTGCATAGTATCTCATTATATGAATGTCCCATGATTATTTAACTGGAATAACAGAGTCATTCTCAACTTTTTGTTATAACAGACTTTGCCAGACTTTGAATGTGCCTGTAAATACGCTAGTGTGTGGTGCAAATCTGTGAGCTGATTCCTAGAAATTAATTTGTTGGACTGAGTGATAGGGTCCAGCTGGCCTGAGACAGTCCTGGTTTACACCTGTTCTCCCAGCTTCTTTCCCCACTCTCTCTCGCCGTCAAACATGTCCCATCAGGAGGATAAATTAATTTCAAGTTTTAACGGATACTGCCAAATTATCTTCCAAGAAGGTTCTGGTACACCCTCATCGTGCTGATCATACAACTTTTTAGTCTTACTCCAAAATTAAAAATTTTTTCTTTAATCATAAATGATCATTAAGACTTTCAACCAAAGGATAGTTATTTTCTTCAATATAGAGAGACTTGTATGGACATCTGTATTAAAAACCAACCTGCTAGTTGGTTTTTTTTTCTAATGTTTATTCAATTTTTGAGAGACAGAGTGCAAGCAGGGAGGGGCAGAGAGAGAGGGAAACACAGAATCCAAAGCAGACTCCAGGCTCTGAGCCATCAGCCCAGAGCCCGACGTGGGGCTCTAACTCACAGACCGTGAGATCATGACCTGAGCCGAAGTCAGACACTTAACTGACTGAGCTACCTAGCTACTACCCCCCAACCTGCCAGTTATTAAGCAAAGTAAAGAGAAATCACCCTACTAGCTAGAACGTTACTGTTCCACGAGATGATAAGAGTAAAATTGAGTAATTAAGATGCAAAAGTGATCTCCCTTGAAGACATTTTTTATTGTTTATATCAAATTGACATTGCTTTACGGTGGACTCATGATGTGAACTCCAAAGATGGTGTAACATCGAGGTGGTAAGTTGCACCCTAAAATAATGCTATGATCACATCGGAGAAGTACTGTCCTTCTTTTCTTTTTTAATGGAAGTGGTCATATTCATCGTATAAGTGAGCTAGCTTTCATTTTAGCACTGACAGGCTCCACAAGTATCTTTGTGGTGACTAATAGGTGAGTCCTGTGGAGTCCTCAGGAGCACTGGCTTCCTGTCAGTGACTCCACCTGTAGAGGACCACTATTGACCAGAAACGTCTTGAGAAGACCTCAGATGCTAGGATCTCAATTCTGAGCCAGTGTAACCTTACTCTCTTCTCACGTTTGCAGATGAAGTTGGAGGTGGTTCCTGTATTTTACTGGTCTTGCTGTGCATAGCAACGGTTTTCCTTAGTGTCGGAGGAACTGCGTTATACTGCACTTTTGGTGACAGGGAGTCACCCGTTTGTACGGACTTTGCAGACAACATGGACTTCTATTACACTAAGTTCCTGCAGGGAATGGCGGAACTTAAACACTGGATCTACCTCTCCTAGCAGCACTCCAGAGGCACGGGCGTGCTGGCAGTGAGAATCAAAGAGCGAACCTTTCTAAGCAGCTTTTATTTTAGGAGTTCTGTAACACGCGTCCCCTTCCCCCAGCGAGGAACCCTGGACATCAGCAGCAGCAGCTTTAAATGGCAACACAGAGGGACTCTCAGAATAATCTGCATACTGAGCAGATGTCGGTCTGAGCATTGTGGATGGAAGGAATGGCCTTTGGAGGGCATGTGCCCTCCTCCATGCCGCTCCCTAGTGTGGTGAACTACACTGAGCAGAATTAAAAGGGCCGTGTTGGAGCCCCACCATTTTTAGCTGCCTTGTTCAAGCTAATGGTTATAACCAAGGACGCTTTTGGTTTACATTTGTTGGTCCAAAGACATTGCTTCCAGCCATCACGCAATAAGTTTGTGTATAATCAAGAGGAGTTACCTTACAGCTTCATTGTCTTTTTTTTGGTTAACCTTGGGCGCTGTGTAATCTAGGCTTTGTGCGTTAATGCCACATTCCGTTCTCCATTTGTGAAATGATTGTGTGCGTGCGTGTGTGCACACGTGGGTGCGTGCATGTGTGTTTCAGACAGTTATCACAAGCAGATACCCAGCACAGACTCACAAAGGTTATCTTGACTTTAACCTGACCATAGATGTGCAGGTGCAGATACAAGGCATAACTGTGGAACAGATGAGTTGTAGAAATCTTGGCCTTGAAATTAGAAACCGTGACCAATAGGTGACAGTTAATTTGATTAACTAGCCAGAAATTAATCACAGGCCTGGAGGTAAAGAGTTAAAACTAAAGAACTCCTGCCGAGTGTCAGGCACCCAGCTTCATCATGGATTCACTGCTTCCTGAAGTATGATGAATACTGGACTCCGTTCTCAGTAGGTGAGCACCTACCATTACGTTCTGAGGATCTAAGAACCAGAATAGAGATAAAGGAGATATTAATTCCTGCTCTAGATGCTTCAATTCTGGTCACATGTAGGATAAACTGACACCTTGGCAAATGAAATGAAATTATGATATATAATTCAGTATTAACAAATCCCGCAGTCAGGTGTTTGAATGTGCATTCATATCATGGGCTTGATTGAGACCTGGTTATGGGGTCATTAAGTGAAAATCCAATCAATCCTATCTTAAATAACTAAGTGTCTGATTTTTGTTTAAGTCCGTCAGTTTGGTGGCATTTCCTTTTGTAAGGTACAGCGGTCTAACATTTAGAAAGTCTTGCTTTGGCTTTTTATATCCTAGGCAGCATTTGAACAGAAACAAAACACATGAATTATAGTTTTTTAGCAAGTGATCATTATTTCTTGTTTATTTGTTAGGATCGTTTGAAAGAAAAAGGGAGAAATTACTTTCTAGTTGTTACTGGCTGGTACAGTACCTCCCTTGGTATTTCTGCTAATTTATTTAGATTATATGAATTTTAAAGGGCTTTTTATATGAGTTGGAAGTGTGTTGTTGAGCATGCATTCGGTTTTCCAATGCTAGATATTTAATTGCTATGTACTTAGTGTTTTGATTTTCTATCCTTTCAGTTCAGTGTATTTTTAGGACTGTTAATTTTTAAATTGATGTTTTATTTTCACTTAATAATACTGTTGGACTTGTCTCTATCATGTCACCATAAACTGTAATATTTTCAAGGATTATAGATCAAAGATATTTATTTAGAAGTGTACATGATACTGAAATTTAGATTCGTTATACCTAAGGCTGATTTTATTAGAAGATTATTTTAATGTTCTATTATAAATTTTAAGAATTTGTATTCAGATTGTATGTAAAATATGTAAAATGTTGATGGTACTATCTTTCGTGGTTCTACAAGAGACATTCACAAAGTCTACTGTGAAGGGCATCCCCATCATAGACAAACCTCTTCTGTTTAACCCTCATGATTTCTACTTACAGGAATTCAGTGATGGTGATTTCTGCCAGTTTTATGTCAAGATAAGTCAGAATTTCCCTCCTCTTCACCTCTGTTAGGTCACTGTCGAAGTCCTAAATAATCCGTAGTGTCATATTTGCCTAAAGGCCACCAGGGCCACTGTAAGACCCCCCTTGTGATCTCACAAGGAGGTGCAAAGACGGAAACAATACCCAGTTCTAGAGAAACCATGTGTGTCCTCACCGCTTCCTGGGGGTCTGAGGGTGAGGTGAGCCCAGGAGCATCCTGATATCTTGACTTAAAATAAGCACGAAATCTCAACTAGAGAAATTAGGGCAACTTTGAAAAATGTAGCAGTCATTTATTGCATGAATTGGACTAATTCCGCCTGGTGACGAAAAACCTGTTGTCTCACGCGTGAAAAATTCATTCCAGTTTTACTCTAATGTGATTTTTTCTGTCATTGGCAAGTGCTGACAACCATTTGTAACTAATCTTCCTTAAAGACTGTGTTTGAGGGTAACAGATCAAGCTTGTAATTTAAAATTACACCAACAGAGTGTCTCAGAGAGTTTATTTGAACCCCGGGGTGCTGAGAAAAACAGCTTTAATGTGACAATAAAACGCTTTGAGAAATTGGTCTGCCCCCCAAGTGGATGGCTGCCTATTTGGGGACATCTGCTAGGTCCCTGTGGAAAAGCTCTTCTGGTTCTAAAACTCCTCCCCTATCTGCCTGACACAGTAATTGAAATTTACTCTAAGAACTTATTCCTTCAGATTTAAAAATCAAAATCCTCTGAGCTGCAAAATTGTGTGTTATGGTAAAAAGAATTTGAAATGTGAAGGTAGGTCTTATTTTGAAAGGCCAGGTGTGAATTGGGTCTTGCTGGGGTGGCAGGGTGTGGAAAGAGGGACGGTCTGCAAAGAACAAAGAAATCCTCTAACTGTTAACCTGCTTTGCTGAGGCTGGCTTGGCAGCCACCCAGCTCAAAGAGAGGCTAGTTTTTGTCTTCCCACTAACATGACCTGCATACCTCTTGTTTATTTCTGTGGGTTTAATGAATATTAACGCACCTTTGTGTGCTTTGAGCAGTTTATACAGCGTTTTCACGTTCATTCATTTGCTGGTTCCATCAGGAAACACACACCCCTCACTACAGGTCTTGGGTCTCCCAAATCCAACCTGTTTTCTATTCTGCCTCCATGCCTCCACCGTCCAAAAGAACAAGAGCGATCTAGGGTTTACGGCACAAATTCTAGCCATCTGCTATTTTAACAACCTCAAAGATAAAACATTTATTGAGCGTCATGCACTAACCCTGTAAAAGCTACAGCAAGTGAAAATTTTCCTGAATGATTCTAGTACGATTTAAATCTCTCTGGGTTTAGGGTGCTGAAGAAAAGGTTAACTGTTCACCCTGGTTCTAACAGGAGTTACTCCTAAATTCAACTTTTTGCCTGTTGCCCTGAGATTGGAACCGTGAACAGTGTTTTTATCACTGTCTGTACCTTGACAAACATTTGGATGCTTGCGGTGTGTGCCTGGAACTGAGCTGGGGGCTGGAGCTCCAGAAGCAAGAAATCCTATCAGCTTAAACGGGGCGCCTGGGTGGCTCAGTCAGTTAAGCGTCCAATTCTTGGTTTTAGCACAGGTCGTGATCTCATGGTTTGTGAGTTCAAACCCCACATCGGGCTATCGGGCTCTGTGCTGACAGTGCGGAGCCTGCTTGGGATTCTCTCTCCTTCTCTCTCTCTTTGCCCCTCCTACACTCTCTGTCTCCTGCTCACAATAAATAAATTAAAATTTAAAAAAAAAATTTAGTGTCTGGTGAGGTTCATGCATTTGTGAAGGAAGAATCAAAATGCAGAAATTAAGGATCATGCCTCCCATGGGAGTAGGAACTTGGATTCATTCTTTCCCACCAAGCATCATGCACCATAAGGAATAAAAGTAAAATTCTGTCTAGGCATCCTTCACAGCACTGTGATATACAAGAATCTATTCTCACAGCCAATGTTCTAGTAACTATGACTTTTCACTTCTAGTTAGAATTTGTGGCATTAATAGCTGGTGGGCTTTCTGGCAACGGAAATCTTCCTCAGCAAGAGCCAGACTTCAAAGTCTGCAGAGCCCTGAACAGCGCAAGTGAAGACCTCAAAAAACTCTGGGTCCAGATGCTTCCTCAGTAAATTCTGTCAATCATTTAAGCAAGAAATAACACCCATCCTACAAAGCACCTTGGAAAGAAGAATATGCCTGCCAGTTTGTTTCATGGGACCAATGTTACTCTGAGACCAAAACCAGGCAATAAGAGAGCCAAAGACCAAGGTCACTCGTGAACTTAGACATGAAATCCTTACCAAATATTAGTAGATCCAATCAAACAATATACACAAAAGATGATAGAGCATCACGACCAGTTGAGATTAATCCCAGGAATACAATGTTTTCACATTCAAAAATCACTCCATACAACTCACCATTCTGACAAACTGAGAAAAACCATATTGTCGTAGCAATAAATGCATATAATTCATACACCATCCATGGTAAGAACTTTCAGCAAACTAAGATTTCCTTAACTTGATCAAGGGCATTTCTGAAAAGCCCACAGCTAATATCAAATACCTAATGGAGAAAGACCAAATGCATTTCTTCCTCAGGTCAGCAGCAAGGCAAGAAATAAAATGCAATACCAATTAGAAAGGAAGAGGGGAGCCTGGGTGGCTCAGTGGGTTGAGTGTCTGATTTCAGCTCAGGTCAGGATCTTGCAGTTGACAAGTTTGAGCCCCACGTCGGGCTCTGTGCTGACAGCTCAGAGCCTAGAGCCTGCTTCTGATTCTGTGTCTGCCTCTCTCTCTGCCCCTCCCCCGCTCATGCTCTGTCTTTCTCTGCCTCAAAAATAAAGATAAACGTTTTAAAAAAATTTTTTTTTAGAAAGGAAGAAGTAAGGGGCTCCTGGGTGGCTAAGTTGGTTAAGCGTGGGACTCTTGATCTCAGCTCAGGTCTTGATCTCAGGGTCATGGGATCCAGCCCTGAGTTGGGCTCCATGCTAAACATGGAGCCTGTTTAAGATTCTCTGCCTCTGCCCCTCTCTCCTGCTTGTACTCTCTCTCCTGGAAAACAATTAAATTTGGGCACATGGGAGACTCAGTAGGTTGAGCATCCAACTTCGGCTTGGGCCATGACCTTGCAGTTTGTGGGTTCAAGCCCCGCATTGGGTTCTGCTGACAGCTTAGAGCCTGGAGCCAGCTTGGGATTCTGTCTCCCTCTCTCTGACCCTCCCCCGTTCATGCTCTGTCTCTCTCTGTCTCAAAAATAAATAAACGTTAAAAAAAAATTTTTTTTAAATCAATAGTATTTCTAGGTACTAGCAATGAACAATTGGAACATGAAATTAAAAATTCATGAATAAATGAATAAAAATTCACTTCACCTGTAATAGCACCAAGAACATAAACTCAAATTTAACAAAATGTGTGCAAAACCTGTGCAACGAAATCTCTAAACCATTGCCGAAAAAAAGAGAAGACCTAATAAATGAAGAGAGGGAGATCTGCTGGTGCATTAGAGGACTTGGTGAAGACGTTTGTTCCCCCCAGATCGATCCACAGACCTGACACCATTTCAATCAAAGTTCCAGCAGTGTTTAGAAGCTAACAAGCTTTTTCAAAATTCGTGTAGGGATGCAAGTGACTTGGAAAATTGCCAGTGAAACTGTTAGGACAGGGGCACCTGGGTGGCTCAGTCGGTTGAGCATCCGACTTCGGCTCAGGTCGTGATCTCACAGTCTGTGGGTTTGAGCCCCGCATCCGGCTCTGTGCTGACAGGTCAGGGCCTGGAGCCTGCTTCAAATTCCGTGTCTCCCTTCCTCTCTGCCCATCCCCCACTCACGCTCTCTCTCCATCTTTCAAAAATGAATAACGTTGAAAAAACATTTTTTTAAAGAAACTGTTAGGACAAAACCGCAGGACATGTACTTCTTGATTTTAAACTGAGTGTGCCACAGTAATCGAACTGCCATGGCGAGAGGACAGTGCAGACATGTATCTTCGTGTACAGGCACCATCGATTCTCTACAAAGGTGCTAAGGTAATTCAGCCGAGCAAAGAGAAGTCTTCAACACATAATGCTGGCACCACTGCATATCCCACTGGGAATAAAATATACTCAGACCTTTACTCACACAACACTTCAAAATTAACTAGAAATAAATGGATCTCAATATAAACCCTAAAGTTATAAAGCTTCTACAAAAGAAAACAAGAGGGGCGCCTGGGTAGCTCAGTGGATTGAGTGTACAATTCTTGATTTTGTCTCAGGTCATGATCCCAGGGTCATGGGATCAAGCCCTGAATCGGACTTCATGCTGAGTGTGGAGCCTGCTTAAGATTCTCTCTCTGCCTCTGCTCCTCCTTCTCCCACTCTGCTAGCATGCTCACTCTCCTCTCTCTCTAAAATTAAAAAAAAAAAAATTGAAGTTAAAAAAAAAAAGGAAAATACTTGCAACCATTGGGTAGACAAAGATTTCTTAGCACACAAAATACACAAACCATAAAAGAAAAACAATATATTGACTTTAAAAGCTTTTACTCCTTGGGGCACCTGGGTGGCTCAGTTAGTTAAGCATCCAACTCTTGGTTGCATCCCTACTTGGGATTCTCTCCCTCTCTGCCTCTCCCCTGCTTGTGCTCGTGTGCTCGCTCTGTCTCTCAAATAAACTTTAAAAACATTTTAAAAATAATAAAAACTTGTCCTCTTTGGGGACACCTGGCTGGCTCAGTCAGTAGAATAGACTCTTGATTTGGGGGTTGTGAGTTCAAGCCCCACATTAGGTGTAGAGATTATTTAAAGATAAAGACTTAAATGAATACATAAACAAAAAAATAGGCTGTACTCTGAATAACATGGTTAGGAAAATGAAAAACAAGCTGAGAAGCAGAAAAAATATTCACAATACATTTATCTGGTAAAGTCCTTGTAATCAGAATACGTGAAGATAATCCAACTCAAGATTATGATGAACAATCCAGTTAAAAAAAAAAAAAAAACTCTGGACGTCCTTTCCAAGGGAAAATATACCAATGGCTAATGGGCACATGAAAAGATGCTGAACATCATTAGTCATCAAGAAAATGCAAATTAGAACAAGGAGAAACCTGCTAGAATGATTAAAATTAAAAAGACTGACATTACTCCCGGATGCAGTAATCCCATTAATAGAACAAAGGGGAAAGCCACCATGATTATGTAAACTGATGCAGAAAGGCATTGACAAAAATCCAACATTGTTTCATGATGAAAGTTCTCAATAACCTAGTAAAGAAGGGAACTTCCTCTACATAATAAAGAGCATTTATAAAACAAAACCCACAGCTAACTTGGTGAAAGCTTTCCTCTTAAGATCAGGAACAAGACAAGGATTCTATTTTCACCACTGCTATTCAGCATAGTACTGTAAGTTCTGGCCAGAACTGGACAAAAAAATAAAAGGTGTCCAAATTGAAAAAGAAGATGTAAAACTATTTGCAGAAGAATACACACACACACACACACACACACACACACATACACACACACGCGCATACACGTATTTATACATATAATCCCAAAGAATCCACAAGAAAGCAACCAGAGCTAATAAATAAATTCATTGAAGTTGCTGGGTACAGGATCAACACACAAAAATCAGTTGTGTTTCTAAACACCAGCAATTAAAATTCCAGAAAGGCAACTAAGAAGGCAATTTCATTTATAATGGAATCTAAAAGAATAAAAAAATCTAAAAGAATAAAATACATAGGAATAAATTCAACCAAGGAAGAGAAGACTTGGTCACTGAAAATTATTAAAAAAATCATTGAAGAAATTAAAGAATATCTGAATAAATGGAATGTTATCCTGTGTTCATAGATAGGAAGACAATATTTATTAAGATGTCAATACACTGAAAGCCATCTACAGATTCAATGCAATCCCCATCAAAATTTCCATAGCCATTGTTTTTTTTGGCAGAAATGGAAAAACTAAGTATCAAATTCATAGGCACTGTAAGGGGACCCAAAGAGCCAAAACAGTCCTAAAACAAAAACAAAAACAAAAACAAAAGCCTGGAGGATTCACATTTCCCAATTTCAAAACATATTACAAAGCTACAATAATCAAAACAGTGTGATATTGACATCAGGATAAACACATAGGCCTATGAAATCGAATTGACAGTCAAGAAATAGGCCCATACATACATCAATTGGCCAATTGATTTTTGACAAGGATTTTAAGTCCAATCAAGGGGGAAAGAATACTCTCTTCAACCGATGGTTCTGGGACAACTGGATTTCCACACACAAAAGAGTGAAATTAGACCTCTGTCTCTTACCATATACAAAAATTAATACAAAATGGATCAATGACTTAAATATGAGCTAAATCTGTAAATCCCATAGATGGAAACAAAAGTAAATCTTCATGACTGTGGATTTGGGGATGGATTCTTCGATAAGACACCAAAAGCATAAACAACAAAAGACAGGTAAGGTGTTTTTTTTTGTTTGCTTGCTTTGTTTTTTAATTTTTTTTAATTTATTTATTTTTAAGAGATAGAGACAGAGTACGAGTGGGGGAGGGGCAGAGAGAGAGGGAGACACAGAATCCGAAGCAGGCTCCAGGCTCTGAGCTGTCAGCACAGAGCCCGATGCAGGGCTCAAACTTACGAAGCGTGAGATCATGACCTGAGCCAAAGTCTGACGCTTTACCGACTGAACCACCCAGGTGCCCCAAAAGACAGGTAGGTCTGACTTCATGAAAACTTTAAAATTTTGTGCATCTAAGGAAATTATCTAAATGAAAAGACAACCCATAGAATGGGTGAAAATACTTGCAAATCAAACATCTGCTAAGGGTTTAACATCCAGAATATGTGCAGAACTTCCACAATTCAACAAAAACAATCCAATGAAAAAATGGTCAAAGAACTTGGAAACACATTTTTCTAAAGATGATATACAAATGGCCAATAAATACATGAAAAGATGCTCGGTGCCATTGATCATTAGGGAAATGCAGATCAAAACCACAATAAGTTAAGTGAAATGAATGAAGATAAGTGAACACGAATGAAGCTTGACGACACCATGTTATGTGAAATAAGACGACACGAGCAAGTATTGTGTGATTCCACTTGTGTGAAATATGGACAGTCGGCAAACTGAAAGAGACAGAAAGCAGAACAGTGGTTACCAGAGCCAAGGGAACGGGGAAGCGGAGAGTTATTGCCCACTTGTTAGTGTTTCTGTTTGGCGTGCCGACAAAGTTTTGAAAATAGCGGTGGTGATGGTTGTACGACACTGGGAATGCATTTAATGCCACTGAATTGTACACTGAAAGGTGGTTAAAACAGCACATTTTAAATTGCACGAGAAGGCTGACACTATAAAGGGCTGGTGAGGATGTGGAACCATCAAATTCTCACACCCAGCTAGCGGGAATATGAAACAGCACAACCACTTGGGAAAACAGCCTGGCAGTTTCTTATCAAGTCAAGTACAGATCTCCTGCATGACCCAACAATTCCACACCTAGGGTCTTGCTTAAGAGAGATGAAAACGTGTCCACACAAAAACGTTTACATAAATGTCCATGGCAGCTTTATCTGTGATACCCCAGAAGTGAAAACACCCTAGTTGCCACCACTACGTAGAACACCATCCAGCAATAAAAAACACAAACGTGTGAATTCACAAGTAACATGGATTCATCTCAAAATAATTATTCTGAGTGCAAGAGGCCAGCAACAAAAGAGCGCCTGTCACCCGTTTCCATTTATATAAAATTTTAGAAAATGCAAACTAATCCATGGAGACAAAAGCAGATCAGTGGTTCCCTGAGGGGCAAAGGTTGGCGGTTGTGGACTGCAGAGTCGCATGGCAACTTTTGGAATGGATGGAAGTGTTATGTATCTTGATTGTGGTCATAATCTCACAGGTGTATATATCTTTCAAGATGCATTCAGTCATACAACTTATATAGATACCTTTATGTGCATAGATTATATCTCAATAAAGTTGTGGGGTTTTTAATTCAGTTTGTGGCTTCATGGCATCTCAAGGTGTTATGAGGGGCAATGGAATCCGTACTGCCTCTCACAAGGAATACCTTATTCCCTTCCACTGATGTTGCTTCATTAGGCTACGCAAAGCTGTCAACTTCCAAGGGCCACCCCTCATTTGTACAAGACCCAATTACTCATGTGGCCGCTTACAAAATATTGCAATAAGGCCACTAGTTCAAAATGCCCTGATTTCACTCCTAATTCTATCCAGAGCTTTTAGAGCCTCTGGTTCCTTCTGAAATATTGAGATGGTGATTTAAAACTATGCTTTTTTTTCCCCCCTACTCAATACAGCAGTCCAAATTCCAAACCCAATCTAATTATAGATATTCTGTAAGGACAACACGATCTTCCTCTCTCTGGCCGGAATGCATTGATCAAAAGTGAGGTTTTATGATTTTAGTGCTTTTCTTAATTGCCTTGGATCAAGGGTCAGGAAGGAGATACGCACTCAGGGAGCAGAGAAGGCTCACATCATTCACCGTAATAACCACAGCCGCTGTTTCTTTTCCAAATACAAGACTGGGGTTGGACAAGATCCATACAAACTAAACAAAGAAACATATCCTTGCCTAAGCTTCTGGTGTGGGTAGGAACTTGGTCCAAAAGTGACTGCACATATAGGCAATCTGATTTTTTTCCCCCATTTCATTTTTTTCTTGATTGGAAAAACTAAATTGTTGGGATGGGAATCGGAGTTTGGTCAACCCTGGAGCAGAGAGTCAGGATACAGGATAGTCTGGTGGTACAGAAGAGCCGAAGACAGGGAGATGGCCCCAAAGTTGGAGTCTCATTGATGAATGAGATGACATTAACTGGATGTGTCGGCCGGCTGTGGGGACTTCAGTTTCCTCATCTATATAATTTCTAAAACAACATCAAACTTTAAACCACTCTGATTCTGTGGCTACCCAAACATTTCATTTTCCGTCATTGAGAAAAGACTGTAGCTGTTGGGTTGCAATAGTTGGGTTAGGTTGGATGGGGGTCCTTTGAAGCTGTTGGTGGAAGTAAGAGGTACTGATTGATGGGTAGACTGGGAAGCTCCCACGGTACCCAACGCCCCCTTTTGGGGAAGAGATGGCCACAGGTGGTTCCTTCTAATAAGTTGCTATGCTTTGTACTTCATGGTCCTGCCACCCTCACCACAGCGGATTAGATGAGCGAATGGTGCCCTTGCCTGGCACTTTTCTTGGAGCCTGAACATAAGGGAGAATAGCAAACTGGACGGGAATGGGCTCTTTAGAGAGTTTTTAGTCTCCAGAACAACATAGAATTGGGAGTTTTACATCTATTTCTTTTTTTGTTTTTAAGTTTATTTAGAGCAGAGGAGGGCCAGAGAGAGAGGGACAGAATCTCAAGCAGGCTCTGCTCTGCCAGCACAGAGCCCGACGTGGGACTTGAACCCACAAACCTGTGAGATCATGACCTGAGCCGAAATCAAGAATCAGATGCCCAACCGACGGAGCCACCCAGGCGCCCCAGAATCCGGAGTCTTAGTAAATTGTGTCTGCCCATACAGATGTTTCGAATGTGGGGTGCTGAGTCTACATCTACTCCTGGCAACAGGAAAGAGCAGAGGCCCACCAGGCATCGGGGCGATAACTAAAGCTGGAGTCCCACAGACAGCGGAGCCTCTAGAATAGAGAATTGCAAAGTCTGGCTCCTGAGAGACACCAAGACCCATATCACACAGGACATTCCGGGTCCTGAAGGCCTGGCTCTGGGGAAATATCCTTTACTAAAAGTGCCCCTTGTATGAGGTGACCTGGGAAGGGGTCTTTTCCCTGGGAATCAAGAGAATCCAGCTAGGGGCACCTAGGTGGCTCAGTAGGTGAAGCATCTGACTTCAGTTCAGGTCATATTCTCACAGTTCATGAGTTCGAGCCCCTCGTCGGGCTCTGGGCTGACAGCTTGGAGCCTGGAGGCTGCTTCGGATTCTGTGCATCTCTCTCTCTGCGCCCCTTCCCAGCTCATGCTCTGTGGTGTATGTGTCTCTCTCTCTGAAAAATAAAAAATAAATAAAAATAAATAAAAAACAGCCACACAGCAGATCTTACACATTAGCATTACCTGGCAGTGTAAAATCACAGTGTAAACACTGACTAATTTGCTCTGTTGTGTCAGAAATAAAGCTGGGATCAAAGCACTTCAGTGACTGACTCCCTTAAGGTCAAGATCAACAGGGCTAATGAAAGATTTTCTACTTTTTTTTTTTTTTTTTTGGAGAGAGAGTGCATGTGAGTGAGGGGCAGAGAGAGAGAGAGAATCCCAGGAGGGGCACAGGGAGAGAGGGGGGGTGCAGGTAGAGAGAGAGACAGAAAGAGGGAGAGAAAGCTCTGCTTACCTGATGGGGGCTCGTGTTCACGTGGTGTGTGGGACTCAAACTCACGAACTGTGAGATCATGACTTGAACCGAAGTAAGATGCTTAACGACTAAGCCACCCAGGCACCCCCAAAGATTTTCTACTTCTTTTAAAAATTTTTTTTAACATTTATTTATTATTGAGAGATAGAGAGAGAGAGAGAGAGACAGAGACAGAGACAGAGCATGAGCATGGGAAGGGCAGAGAGGAGGAGACACAGAATTTGAAGTGGGCTCCAGGCTCTGAGCTGTCAGCACAGGGCCAAGTGAGGGGCTCGAACTCACAAACCGCGAATACACGACCTGAGCCGAAGTCAGACGCTTAACAGACTGAGCCACCCAGGCACCCCAAAGATTTTCTACTTCTAAACAAGAGGTTGGAAATATCTATGGGGTATTTCTCCTAGGATTGCCACCACATCCTCCTCCTTTTGCTCCTTTGTTACCTACAACTTTGTACCCTGGATCATTGTGACTCTGTCTTATATCCGGAAAAGAAAGCAGGAGTAGTTACCTCATTTCCGCAAGGCCCAGGCACTGGGGACCATCCTGTGCTTGTGTGAGGGACTCTGGGGGACCCCAGGAGGCGCGCCCCCTGGCAGACCCCATGCACACACTCGGTGCCTATGGATGCCACAGAAAATACAGCATGCCCGATTATGCACGAGACCTACTGAAAAAGTATTTGTTGTTGACCTGAAATTGCAGTTTAAGGGGGCATCTTACATTTTTCTTGCTAAATCTGGCAACCCTGGTGGTGCCACGGTGTGATACCAATGCTGAGGACCAGAGGGAGAGGCTCATCAGGGCAAGAGAAGCAGAGGGGATTGGACCGGGGAGCCCTGGGGAGAAGCTCTCAGCTGCCCTTTCTGGATTTCCTAAGCACCTGCAACGCCTTAGTCTGTAAACAGAAGACGTGTGTCAGCACAGCTGCGCGATCCATGTGTCTGCAAAGGGGCAGCAGGTGGCCGGAACTTGCTGGCGTCTGTGGTACTCAAAGCTGTGAGTCCGTAGGATTTGAACCGTTTTTAATATCTCACAAACATGAGAATTTAAGCAGAGCCTAGACTGTAATGCAAGAAATGAACTGAGCACGGGCACCTCAAGTGACAAATCTTCCGAGTGTGGCTCTGCGTGCTCTTTGTCTGTAAGGGCACATCGCGCTCTGTGATCCAAACTGGCGGAATTGTGTTTTACGCCCGCTTTTCACACAGCACCAGCTAGTAACATAACGATGAGAGGTGGCCCGCGATTCCCATCTTGTGTCAGCTCTTGGGTCATCTTGTTTTTATTCAGGCCTTGTTCCAGATACAAGACTGCTGGCTGTACCCAGCAGCAGCTAAATTATTCATTTTCTCCCCTCGTGAAAAAAGATGGCTTTTTAATCGGGCGGATTCCTATGCCTAGCTTTTGATGCCCTGCCTTGCACCAATGACTGTTAGCCCCTCTGCCTTTTTGTTTTCACCCGATGAGACCAGCTTCTCACGATGAGAGGTTTAGTCTCCATCTGACCTTCTCTCCAGGACAGCCAATCCCATTTTCTGTTAAAAATGATTACTCATAAATAGAAGTGCATTAGTATTAGCTCTGGCCCCAATCCATCTGGTCTCTTCCCTTCTGTGCAGGATGATAAATTGGCAAAGGGGCAGAAAGAGCAGGGTCGGGGAGCAGGCCAGGCCGGTCCCTGCAGAGCCGCAGCCTGCGTGCACAGACACCAGGCTCTCTTGCGGAGCGAGCTTCCGTGTGTCCTGGGAAGTACCCTCCCCAGCTCCTTGGCCACTGCAGGTTTTCATTTAGGACGCAAGAAATGCCACATTCACCGACGTGTCTGCAAAGCATCCTGGATTTGTTAGAGGAAAAGGCAAGTAAGAATAGAGGGAAAAGCAATAAAAGATAATAGAATTGTAGAAATCATGCATATTGGGGCGCCTGGGTGGCTCAGTCGGTTAAGCGGCCACTTCGGCTCAGGTCACGATCTCGCAGTCCGTGAGTTCGAGCCCCGCGTCAGGCTCTGTGCTGACAGCTCAGAGCCTGGAGCCTGCTTCCGATTCTGTGTCTCCCTCTCTCTGACCCTCCCCCGTTCATACTCTGTCCTCTCTCTGTCTCAAAAATAAATAAACATTAAAAAATTAAAAAAAAAAGAAATCATGCATATTGATGAGTGTGTGTGTGTGTGTGTGTGTGTGTGTGTGTAAAATGCCCCCCCCCACTTAGCTAGTTACTACTCAGTCTAGCAAGGTATGAACACTTAATGGATCAATAATTTAAATAACAGTAGATACTAATGGAAAACACTGAAATGGTAAAAGTACAAAAGTCACAAAATGCAGGCCTGAGAGAGGGCAAGGTCTGGGAGAGATGACAGATACCTGTGTGCAAAAACCTTCCTAGGGACAGTGTCCACAGGGCTAGCAGCCCCTGGCCCAGCACCTGCGTCTCCCTGCCCCAGAGGCTCAGAGACAATTCTCCTGGGGAACCTGCCACAGCAACCTTTCTGTGACCTCATGTGCTGAGTGGTGTCTACATCAGTAGAATGCAGCCTTAGGTCTAGGCTGTCTGATGGGATACAAACCATTTCTCGTCCTTCTATCCTGAATGATTCCAGGTCCCATTTGTAATGGGATTGCTTTTTCCCCACATTATTTCCAGTAGGATTTTTTTTTTTTTTTTTTTTTTTAGTTCTCCCATGAAATACTACGGTAAAAATGAAAAGAACATTTTTCTTTTTTCCAAAAAGGACAGATCAGAAGCCTTCGAAGATCTTAACAAGAAAGCAAAACCAGTTTTCAATTCCTGGATGCCTCTGTGAGACTCCAGCCCTTGTCTCGCACAATGACAAGGAGGGGTGTTTTGTGGGCACACGGAGTTGAGTGGAAGACCCCTTGGGAGAGCACGTGGCCCGCCAGAAGGGGTGCTGGGAGCGGGCTGGAAAGAGCGCAGAGCCTGTCCTCAACAATTACTGCTGCATTTCCCAAAAGTCATTTAAGCCAGAGGGAAGCCAGGGACTGGAAAGTGGGTTTTTTGCCTTCCTTGGCAACGTTTCTAAAATCTGGAGAAGGTGATGAGGAGTGATATGCATTATTTTTCATATTTCCTAATAAGTTGTCGCCAGAATTATTGATGTGCCATTTTATTTTTTTTTTAAGTTTATTTATTTATTTTGAGAGTGAGAACAGAGGAGAGGGGGGAGAGAGAATCCCAAGCAGGCTCCCCACTGTCAGCGCAGAGCTCGAACTCAGGCACTGTGAGATCATGACCTGAGCTGAAACTGAGACTCGGACGCTTAACCCACTGAGCCACCCAGGCGCCCCTTGATGTGCCATTTTAATGCGTGCTATCTTTCCTGTGGTCACTGGGTCGCCTCCGGTGGCTGTGGCTAATCACTGGGGGCCAGATGGGCCTTGTCCTTGAACAGGTGCAGGTGTCTTAGAGCTAGCCTGCCTTACACTAAGGAAACCTGGGAGGGCTGACACCACAGCAGGTGCCCTCTGGGGTGGGGCGGGACTGGCACGCACACAGCTTCCAAGGTGGACCACGTGCTGGAGAGATGCGGAGTCAGGGACACGGGGCTTGGGACAGGCTGGGAACAGGCAGGGAGAAATCTCAGCCAGAGGAGCAGAAAAACCTGGTTGCACCGGAGAGCTCCCTGCCAATCAGAGCCGGGAGGCCCTCTCATCTCCACCAATCAGGGCTTGCACCACCACACCCTCCCACCACCCTCCTCCGGCCAATCAGAACTAAGCTTCCCACTCCTCTCCACCAATCAAGGCTGCGAACCAAGAGAGCCCGATCTTGCCATCAAGCCCACTCGGATTAGCTTCATCCTGTAACCTCACCGTGAATTTCCGCTCCGAGAGCTGGACCTCTAGGTCTTTGTTGCGATGCTCCTGTTGTTTAAAGGAGAGAGGAAGAGAAGACGAAAGGGAAGGGAGGACGGGGCAATCTTTAGGGTTTAAACTGAAGAGAGTTGTTCTGTTTTGTTTTCTAAAGATCCCCCGGCGTGTCCGGGAAACAACGCGCAGGTAGAAGAGGCGGGTGGAAACCTCCCCTCCTTCCTGCAGGTGTGGCTGCGAGCACCCGCTTCAGAAAGCCCCAGGTTGTCCCACTTGGCCTCCTCAGGACGCTGCACTCTGGGCCACATGTTCGACTATCATATTCCCCTCGTTCCAGCAACTTCGGGCTGGTGCTGTTTGGGACTGTGTGGTTTGGCCGCAGTCCTACGACTGCAGGAACACTGTCCTTCAGATTCCCCTTTGGTGCCATGAAGCCAGATTAATGGAGAGCCTTCCAGACAGCTGACCGCTTCACCCGCCCGGGAGGGGCTCACGCATCACAAGAATAAATTGAGAACATGTCACTGCAGCTCAGGTGTTCATGGGACTCCTGACCTTGCGGGTAGAGAAAACGGTTTCTTATCCCATTCAGTGAGTGTACTTTATTTCCCCTTGAAATAGAAAGACCTGATTTAAAAAAATTAATCTTGTGCCAGCCCCCATCCAAAGGCCCCCAAGTCATCGCCAACTAATATTTGTGTGCAAATGAAATTTCATTTTGAGGGGGCTTGATGAGGACAAGGGGAGAACCCCATGCAGGTTATAAACGTGAAGAAAAATTCAATTTTTATTCTAAGAAAATAAGTCCTACAGCTTCTCTGGTTTCCAGGACTTCTGTCTAGGAAGAGATCTGCATATGTGGAAAAGAATTAGGGGTCTAATGGATGGTCGTGAAAAGCCAATAGTGATCATGTGAGTCTATATGCTGATGACATGGTGCAGGCTGCATGAGTACACATTTACCGGATAAAACCAGGAGTGTAGGGTGAAGGCAGCGATGTGCTTCCGGAACCCCCTTCGAGGAAACATCTGTTGCTGCAATTGCTGGGGTGCTGACCACAAGGACTCTACTTGGTGACCCACCTCCAGCTCCAGCTGGGCAGTGATGACTCCTGGGAATGGGCCCTCAAGAATCCTCTGTGGATCTATTTCATAAATCAGCTCTGTGGCAAGTGGCAAGCTTGCGTCTTTCCCCAGTAAAAGATTCCAAAGACGAGGTGGGCCTTGACTGAGCACTTGTTTTTCCGCCTCCTGGTTAGAGGCTTTGGGAATTGCTTCGGCCTCCGAGAGCTGCCTCTCCAAGACCCCAGCCCTACTCAAAGTGGCCCACATATGACGATGGATCAAAGCCAGGGTATGAACAGCTGGCCACCTCGGCCCAAATGCTCTGGAGAGCATCTAGCTCGAGATCCCTGCAGGCTGGCCACGGCCAGCCTGGAGTCTGTGCTGGAGATCCACCTCTCCTGCTCACTCCTGCTTTGGTCCCTTCTCTCCCACAGGCGTTGGTCTTAAGGACACTCCTTTATAACCATCCTGCACAGTATTACTTCAGAGCCCACTTCCCAGGGAGCTAGCCTGCAAAGACGTCGTGCCCGTCCTCTGCTCTGTACTCGTTCTATCACATGTACAGAGCCGCCTTCAGAATCTGGACAAAGATTCTGTTCAATCTACGGAGGTTTCTACCACTCAAAGCTGCCCGAAATGAAAGAGGCATCCCATGAAGATGAGATCTCCAAAGAGGAGACAGATGTTCAGAGAAAAATACTACTGGAAAGGTGAGGGATAGGCAAAGGAGGGACATCAAGAATATTAAGTGTCCGGGGCACCTGGGTGGCTCTCTCAGTTGAACAGCTGACTCTTCATTTGGGCTCAGGTCATGATCTCATGGTTTGTGAGATTGAGCCCTGTGTCGGGCCCTGCACTGACAGCATGGAGCCTGCTTGGGATTCTCTCTCTCCCTCTCTTTCTGCCCCTCCTCCACTTGCACTCTCTCTCTCTCTCTCAAAATAAATAAGTAAACATTAAAAACAAAAAAAGAATACTAAGGGTGGATTGACTGGATGTCCTCCAGAGTCCTTTCCAAGACCTTCCAAGACCCTACCAAGACCTTGATATATGTAGTAGTTCGCTGAAGTTGCCATGACAAAACACAGCAGACAGGGTACAAAATGCAACAGAAATGCATTTTTCTCACAATTCTGAAAGTTAGAAGTCCATGATCAAGGTGTCAGCAGGTTTGGCTTCTTTGGTGGCCTCTCTCCTTGGCTGTGTTCTCCCTATCTTCAGGTGGTCCTCCCTCTGTGTCTGTACCCTAATCTCTTCCCTAAGGACACCAGTCATAATGGGTTAGGGCCCAGCCAGATGACCTTACTTTACCTTATTTACAGGTTTAAAGGCCCTATTTCTAAATATAGTCAAATTCTGAGGTAGTAGGGCTTAGGACTCCAACATAAGAATTTTGAGGGGCCACTATTCAGCCATAACAATATCCCAAGGTTTTATTGTATCCCAGATATAGAGCACCCATGAGCATACATCCAGCCCAGACTTACTATAAAAGACCAAAGTCAATATTTAACTACATAAGACAGGGTTGGCCAAGGTTATGTTTAAAGGAGTAATCCTGGGGCGCCTGGGTGGCTCAGTCGGTTAAGTGTCCAGTTTCAGGTCAGGTCATGATCCCATGGTCCATGGGTTCGAGCCCCGTGTCGGGCTCTGTGCCGACAGCTCAGAGCCTGGAGCCTGCTTCGGATTCTGTGTCTCCCTCTCTCTCTGACCCTCCCCCGTTCATGCTCTGTCTGTCTCTGTCTCAAAAATAAATAAACATTAAAAAAAAAACAAAACTGGTTGTCTTATGGTAGTGGAATAATCAGTCACTTTTTTCCTCTGGATACCTTTGTGCGTTTTCCAAATTTTTCCAACAAACAAGTAACACATTTTAAGCAGTAAAAAATAAAGCTTGGGATTGACAATAAAGAGGAGGCTCTTGGAGGGAGTAGCAGTATCCAGAGAAGACTGGGGTAAGAGAAGGTGTGTGGGAGGAAGGCTTGGAGCAAAGGGGAGGGAGGAAGGAGGGAGAGAAAGGGCCAAGGGTGCAGGAGGAGCGTCAACTTCGTCAATTCCGGCAGAGAAGAGAGGTGAGAGCAAGAGAAGGGAGAGGAAAGGTGAGAGGATGCCTGGGGCACTTTAGATCTTCTCCACCAGGGGTAATGAGTAGATGGAATGTGGGGAGTCTACCAGAGGTGGCTCAGAGGACCCTCAAAGCCCTCAAATCCTTCCAAATCCTAGCTATGCAAATTCGTGATCTGGAGAAAGGCCACTTCCCCAGGGAGCACCCTGGGTCTTCAAATAGTGTCCACTCACTGGTCAGCTCAGGGACTCATTAATCTTCATTTTAATTGGGACAAAGACTCACTGTCGCTTCTGTCTCAACCGCTTGGAGTAGATCTTTTTATTCAGGGTGTCATCTCTCATCAAGCTCTGCCTTCCTCTGAGGCTGGGCATCTCAAGGGAGACGTTTGACTCAGCATGGAGACCGTGACCGCTGCCCCAGCCAGCATTCAGGATATGACAACACGTGGCTTTGGCCCCTGGACCGCATTGGCCGCCACTTTGCAGCACCGTCCTGCTGGCCAGGCTGGTTTTCCTCTCCAGGAGGAGCCAATGCCCAGGCAGAATACCTTAGAGAACTTTGAGAGGCAATTTTGGAAGGAGAACCAAAAGCCTACCGCAGCCCCACCACCACGGGCATATGGCACCTGCTGTGTGAGGAGATATTGCACTAGACTATTCATCCCGAGCACCTCGCCTGG
This sequence comes from Neofelis nebulosa, assembly GCF_028018385.1. Taxonomy (NCBI): domain Eukaryota; kingdom Metazoa; phylum Chordata; class Mammalia; order Carnivora; family Felidae; genus Neofelis; species Neofelis nebulosa. Next base: position 10,057,492 of record NC_080796.1, on the reverse strand, counting down.
GCGATTTCAATTCATGTTGGTTGAATGAATAAACAATTCGATAAACATGTGCCCGCACGGACCCGACACATACAATTGTGCTCTGTTGTTTATCCTCCTTGTAATCAGGAGTGTCCTGGGGTCTGGGAACCTGGCTGTAGCCTGCTCTCTGCCTCCCCCTCCAGTGGGTGTTTATTACTAATGGTGAGGGCCCTCTGCACAGATGAGCTGTCCTAGTGACAGACTTATAAGGTTTTCATCTGTCTTCCTAGGAAGTAGGCACCGGCTCCATTTCCCAAGGCCGCACCCCCTGGCTTCCTTCCCTCCCACCCCTGCAGGCGACCTCAAATGTTAACCCCTCCACCTTGGGGTCCCCAGAGTGTCCTTCTCTAGGGTCAGCTGTGGCTGGGATAGTGTAACGAGCCTCCTTAACCAATGCAGAGCAGGCTTATCGTGAAACACAGATACCAGGAATGGGTAGGACGACCCACCACGTGGCCAGCAAACCAGGACACTTAGGAGCTGGTGTAATTATCCCAGGACAGCCGCTGTGAACTGAGATGCCCCACCAGTGGGTCCAAGGGCCTGGCAGAAAGGAAGTGAGTGTTTACTGGGAAGTGGAAATGCTTCAAGCCTGTGGTTAGGGCAGTTGGTGAGCCCAGAAACCACCCTCCGGGGCCTCCTGAAAGCTCACCAATCGCCTGGGGAACTGAAATAAGAGCGGGACGCTGTCCCTAAATACTGAACGCGCGGAATGGCTTTTCTCCTGCAAATTCACAGCTCTGCCTTGTTTACCCTCTCCCCTTCCTTCCACAGGAAAGCAGGTGCACTGCAGATGGGGGATCGTGCGGAAGGGACTGTCCTTCCAGGGACAGTAAATGCAGCCCGGCGTGTCCCAGTGTCCAGAGGGTCTGTGTAGGCGCACCTGCCTGCCTGTGGTGCGCACGGATGGGTGCCCCTGGGTTGGGTGCTGTGCGGGGTCAGCGGGCACAGCCCTCTAGGTGTGGTGACAGCCCCCCCCCCCCCCCCAGCATGAGTTCCCGGCTCTTCACTGCACCTGGTGGACATGGCCGGCTGTGAGATGATCCCAAGAGCCACTGCCCATCTGGGTGCCTAACTCAGGCTTGGGCAACACTTTCCATCAGCCGGGATCTGGGCTCAGCATTCGCCCCTGGCTCCTCTCAGCTCAGAGTGACCCCGACGAGGGTGTCCTCGACCTCCCACAAGACAAACGAGGGGCAGAGACTGACCGAACAAACCGTTTTTTTTTTTTTTAACTTAGAAGAAAAAGATTCACATTTTAACACTTTGGAGAAAAACATAAGCACAAACATCTCCTTACCTTACCACAGAGATGGCTTACACATCTCCAGAGCCTCGTTTAACATTTTTTTAATCAAGGAAAATTGACTTATCATTAATCATTTAAAGTACACAATTCAGCGTTTTTTTAGTACATTCATTTATGCTTATGTATAAAATTTCACCCATAGTTGTAATCATGATATGTAAACATCTTTCTGCTCTATATTCTTCATTTTGCCTAATTTTATCCTCGTATTTTTAGAAAGATTTTATTTAAAAATGCTTAATGTTTATTTACTTTTGAGACAGAGAGAAAGAGGCAGAGCCTGAGTGAGGGGAGGGGAAGAGAGAGAGGGAGACACAGAGTCCGAAGCAAGCTCCAGGCTCTGAGCTGTCGGCACAGAGCCCGATGCAGGGCTCGAACCCATGAGCAGTGACATCGTGACCTGAGCTGAAGTCAGACACAACTGACTGAGCCACCCAGGTGCCCCTAAAGATTTTACTTTTAAGTAATCTCTACACCCAATGGGAGGCTCAAACACACAACCCAGAGATCAAGAGTTGCATGATCTTCTGACTGAGCCAGCCAGGGTCCCCCTATCCTCATATTTCTATGTTTCTATATAGTTGTCACATTTATTTTAAATTGGGGAGATAATAGTCCATCATATCAATATACTTTCACTTACATAACCATTTTCTATTCATTGGACACTTGGGCTTTTTACTTTTTAATGTATCATAATTTTTAATCATATTAATTATCATAATGTATTATCATATATTATTATATTATAGCAGTTATTATAACAGATAATTTAAATATACAATACATTATAAAATTATTAATTATAATAATACCACCAAAAACATTATTGCACAGATACATCTTTATTTTGAATCATTTCCTTAGCGGGAGACGCCTGGGTGGCTCAGTCAGTTAAGTGTCTGACTTTGGCTCAAGTCATGATCTCATGGTTCCTGAGTTCGAGCCCCTCATCGGGTTCTGTGCTCACAGCTTGGAGCCTGGAGCCTGCTTCGGATTCCGTGTCTCCCTCTCTCTCTGCCCCTCCCCTGCTTGTGCTCTGTCTCTCTCTCTCTCAAAAATAAATATAATATTAAAAAAATGGAATCATTTCCTTAGGAACATATTATATTAAGATGCATTTGATTACTGAATAAAGGGATGAGATTCTTTTAAGGCTCTTTGAGGTATTCTTCCAGGAATCGGAAGCTCTTCAATGAACTCAAGGTGCTATATAGTGGCGTTTGCACCTGTCTGTATCAACACCTGACCAGCACTACATTTCATTATCGCTTTTATTTTTGCCAGTAGGTGTAAAATAGTGCAGTGATAGTAAATTTCATTTTCAAAAATTAATTACTGGGGAAGAAGCAAACTTGCCCACACAGTGATTTTCAGTATCTCAACATAGTCTTGTGGTCTAATGTGGTTGAACTACACACACCATTATCACAACGCTGCTCAGAAATGACCACGCACCTTATCTCCACCTGATTCAAATCTAAACATGGCACATAAAAGACGCTAAATACCTATTGGTTGCTTTATGGCTTTTAAATTGAAATCAAAACCAATCGAAATAAGTGTTTGTCTAACAGGGCGTCATTATCTTAGGTATTGCGCCATTTATCGATATACTGACTGGGCTCCGAATTAGTCACCCTTTTGGATTACAGAGTGAAAAACGGATCTGGGCCCTTATTTTTCCGTGGAGCTGGCACTGAAGTTTGTCAACAGAGGGCGCCAGAGAGACACTGCAGAAGGAAGAGCCGTGTGTTTGCTTCCTGGCTGGAGTGTGCACAATCTGAGGTTCCTGAGTGTGTGGGTGAGTGTGTGGGTGGCTGGGTGGGTGGGGTGGCTGGGTGGGTGGGGTCCTCTTGTGCAAGGCTCACAGCACCTCCTGCATGCAGCCCCTGCCCTGCACAGCAGCCAGGAGCACCCCACAGCCGACGTTGCCCCCACCCCGTGCTGGGTACCCCCACACCTTGTGCTCCTGCAGCAGAGTGCCTCGAGGTTCTCCAGGCAGTCCTGGCGAGCACCTTTCCTCCACACCCCAGAAGGCAGACTTCCCCCAAACGATCACCGGGTGGCACCACCATTACCTCCCTGCTGTGTGGTGAGTCTGGATCTCAGTCTGTAATGGGAGTGGGGGCTCCTCCCCAAGAGCTCTCTCTAGGCCAGATGGGGTAGTGGCTGGTTCTTCTATCTGCACTCCCCTGTTAAAGTTAATAGCTTTCTATCAAACATCCCCTGTTTACATCACCATGATTTCTCTCTGGTTGGGCCCAGACTGATCCAGGTGGGCTCCTCGAGAAGGAACAATGTATTTCGCCATCATCTGTGTACACACCCTACGCAGAATTAGTTTTTTAGATCCTTTACGACACCTAGCCACCTGGCAGAAAGCTTGACCAAGAAGTTGATGGGCCCTGGGCAGGGACTAGCCCTTCCCCACTCCAGCTACACGGTTTTGGGGGGCTGTTCCTCTTCCTTATTTTTATCCTTACCTTATCCTTCCTTATCTTATCCTTACCCCAAGGTGCATGGTCCTGCCTCACGTGCTTCCCTCACGGCAACTGGCCCGAGAGCAGGCGAGAGCAGGCGAGCCCAGCCTGAGCCCGTCAAACCCAACTGGGAGGGTTGTTTTATCCTGAAGCCAGTGTCTCTCCCTGGAACCGAAATCGAAAGAATGGGAAGATACGACTTCAGAACCGCTAGTGAGCACATCTTTGCCCAGGAAGAGCCTAGAATGAGGTCTGCCCACAGATGGACACCAGGGTAACAGACAGCAAAACAGAGATACCCTTAATGCCATTTTTAGGCCCCTGAATAATTTTTAAGACCACTTTTGCCCTCCCGCCATACAAGCTAATGAACCTCGCCTCTCCTCCAATTTTCCTTACGGAGCCTAGGTTGACTTAGGTTTAAGCCTCTGGCCATTGAAAAGAGCTCATGCAACATTCCTCTTGCTGCATTTTTAGAGTCTGTGTCACCAGAAAAGAGAAACAGAAACAACATTTCTAGCGAGGCAGAGGGGAAACTTCTAGGCCTGTTCATCCAGGTTCAAGATAGTTTCCATTTTATTTTATTAAAAAAAATTTTTTTTTCAACGTTTTTAATTTATTTTTGAGACAGAGAGAGACAGAGCATGAACGGGGGAGGGGCAGAGAGAGAGGGAGACACAGAATCGGAAACAGGCTCCAGGCTCCGAGCCGTCAGCCCAGAGCCTGACGCGGGGCTCGAACTCACGGACCGCGAGATCGTGACCTGGCTGAAGTCGGACGCTTAACCGACTGCGCCACCCAGGCGCCCCAAGATAGTTTCCATTTTAAAAAATAGCTCCCATCAGAGTAACTTCAGGCACTCTTCACAAAGCTGTGGGTGCTAAGATTTGACGCCTCGTCTGGTTTCCATGACTACCCTCAGCAGCTATGATAATACCAACACAAAACCCAGAGGACTAGATGGTTTACCTTTATTTTGTGGTCAGATCATTGCCAATTTTATTTTATTATTTAAAAATTTTTTTTATTTAAAAAAATTGGGGGGGGGGGTTCTGGGTGGCTCAGTCGGTTGAGCATCCAACTTCGGGTCAGGTCATGATCTCACCATTTGTGAGTTTGAGCCCCGCATCCAGCTCTGTGCTGACAGCTCAGAGCCTGGAGCCTGCTTTAGATTCTGTGTCTCCCTCTCTCTCTGCTCCTCTCCTGCTCACTGTCTCTCTCTCCTTCAAAAATAAATAAACCCTTAAAAATTAAAAAAAAAATTTTTTTTCAATGTTTATTTACTTTTGAGAGATAGAGAGAGGACATGAGCAGGGGAATAACAGAGAGAGAGGGAGACACAGAATCCGAAGCAGGCTCCAGGCTCTGAGCTGTCTGCTCCGAGCCCGATGCGGGGCTTGAACCCATGAACCGGGAGATCATGACCTGAGCCAAAGGTCAGACGCTTAACCGACTGAGCCACCCAAGTGCCCCTATTTTATTATTATTTTTAAATGTTTATTTATTTTTGAGAGAGAAAGCGAGCACATGAGTGAGGGAGGGCAGAGAAATGGGGAGACAGAAGATCTGAAGCGGGCTCTGTGCTGAGAGAGCAGAGCCCAATGTGGTGTTTGAAGTCACGAACTGTGGGATCATGACCTGAGCCAAAGTCGGATGCTTAACCGACTCAGCCACCCAGGCGCCCCAGATTGTCATCAGTTTTAAAGGAAAACGCTCAGTCCGCTTAACTCCTGTCTCTCTTACATCTTCTGTGGCCTCCAGTAATGTGGATGGATTAGCAGGAGGCCGAGGAAGGGCTCCCTCCCACCTTCCTGAGTCTGTGTTCTCCCTCCCAGATGCACATCTTCCGACCCTGGCGAGGTGACTTGGGGACCTCGTTCCAGTTAGACAAGCAGGATAATGATTCTTGGGCACAGTTGCTCAAAATAGCTCCGTGCGTTTGTTTCATAAATAAGTTTCCAGGGCAGGCTCACGTTATTTTTTCCCAAACAAGAGATTCCAAAGGCCAGTATCTGGGTCATGGGCCGTGGGTTTCGGGCTTGGGACGGAGGAC